>NW_022437071.1:1231246-1489268 GCF_009761245.1 Sapajus apella | reverse complement strand
GTATATATTTTTATTGTGTTTCATATATATAAAGTTATATATCTTTATATGTAAAGATATATATAAAGATATATATATATTTATTGTGTTTTATATATATGCAAAGATATATATATCTTTATATGTAAAGATATATATATCTTTACATATATTTATATATATTTATATATGTATCTTTACATATAAAGATATATATCTTTATATATAAAAATAATAAAAAAATATATATATCTTTATACATATATCTTTACATATATATATCTTTATATACATATATCTTTATATATATCTTTATATATATCTTTATACATATATAAAACAATAAATATATATATTTATCTTCATAGATATATTTATATATGTATACATCTTTATATATATATCTTCATATATATATCTTTTTATATAAAGATATATATATGTAAAGATATATATATCTTTATATATAAAGATATATATATATATAAAGATTATATATATATATATATAAAGTAGTAGGTTAGCTGCATCTCAAGTTTCTATCAGTATTTGACAGGGAATTTTAATGAAAAAGAGCTAAGATGATGTACAGTGAGCTGGACATTCTTGAATCATTTTACTCACTCCTTCTTATGTGTATGATTTTTTTATAAAAGGTTTTTAATATAATATGAATATATAGCTATTAGACTTCTTGGTAAGGTAGAGTAAAAATATTATTAAGCCCAGAGGAGTTAATAATCTGACTAGGAGGTTGTGTATATTTTGTAAGGATGATATATATTGTTGTACTTAAATTTTTCAAGTTTGACATGAAATGATGGGGATTTTATCCTGAAGGCAATCATCTTCCAAACAGTGTAACAGTGTGAAGCAAAATACTGAAAATGTCAACATTTCACACATCATTGATTCTTAATGCTTCTGAAGTTGTTTTTTAGGTTCCTGTGGCCACAGTTAAAAAATTGACATCCTTTTTGTAGTACTTTTCAACATCTTAACATCTTTTGAATCAGAGCTAGCAATGTTGTGTTATTTTTTGCTTGTTGTTTTGTTATAAATTCCATTCCATACCTGTTACAGTTTATCACTTGTGTTTGACAAACTCCATATACAAAATATGTTTATCATTAAATCTTCTAGAACTTAAAGTAAAAATCTCTGTCAAATTGTAAATATAAAATTATTTGTTCTTCATCTTAGGGGAAAAGGTTTCAACTTTTCATCATTGTGTATGATGTTGCTGTGGGCTTGTTCTATACAATCATTATTGTGTTGCAGTGTGTCCTTTTTATAGATAATTTTTGAATATTTATCATGAATGATGTTGAATTTTGTTGAATGTTTATTCTGCATCTATTGATAGTATTATATAGTTTTTTTCTTTCCTCATCACTAATGTGATATCCTACTGCTATGTATATCTTGAGCCATCCTTGCATCCTAGGAATAAATCTCGCTTGCTTATGATGATAGATTGCTGAGGATTTTTGAACCTATGATCATCAGGTATACTAACCTGTGAATTTTCTTTTCTTGTGATTTCTTTGTCCAGGTTTACTAGCAGGGTAATTTGTGCCTCACAGAGTGAGTTTGGAAGTAGTCCCTCCTGAATTTTTTGGTAGAGTTTGAGAAGAATTGGAATTAGTTCTCTGAACATTTGGTAGTGTTCCACATTGAAGCTACCCAAATCCTGGCCTTTTCTTTGATGGGAGATTTTTTTATTACTGATTCAATGTTCTTACTCATTATGAATCTGTTCAGAGTATCTATTTCATTATTTAGTCATACTAGGTTATATCATCCTAGGAGTTTATACTTCTATTTACTATAATACTGGAAGACTTAGCCAGAGCAATTACACAATAAAATAAAATAAAAGCCATCTGAATCACAAAGAAAAAGTTAAAATGTCTCTGTTTGCTGGTGATACCATATTATATGTAGAAAACTCTAAAGACTCTACCAAAAATAAGACCAATACACAAATTCAATAAAGCTGCCAGATTAAAAAATACATAAAACTCAGTAGCATTTCTATATATCAATAACAAATTGTCCAAAAAAGAAATCAAGGGACTGATCTTATTCACAGTAATTTCCAAAAAATACTTATGAATAGAGCTAACCAATGAAGTGAAAGATCTATACACTGAAAAAAAAAATCGTGAAAGAAATCAAAAAAGGCACAGAAAAATTGAAAGATATTCCATGTTCCTGAATTGTAAAATTAATATTCTTGAAAAGTTTGTATTGCCCAAAGCAATCTACAGATTTTATGCAATCCTTATCAAAATTCCAATGAAATGTTTCATAGAAACAGAAAATAAAATAAAATAAAATTTGCACAAAATCACTAAAGAGACCCTGCATAGTGAACAAAAATAATGCCAGAGGCATCACACCACCTGTACCTGGACTAAAATATATTACAAAGCTACAGCAATAAAAATAGCTTGGTGCTGGCACAAAAATAGATATATAGACATATAGAACAGACTAGGGAGCCCAGAAATAAAGCCACATATTTACAGTCAATTGTTCTTTTTTAGTTTTTTAAAATTTATTTTAATACATATATATATATATATATATATATATATACACACACACAGAGAGAGATATATCATTTTAATGGGCTAGGAGTATTCATGTATATCATTTTTATGTAGGAGGTATATATCTATATATAGATATATATAGATATTCCATGTATCAATATACACTATATATATATGAGATAGCTATAGATAGGAGATGTAACTCATATCCATATGCAACAAGTTCTCACTGTGTCACTCAGGCTTGGGTGCTTGCATTATCATAGCTCACTGCAGCCTAAAACTCTGGCCTCAACTGAGCTTCCTGCATCAGTCTCCCAGGAAGCTGGGGCTACAGGCATGGATGACCATGACTGGCTAATTTTATTTTTAGCCTTTTTATAGGTTCAAGTTCTCACTATTTTGCCCAGGCTGTTCTGAAACTCCTGGTCTCGAGTGATCCTCCCATCTCAGCATCCCAAAATGTTGGGATTACAGATGTGAGCCACTGTGTGTGGCCTATTTATAATAGGTAAAAATCATGCATATTTATCATGAAGTATAAATAAGTTGTGCATGGCTAAATAAATCTAATTTGCATATTTATTACTTCACCAACATCTTTTTTGTCTGTGTCAATAACACAAAATCCACTCTTAGTAGTTTCCAAGAAATAACACATTATTATTAACCATCCCGGAACTTCTTCCTCCTATCTGACTAAAATTTTGTATCTTTGACCAAAATCTTCCCAATTTTACTCCCACATCCAGCTCCTGGCAAATTCTACCCTGCATCTATAAGTTCAACTTTTTTAGATTCATCATATAAGTGAGATAGTGCACTATTTGTCTTTCTGTGCCTGACTTAAATAAAGGTGTGAAGAGAAGAATACACAATAGAGGAAAGAGTCTCCTTTATAAATTGTGTGGAGAAAATGCGATATATACATGCAGAAGAAAATTGGACTCTTAACTCACATTATATACAAAAATAAACCTAAAATGCAATAAAATGCAAACAACATAGAAACTGTAAAATTGTTATAAGAAAACAGAGGGAAAAGTATTTTTGACATTAATCTTGACAACGCTTTCGAAATGACTTCAAAAGCACAGACAATAAAAGCAAAAATAGACAAATGGGGCTACGCAAAAATCTTCTGCACTACAACTGAAAAAATCAGGTAACGAGACAGTCTACTGAAGAAGAGGACATATTTGCAAGTCATATTCCTGATAAGAGGTTAATATTCAAAATATATAAGGAAATAAAATGTCTCAATATTAAGAAGGCAAACATTCAAAAACATGGCTTAAGGACTTGAATCAACATATCTCCATGGATGGCATACGAATGACCAACAGGCATGTAAAGAAATGTTCAACATTACTAATGATCAGAAAAATACAAAATCAAAACCACAATGAGATATCACCTTGCATCTATTATGAGGGCTTTTATTAAAGAGACAAAGATAGCATGTTGATAAGGGTCTGGCGAACTGGGAACCCTTGTACATTGCTGTATGAGTGTATATTTGTTCAGGTTTTGTGTAAAAAGTAAGAAAATTTCTGAAAAAACTAAAAGGAAAACTATAATATGATCCAGTAATCCCATTACTGTGGATATCAGAATTCCTATTGCTTGTGAAAACAATGATGAATGTGGAGGACATTAAGTGAAATAAGCCAGGCATAAAAAGTTAAATATCATATGATCTCACTTTTTTCTGGGGCCTTAAAAAATTGTACTCATAGACTTGTAGAATGGTGGTAAGTGGCTGGAGGTTGAGATGGTATTGGGAAGTTTTTACTCAAAGGATACAAAACTTCAGTTATACTGAAGAAATAAGCTATAGAGAACTATTGTCAACATGATGACTATAATTAATAATGATGTAGCATATACTTAAGGATTGCTAAAAGTGTCAATTGTAAGTGTTCTTACAACAAAAGTGATAAATATGTGAGGTAATGGATATTTTAAGTAGCTTGCTTTAACCATTTTAAACCATTTTGTATATAATAAATGTATACAATTTTTGTCAGTAAAAATAATTTAAAAATAAAATAAAAATTGTTAGCTAAAGAATATTTCCTTCAGTTTATCTCTAAGAAAAAAAAATAAGATAATAAATCTTTGTGCAAATGCATTTTATCAATGACCATAATATTCCATGCCTGCCTACGTAGTCACTTTCGGGGAAGGTACCCTTCTTCAATATGAAATCTGTGCTTGGTCATGTGACTTGCTTTTGCCAATAGGCAGTACAACTAATTTGATTCAAGTAGGGGTCCAAAATAGAAACAGCCTATTTATGCTGTCATTCTTTTTTTTTTTTTTTTTTTTTTTTTGAGACAGAGTTTCACTCTTGTTACCCAGGCTGGAGTGCAATGGCGCAATCTCGGCTCACCGCAACCTCCGCCTCCTGGATTCAGGCTATTCTCCTGCCTCAGCCTCCTGAATAGCTGGGATTACAGGCACGCGCCACCATGCCCAGCTGATTTTTTGTATTTTTAGTAGAGACGGGGTTTCACCGTGTTGACCAGGATGGTCTCAATCTCTTGACCTCGTGATCCACCCGCCTCGGCCTCCCAAAGTGCTGGGATTACAGGCTTGAGCCACCGCGCCCGGCCTATGCTGTCATTCTTGATTCTTTACCTTCTCCTTCAAAACTTGATTAAGATGTCTCTCTCTTTTGAATATCTGTTACTGCTATGAGAAGAAGTCTTCTGTAATCAGAGGGTTAGAGACCACGTGTTGGGAAAAATCTGATGCTTTTCAGCTGAGGCTATTCTAGATGATCCAGTCCAGAGCCAACCATGCAGGTAACCACAGATACATGGGTAAGCCCATGCAAGGCGAGCCCATCCTGGTCCAAATTAGCAAAACCATCTCACTTGCTTATCAATCTATACCAAGTAATAAATTGGCTATTTTAGGTACTAACTTATGGTATGTTCGTTATTCACCAAAGCTAATGGATACAAACCTAAATCACAAAAAAAGTTAATACACTAAAGTAAATCTCTACCATTGAATACTGTGCAGCTATTAAATATAATGTGCAATCTATATGTACATATATTATGTTTACATAAGAGTTTATATTAAAATAGAATGAAAAGTAGAGTAGAAGATGATAGCAGTGCGATCGCTGGGTAGAAAAATTAAGTATTACAATGACTGTCTCAATTTTGTTTTTCTGACACATATCAAATTATTTAGACCTGTAATACATTTGAGTTCTACATCTCTGATTATGGAAATATCTTTGGATTAAAATATTTGCTACTGTTTGATTTACCCATGTAATATATTGAAAGAGTAAGAGTTAGTTCACGTGATACAAACGTTGGAATAAGCTTATACAAAAAATGATCCCCTATAAAAATTGTATTGTATTAGAAATATTTTTAAAGATACTTCTTTGATTTAATGCATTGTCTCTAAAACCTTTCAAACAAAATGTAGTTTTAAAGGAATTGAGAATTTTAGCTAGTTTCACATATGTCATATATATGCTCCAATTTTCCTCTCTAAAGGAGCTAAAAATAGATATGATTCTTCTGAGGGCTTAAATGAGTTAAAATATAAAAGGTTCTTAGGGCAGAGTTGAGTATGCAGTGATTACTTAATAAAAATTAGCTTTAATTATGTTGTATTAAGTAGTGCAGTTTGGAGGAAATAA
This sequence comes from Sapajus apella, assembly GCF_009761245.1. Lineage (NCBI taxonomy): Eukaryota > Metazoa > Chordata > Mammalia > Primates > Cebidae > Sapajus > Sapajus apella. Next base: position 1,483,055 of record NW_022437071.1, on the reverse strand, counting down.
TTTGAGAGTCAACCCCACTAATAACATTTTTAACCCTTAGACCTGGTGGGATAAGATCATAAAGGAAGCATATTTAGATTGCTAAGAGAGAAGGTCAAGTGTTAGAATTTTGAAAAACAGCAAACATAAGAGTATGCAAAAGAATTATCCAAGTTACTTTCCGAAGTCCTGAAATCAACCTGATCCCTGTTGCTGATCCTTAATAATGATGATAGCTAGTAAGTTTGGCCGACTTACTTATTTGCAAATACTAGTCATTCTCTGAATGGATTTGAAAATCTTCTCTTGTCGCTTGCATATGCACACACACACACACACACACACACACACACACACACACACACACGCTACACAACAGCATGAGCCAGTCATGCTGGAATAGTGTGTCTTGACGTGTGGTTTCAATTACTGGAAACAGGGGAGTCATTAGAGAGGCCACAGCTGGAGAAAAAGCCAATCTGGGTGATACAGTTTCATAGTTGTAAGAACATATTGCATTTCCTTTGGAGCAGACAAGGAAGAACAAATTAGAAAGAAGGTTTTACACATAAGTGGACGTGCCAGACTTGGAAACATTTTTATACTAAAAAAAAAAAGATAATATTGAATAGGGTGCTACTTGCTGAAGGTTTGGGCAGAATATTAACAGTTAAAAATCAAGTTCTACATGAATATGCCTTCACAGTAATTTCATATCCCTGAAGAAACAACACAAGACAAAAAAGTCATTTTCTAAAGAAATATCTTTTTACCACTATAGTCAAATTTGTTTGCTGTTTTATACTGCTTAAACAAATATCACAAAATCATATTTAAATATATTCATAAAATATTAATATGTCTAATACTGTAAAGGCTATTTCTCAAGGACAGATATAATTACCTATTCTTGCTCTTAGTGTGTGCTTCCCAAACTTACTGGTCCAAGTGATAAATTCAAAACAAAGCAGTACACAGGAACTTTCTTGGTGTAAAAGACCAAAGGAAAAGAAGGGTGAACTATGATATGAACTATGAATTTTGCATTAAAAGTAGAACACAGGAACATGGAGTCAGGAACATCAACTATGCAGTACTGCCAAAAAAATATAACATTAAGAAAAGTTAAATAACACCGGACGTGGTGGCTGACACCTGTAATCTCAGCACTTTGGGAGGCTGAAGTGGACGGATCATGAGGTCAAGAGTTCGACACCAGGCTGGCCAACATGGTGAAACTCCATCTCTATTAAAAAATACAAAAATTAGCTGGGCATGGTGGCTCATGCCTGTAATCCCATCTACTTGGGAGGCTGAGGTAGGAGAATTGCTTGAACCAGGACCCGGGAGCACAGGTTGCAGTGAGCCGAGATCACCCCACTGCACTCTAGCCTGGGCTACAGAGGGAGACACCATATCAAAACGCACACACACAGAGACACACACACACACACAAAGAAAAGAAAGAAAGGAAAAGAAAAGAAAGAAAAGTTAAATAGATTTCCCAAAGTAAACGATTGATGAAAGAAAGAAGTAACGTTGAAAGCATAAGTGGTTAGTTAGCTCACATTTTGTGGAAGGTTGTATATACACACATATATACACACGTGTACATACATTCTGATAACTTTTGATACATGTACGTTATTCAGTGTATACATGAGATTGTCAAAAAAAATACAAAATTGGCAACAGATTCAGGTAAAAGGATAGAGTACGACTGTTGGCCCTCCTCAAACGTTTATGTAAATGGAATGAGTCTGGAGTTGGCCTGTGGAAAAAAGGTGATGGAAGAAAAAGGAGACAATGGCTTCTTCCTCAAAGACATCATATTTTGACAGCTAAGACTGGCATACTGACAGTAGTCTTATTATAATCTTTGACGAATCAGAACAGGATTACAACTTCCTCAGATTACTTAACTAAGAGTTACATAAATGTACTGAGGTAAAAAAAATGTGCAATTTAAAAATGTTTTGCTTGTTGCAATAGTGGTTAATATGTAGTGTGGCCTTCTTTTGTAGAGAGAAAATATTTGAAAGCACGGTCTGACACTATTTTGTCAGATATGCATGCCAGACATTTTGTTCATGTATTCTTTTCATAGCAGGAAGTCGAGAAACTGGGAAAATGACTGATTGAAATGGAGGTCTGTCTGCAGGAAATATGAGTTATGATAGCAAATTGTGGGAGAAATCTTAAATGGGGCAGGAATGTAGCAATGCATTGTTATTAATCTTTCCTTATTCCAAATATAAAACGACAAACTGACACACATATGTGCACATGTATATACACACTGTTCTTAAAAGATAAATAATTTTCAATGTAAATATTTTTATGTATAATATAGATAATAAAATTATATTAATAGGTGACATGGATTTCAAGCTTCTTTCTTTTCAATCTGAATGACTCTGAATACATAGGTTTGGCATCGTTTCCACATCCTTAGCATAAGGTAAAGAGAAAAGAATCATCATAAGCTTTGGTTCAGCTGCTGGTAGATTCATAATCTGATTTCTTTGAAGTGTTAGGAACATGATATATGGGTATCTCTTTTGGAAATTAGTTTACATGAGAAAGCAAAGTTGATTTGTCATGGAATATGATAACAACCAGATTTCAAAGTGCTGACAATAAAAGATTTAAAAACTATGTGCAAACATTTTCTGTCAACTTCAATGGCTTTTCTTTTTTATTCTGTCTGATAATCATATACTTATTACTCTTAAGATATGAAAACAATGATAACTATATCTATTTAGGTTATATTGCAGTGTTTTTTATTTGTATTGAAATAGCTGTCATAGTATTAAGAATAATAAAATATGACTATTCTGTCAGGCACCATTTTATTTGGTGTACTTCAAAAAATATTTGAATATGTTCAGACAAAAAACCCTGTTTTTCTATTTTCTTTGTTTTATTAAATCATACAATACGATTGCTATAATTTATTGTTTTATAATCAGTGTGTCAAAATGTGATTATTTTGCACGTGCAATGTATTATCAGTGACACAAAATAAAATAATAAAATAAAATCCTAGCAGTTTACAGGCAAATTCCTGTTGTGTACTCACCTTGATTCTATAATAGTAATTACCTAAAACTTTCATAACAATATTTTTCATATACTGTATGCTTACTAGACACTGGGTTAAACATGCTTTTTATACATTATAATAGTCGACTTTCACAACAGAGCTATGAAACAGGAGATTTGAATCTAAGAAGACTCAGCATTCTTGCCCAAGATTACAGAGCTTATGGCCAAGCCAGAGTAATAGCTCTCGGCTCACTCATTCCCAAAGGCTGGATTTCTTGCCAAGAACATGCAACGTAATTTTATGTTAAGAGGCTTATTAACTAAAAGTAAATGTTATTTAAACTTTTACAGGTATTGGTTATGAGTAAAGTCTATATATAACAAGTTTTTCTTAATATAATAATATTTTAAGGTTATTGTCCACTTATATTACATGCCAATATAATACAGTGATTGTGTATAAGTACACTTGTTATGAAGACATAACTAATCCTGAACTTTAGTTTTGCTATTTACTAGCTAGTAGACTTAATGGGTTACTGTATTAGTTCCAAGAGGAATACATGTGTTTAGATACACAGTTGGGAAATGTCAGCATGCACAAATGCACAATTTTTACTTCTATTTCCCTTTCTGTGTGTGTGTGTGTGTGTGTGTGTGTGTGTGTGTTGGGAATCTTTCCTTCTCTTCCAGCTATTTTGGAATATATAATAAATTACCGTTAATTATAGTCACACTACTGTGCTATGTGCTGTCAAACACTAAAACTTATTCCTTCTATCTCACTGTATACCAAAAGGTTTTCAGCTAACACAACTCTAGTCTATTTAAGCGGCATTGTTTTCTAATCTTTACTGCCTTATGTTCCATTAAGCACAAGTCTTGTATTATGGAATAGCGAAAATTCTCAGTATTCACCACCAGTAGGGTTATTTCTGTAAAAAGCTTTACTCACTGTTTAGAATTGCACATTTTTCAATATATTCTAAGCAGTCAGTTCCTCAAACTTTAATGTTTTTCAAAGTTTTCCCACAATTCAGTTTCAAGGCAGAAGAGAGGCTGTAGGGAGCGTAGGGAAAAAGGTAAGCAAAATTCATTCACGTGAATGCTGAAAATACACCATCTGCTAAATGTGCGTAGTAAAGTCTCAACTCAATTCCAAACACTTTATAACTTTTGTCTCATTAGGCATGGTGTTGACTTTCATATTCAGAACTCTTCTCCAGTTATGCCATGTGTAAAGTCTGCCGTGGAAATTTTTCCAGTGTTCAACCATTAGGTGAATTTGATTCTTCAGATTAGCTATATTGTCTGATTTATCTGTAATAGTAATAAAAATGTCATTTTTGCTTACCTATTTACTTTGTTTCACTCTCAAATTTTTATAATTTGAGTGAAGGATTAAGGGAAATATTTTGGGGGGATCCTCAGATCTCAATATGTGTTATATAATTGGAAAAGTATGTGGGTAAATTATGGTATTAATATATTGAAGCTAGAGAAAGAAACCAAAGCAGTAAATAGAAATATAATGAGTTCAACTATTTAGAGAGTAGCCACATGTACAACTGAGTTAAACTAAATTTTATAAGAGAGGACATGACCAAGAAAAGTGGGAAATGTTCATGACTGTTATTTCCACACAATAAAAGATTGAATTTAAATTCTAACCTTTAACATGTATTGCTTTAGTAAGGAAAATAGGACTTACATTATTTAATAAAGAACTAAAGGCCAATTGCTAGATATTTGGTGGAGTTAAAATAAATACTTAGTGACGTCACCAAAAGAGATATATAAACAAGAATGTTTTATCTATTGATCCACTTGTGTGTAAAATTAATAAAAACTTGTATAGATGTTTTTATGTCACCAGACTGAAAGATCTTTAAGTATAGGGACCAGATTATATTCATCTCTGTATCTTTAGCACTGTAAATATATCAAAAGAAGACTTTAAAATACGTGATAAAGTCAATTGCACTTTGGTGCAAACTCGTAGCTTATATTTGTAAAAGAAGTTACTACAAGAAAGTTTTAATCCACTCAAATTCATAAACTCAGCCATTCCTCAATAGTCTTGCAACCATTACTTTTTCAAATATAAGTTCTCAAATGAATATATTTCTAAACAACTCATTGACTTTGATTAATAAACAAAGAACAAAATTTAATATTTAAGCCAAATACCATATGGTTTACAAGGTAAAAATGCACATGTATCATTTGCACATACAAAGGTCTTAAACATGGTAAAATAGTTTTCAAATAACCAGAAATATTTAAAATGTAGAAAAAATTGGAATGTTGTTTCTAACCTATAATAGGAGTATCTGATACAGAGTGAGCATAACTTAAGTGATTCAAAAAATATTCATTTACATAATTAAAATACTTAAAAAGATAGCTTATCAATCACTTTAAATTTCGATTTTATATAATCTTATGAATATAGCATTTCAGAACTATTATGTGCACTCATTTATAAATACAGTTGTTGAGAGTTTGTTACCAAGTTATATATATCATAGTGTCAAAAGACATCACTGATCTAGAAATCATGTACATAAATGTAAATAAGAATATTTTGTTTTTTCTTCTTTAAATACAATTTTTAACCTGTATTCATGGATTCTTAGAAGAGATTTATAAATGGGATAAATGCCTTTATGCAATTTCTGATATGATATAAAAAATTATCCACATATGTTCTTTTTAATTTTGTAATCTCAAAATAAATAAATATATAATCTGTGAGTAAACAGAAATTGTTGAACCCTATTACAGAGTACTTTTGTCTGGCTATGGCATCTGGGTACCAATTTACAGCTTCTGCTGCACAATTAAATAGAAATATACAGTAAGAATGTCACTTGTTAAACAGCTAACTGCTCAAAATAGCTCTCTGGGTTTGAGAATGGACTGGAAAATTTACAGTTAGCACTCATTGTTTTAGTTAGTACTCTATTCCTTTAGAAAATACTCAATCGGCTGGGCGCGGTGGCTTACGCCTGTAATCCCAGCACTTTGGAAGGCCGAGGCGGGTGGATCACGAGGTCAAGAGATCGAGACCATCCTGGTCAACATGGTGAAACCCTGTCTCTACTAAAAATACAAAAATTCAGCTGGGCATGGTGGCGTGTGCCTGTAACCCCAGCTACTGAGGAGGCTGAGGCAGGAGAATTGCCTGAACCCAGGAGGCGGAGGTTGCGGTGAGCCGAGATCGCGCCATTGCACTCCAGCCTGGGTAACAAGAGTGAAACTCCGTCTCAAAAAAAAAAAAAAAAAAAAAAAGAAAATACTCAATCTGCATATTTCCTAAAGGAATAGAGAAAATTAAAGAAAATATGCCAATGACCAATATTTTCACTTTAGGATTTTCTCTAGTATTTTAACTTTCAGTGGCTTCACTGAGTAGTATTTCAATATTGAAACATTAATTAATCAACCCTATGTTAATTAATTGAATATTATTATAACAAAAGATTTTATTCTGCAATCACTCAGCCACAGTGTTGGAGATTGAAAATATTACCACTGAGTACAGAGGAACTTTGGCGTGCAAAAAATTTATCTCTATCTTGAGTTTCCCCAAGTTTTTATCGACTGTGAAATTCATAGTCAAGGAGATAGTGACAGCCCATCTACAGTTCCTCTTTGGTGAACACATTTTAAAATTCTCTAAATATGTGTGAGACTCTCATATCATTATGTGCTTTTCTGTACTTAATCTCTATTTTCTTGTTCCTCCTGCTCACGCCTAGGCCAATAATTTATACTCACGTTAGTTTACTGCAGTCTTCAAACCCCTCTCACTTCAAAGTTCTGTCTTAAAGTAACAAATATTTCCTTTTAAGTATAACCTTTCTGTATATATCCTCCATTAACTATTCCTGAAAAGTTTTTGAAGACAGAGAGTAGTTAAATCCACTTCTATCATAATTTATTATTATATTTTGCAGAATGAACATCATAATATTTATTTAGTCGTAAATATGTACATAGGGGTGTTACTAATCTCCTTCAATAAAAATAGTTTGACTAACCTACTCGCCATTAAAAATTCCTCTTGATGCAGTATGTACAATATTGTTTGTCATATTGGAAGATATTAAAGAGCAATTTGGAAGTTTATTGAAGGAATGTTTAGCAGAACCCATTTTACATCACTCTCATCATTTTATAGCAACAACTAGGCACAGGCATTGCAACAGACAGTCAGAGAAAAATTAGCACTGCATAACCATGTTTCCAAAATTTTATATCTGATCGAATCTCATTTCTTGTACTTCATCATCTCAAGAGAAAAGGAAAATTTATTATTCCATTATTAAAATGGTGCTTTTAATATATTTTGAATATCCCATATTTTTTCAGTATCATGACATTTATTTACTTTTTAGCTATTTTAATTATGCCCTTTGCTTCAAAGCCTCAGAACACAAGCTGGATAAAGCTTCTCATTAAATATTTAAATAATAAAAAAATTAAACAGCAACATAATAGCTCAACAACAAAAAAATTCCTAGCATAAAGCCACAATTCTCATTTATTGAAACAAACTACTTAGTGAGAAGAAAAGAATTGTGTATGGTTTCCTTAGTATTATGCATTATTAATGCTAAAATTGAGAACAATGAAATCTGAACTTTGTACAGGGATACCTATCTTCAATAATTAAAAAAGTCAATCAGTTTTCCACTTCTCGCCTTCCGTCTTACCCAACTTGTTAAATAACTTAAATATTTTATTAACAAGTGATGATTTATGCTTAGATAATTTATACAATTCACTGTAATGTGCTGAAAACTTTTAGAGCAATCAATCCGTTGAGATAGAATTTTATATGTATATAGCAAATAATCTTTACTAGAATTATTTTTTGGTGTACTTACCAAAAGGAAGAACTTATCCTATGACAAATAAGTTTAAGGGTACAATTTTACATTACAAAAGCAGGATACTGCTCAAATGCGATTTAGACAAACATATTCAACTGTTATGTTAAAAGATAATTACGTGTTTCCCTAAAGACTTTCTAATATTGTTGAGAGTCTTTAGGATACAGGCTGATATGTAGTAGATCCTCAATAAGAGTTGACTCTTTTGCCTTGCTTCAGAAAGGTACTTTTTTCTGAAATAAGGTGTTTTTATTTTAGTACATTCTGCATACTCATTTCCACTGACTTGTTTGGTTTATGTCTTAGTACTTTGCATAAACATAGAAACTATATTTAGTCTTAAAATTCAAGTTTTCATTAAAAGGTTTAATGATGAATTTAATTATTTTTGATTTTTTATCCAAAGGTAAAATTAAGTCATGTGACACAATAATGGGTGATTTTGCTTTTGATTTTAGCTCAGGAACACACTACAAGTGGCCAAAACAACAGATTATTTCTGAAAATTTGCTCAATACTGGTTTTAAAACTAATAAATGTTTAATCATTTCTCCTCTGATAGAAGATCTCTGTTGTTGAACGTAAGGGCTCTATTCAGAGTCAAAATGATTTCGAGGTAACATGCAACATATAGGTTAGGGATGGCTCTCCACTTTATGGAGGACTTTGGGGATCTGGTGTTATGGCTAAGTGCCCTGAGTTCCTTTCAAGTATTTGAATGAAGATTCAAATTTGTGGAGAAGCAAATAAATTTAATGTTGTTTTTTGCAGTACTTTTTAATTTTTATTCTTTTAAGCTGTTGAAATAAATATTCCTTGAACTGTGGTTTGAAAATTTACCATTTTTTCTTAGGCTCATATTTCCAGTGACTCTAACAGGGTGCCATTTGTAACAAACTCAATTAAAATAAATTTCATTTTGCTTATACTTTATACATATTTTTCTTTCCTTCAGAAAAGCTTTATAATAAATATATATTTCCTATTTATCTGTAATTATCATATTTTATCTTATAAATTATTCTGAAACTAAGATAATTATGGAAAAATATATTGTTTAATTTTACTTTATGTTCACCAAAACATCATTCTTTAAATTCCCAATAAGACCTATGTTGTATTTCAAAACATTTTTTTTTCCAACACAAATCAGAATTCTATGTGAATTTATTTAGAAGCAGGTGAGGCCATTTTTTTCTCAAAGGAGAAGTAACGAAAGTGGTTTTTAATTTGCCTTTATTTTGTTTTGCTTTACAATGTAGAGTTCATATTTTTTCTTACAATTCTATGGGAAATGATTATCAGTCAAACAAAAAGTTCAACTAATCTCTTCTTCTTTGATAAAGATGTCTGACCAACTTCCAAATATTAGTTCCATTTGCAAAGGTATGGTACCAACACTCACTTTAAATATATTTTAGTATTTATTATTTTTCCAATGATTCAAGCACCACTTTAGCTACCTAGAAGTACAATTCTTATTTCTCTTCCTGAAGCTTATAGTTTCAATTTTTACTTGATAATCTCAATATCTGGAGGCATGAGTCTGTGAAGAATTTCTCTGCTATCAACACTGCTCTGTCTACCTCCCCTGCATGTCTTTAAGCCTTTCTGTCCATAACGGACACGAGGAAAGAGGGAGGTGATGATTTTTTACGTAGATAGTTTCTTTCATTGTTAGGTTTTTCTGAAAAGGGGGATGAGGTCATAACTTTTTCACCTAGTATGAATTACCTGCTTTCTTTCATGACATAGCTATCTGAACTTAGCTCACCAGCCTAGATTCCACTTCCAAGAAAGTCCCTTCTCATCTATACAGCATGAAGCTAGGAATGTAAACATGACAAAGAAACCTGATCTTGGAATCAATGAAAATGTTGATAAAAGATGGTGCCCCCATATGAAGGCAACAGGTTGGAGAAAAGTTGTATTAGTCCCTCAGCAGAAAGCAAGAAAAAACATATTAAGTTGGCAAAGATCAACACTGAAAGAGAAACCAAAGTGCTATCTAATTCAAATTTTTCTTGTCTCAGTGCAAGGAAAACAAGCTTATGTACTTATGGATCAAGAGTGATGCTGATACCATTAAGCTATGTAGGCAACCTGAGTAATCTACATATCTTTCTTGCCAGCTGATATTACTCATTTAAAGGCTTTTAATCCCCGTGTCACAGAAATTTGCAGAAATATTCTGCAGTATTTTTTAGCTTATAGCCCATGTATGGGGTATACACTGGCTACTGGATGAAATTCTGCAACTAGAAGACTTTGCTCATTTGATGGAGCAAACAGATCACAGCTCAAAAGACCACGACATCATAAAGTATTTTGGTTAAGGGGAGCCATTTATCCACTACCTCCTACAACTATGAAAGAACTATAGCTAGTGCTTGACTTACGACTACGATTGTTTCCGACACACCGGTCGTAACGTGATTTGGTCGTAAGTTGAGTAATTACAGTACTGTGAAATGATGTTATAAAAATCTTTAAGTCATATTTTATCATAATTGTCTTTCATTATAGTTATATATCATAATTTTCTTTGTTCATTTTATGCCATTTGTTTCATCTCTATACTATTTTGTTTCTTATTTTTACATTCGTCAGGTTTAAGTAAAACACTGTATTACCAGTACAACTGGTTTAATATTTGCAAAACGTACAAAATTACAAAATACAGGTGCATACAATAATACAAAATACAGGTGTAAAAAATACCATAGGAAACATTTTCCCAATTGCAAAACATATCAAAATATATAAACATGTACGAAACATTTTATTGGCTGCTGGGGCTTGGCTGCGGATCGTTGATGTCGTCATCTGAGGCAGCAGCTGGGGTTACCGGAGTTGGTTTTTTCATAAACATGGTGAGCTTTGTCTGAATTGTATGTTTCTTTTTTTCTTCATAAATTTCACGATACATACGAAGAACATCGTGTGCCATCCATTCAATCCTTGCAAATCGTTCGATGTTTGGGCCCATTGCTTTGAAATGTATAAGAAGTTTATTGGGAGGGGTTTGATGAAAAATATCCAAGACACAAAACACAAATTGCTGTACCGAGTCTGGGATAACAGTTGAAATGGTGCACGTGGAGATGGTAGTGCTGCTGGAAGCTGGTCTGCACTGTCGTACGCCCATCTGGGCAACGTTTGCGCTGCCAGACACAGAGCAGTTGTGGCTAGCGATTGTGGTCGTAAAGTTGAATGGTTGTATGTTGCATAGGTCATAAGTCAATCAATACCTGTAAAGGTGTTAGAGACCCTCAGGGAGGTTTCATGGCATTACTTGAAGCTTGTTTGTTAAAGATGAGCTGGAAAATGTTACAGTTGTGTACTCAGAAGATTAGTGGGACTCTGACATAATTTCCATCAGCAGATTGCTGAATGAAGTTTTTTTCAAAATTCATCACACAGATCAAGCTCATGCTCTCATCTTAGAAAACTTCTCTGGCTTTCTTGCCAACTGTCTAAACTCGAGTTAGAAAAAAGGTGTAAACAGCAGAGACAGATTATTATTTTAGCACCAGCTGGTCAGTTTTTAGATAATTTTAAGAAAGATGAAGACTAAAAAGAAAATTGAAGACTGATTTATTGGCTGCTTAGTTAAAACTCTTCACTGAAGAGTTACAGTTTCAATTTTGGCCCAACTTTGGCCACTCTTTGTATAAAGAGAAAGAATAAATAATAACATATGTCATTGTTGCAAAAAGCTAGTATGTTGGGAGAGGGATTGTAGAAAGAGACTATGAAGGGTGAAGAAATTGCAGAAACACGAGAATCAGGAAAGCCCAAAAGCCTAAGGAATAACTCACAGTTGTCTTCAAATGGGCAGATTTAGGATATCTCAGAGGTAGAAACTGAAACTATGCTACTTAGTCTCTAATTTCCTCAGAAAGTTTTGGCTTTTCATTTGGTGAAAGAACACTACGCTATTTTGAGTTAGCTTTCTAGTTTTTTCTTTTTCTCTGCTATTCCCATACAGATAGATTATCTTGCTGAGGACCATACATTCTTATTTTCTTCGGTTTCTCTCATAAAGCTGTTTGGGAAAGACCTGCTTTAAATTGCACATGTTATCATATTCCCTACTCCAGTGTGCATCTGTAGAATTTCTTGGGGAAAATGCATGTCATTTGGTTACTATGCACCTTGTGAAAGTAAAGCATTATAGCAGAGAGTTTCAGGCTCATATTGTACTAGAAAATCACTCCAAGCTACATTGGCTTGGGGAATGGCAGAGAGTGGCAATTTCATACCGTGTTTGAAAAGCACTCCTGTCTGAACAAATCAATCTATCACTTTCAGAGCTAGGGACTGTTGATACTGGTGTAGTTTGAGATATAGAACCAATAAAAATAGTTGACCAAAAGCAAAGTGCATGCCATATGTAAAATGATATCTGATGTCTTAAGCTCAGTCAGAAGAAATAAAGCCTGTTATAAAATGATTTAAAAAACATAAATAAGAATGTAAATAAGCCACCCACCTATAATATTATATTACTCTTCTAGCAAATTAAAAGGTATTTTTTTCCAGACTTATTGAGGTATAATTGACCCATAAAAATTGTGTATGTTCAAGGTGTATAATCTGTTTATTTGCTATATCTTTACATTGTGAAATGATTGCTCCAATCAAATTAATTAACACATTGATTCCCTCACACAGTTACCATTGTGTGTATGTGCATGTTTGTTTGAGTGTATGTGTGATAAGAATACTTAAGATCTACTCTTTTAGCAAATTTCAAGAAAACAATACAGCAAAACTGTGGTCACTATACTTGCATTACGTCCCCAGAACTTATTTACCCTATAACTGAAAATTTGTATACTTTCGTCAATGTCTTGTCATTTTCCTCAGCCACTGTCAACTATTATACTGCCTGTTTATATAAGTTCATGTTTTAGGTTCCACATGTACATGAGATCAGAAATATTTTCCTGTGTTTGGTTTAGTTTACTTAGCATAATGTCCTCCAGGTTTATCCATGTTATTGTAAATGATAGGATTTTCCTCTTTTTCACTACTGAATATATTCAGTTGTATATAAGAAATATGATATTTGTAATCCATTCATTCATTCAGCAACACTTAGATCATTTCCATTTATTGGCTGTTGTAAATAACATCACAACAAATATGAGGATGCATATATCTCTTTAAGACACTGATTTAATTTCCCTTAGATACTCAAAGTGAAATTACTAGACCATATGGTAACTCTATTTTTAAGATTTTGAGGAAACTCTAGACATGATTTTCATAATTATTGTACTAATTTACATTCCATGAATAGTGAACAAGAGTTCCCTTTTGTCCATACCCTCAGCAATATTTGTTATATCTTGTTGTTTTAATAACCACCAAGTATGAGGTAATATCTCATTGTGAGTTTTATATGCATTTTTTTGATAATTAGTGATGTTGAACATTTATTCCTAAATATGCTGGCCTTTTGTATGTCTGAAGAATATAAATTTGACAAAGATAGTTGACCACTATATATCGTAAAATCCTACCATTAATTCTTGTATTTTCTAAGTCTGTTTCCTAACTTCTGACCTTGGTATCATTTTCTGAAAGTATTTATCTATGATTTATTGATGTTTTAATTTTTTTATTCCTTTGTATTCCTCTAGAGAATGAAACTAGATTCTTATTTGCTTTCACTTATGAAACAATCCAATATTTATCACAATTGTTTTCTAAAGGGTTTTGGGATTTTCCTACAATATTTTCTAGTCTTTTATGGAACTTAGAGAAATTTTCCAACCAGAGGGATTTATAATTTTTCAAACTATGGATGTTTCGCTGGTATCCTCAGAAACTAAAGATTATTGCAAATTGATACTTTAGTTTTATTATAGTTCTTGGCTTCACAAGAACATAAGGCTTCACCAAACAAATTGCAATATTGCACAATTGAGCTCTATATTTCAGGCCTCTGTTGTAAGCTCTAGGGCAGAGTGCTACAATCTAGGAGCCAGCTAATTTTATCTATAAAATAGCCTATTACAAAAATATAAAGAATATAGACAATTTGGGGAACTTCTACAATATCGTACATAGCAGATTTCAGCTTTTGCAAAGAAAAGAAAATCTCTAATGGAACAATTACATGATAATTACCTATATCTTCTGGTTTGGATCTAGGTAAAAATCTGAAGAAATTATTTAAAAATCTGAAGAAATTTTTAAATAAACTAGTCATAGCTTCTCCCCAACTTTAAAAAATAGATACTTTTAAAAATAGGAAATGTTTTATTTCAACCAAAGCTAAAGTATCTCCTGAAAAATTGATAGCTGATTTTTCAGAGATAAAATTTTATAATTGCCTGCTTAAATATTAGTATTTCATTGTAGAGTTCCTAAAGGCAAAGGGATGTTTCCAAAGGTGATAATTTTGCTGACAGTTCTGTAAAAGCTGTTGTTAAAAATATGATAGACTTCAACCTAATATGCTCCACTCTTGAAACAATAAAAAAGTTGTTCATTTTAAAACTATGTAGAGATAAATAAATGGACAAATAAATTTAATAATTGGCTAAAATAAATGTGACTGACCATGGGAGTTACCTTAAAAAATAATTCCAATATCACAGTCCCTGTTGGCTTAGGGTTGTTTTGCCACCAACAAAATAATCTGAATGAGAGAGTGATTTTAAAGGCACTAGAGTCTTACTACACCTAATAACATAAAATTTTTCAAAACATAAAAGAGATATGCTATTTGTGTGTAGAATTATTTTCATGCCACACCAAAATAACTATAAGAAGTTTTCCTTTAACAATTTTACCAGAAACATTGTGGCAGTTGGATTTCATAGACAAAAAAAACATATAGAAGGAATAAGATAAATTTTTTTGTCTAGTTATGGCGTGTATGATATCTGGGTGGTCTGATATTTTCCCTAATACATGAACCTAATGTATGGGAAATGGTAAATGCTCTAGTGATAAATGTAATTTCTGCTTTTGGGATGCCATAGTATCTAAGCCAGACAGAAAAAAAAAATGTTAAGTTTGTGGTTATCTAGGAATTATACACATGTTACAGATTCCTACAAGACTCAGTTCTCTGAAAAATAGAGCAAACAAATCACTCAAAAAACTCAATTGTCTAAAATTCTGCCACCTCCTATATTAAGATGACCTAGAGCTTTGCCGCCACCTTAAAATTGGAGCAACCTCTACAAGCAAACATGGATTCTTTCATTTGCATTTTTGTTTAGTGGACTTAGGAATTTTGTTCTGACTTCTTTTCTGTGCCTGATTTAACTGAATCCTTTCATAATGAGGTAATCCTTTTATTACCTCAAAGGGCTTCTCTCTTCCCTAGTAACTCTGAGACAAAAAGTCATAAGAACCTGGTAGGACCCACCAGAAGTCTGCCAAGCCTATTTATCACAACATTTCACAAATTAAGGTGTTCTGGAGGGAAGAAAGGGTTTTATGTCCTTGAGAAAGACTTCTTTAAATGCTCCCAATTACCCATTTAGCTATCAAAGTGAAAGTAAACTAAGTAAAACACAGGATTCATAATTTCCATGTGAAGCAAACACCTCGGGGAAACTGAACTGGGGATCCTACAAAAGACTGCAAACAACTTTTATAAAGTAGCTAATTGTTTTACTGAACACAACTGAAAGGAGATATTCTCGCAAATGTATTACTATCGATCGTGTCCTTTCTTAATCACAGTAGGGTTATTTTGATTTCTTCTTTGAGAATCACATTTTAGGCTGGGCACAGTGGCTCATGCCTGTGATCCTAGCACTTTGGGTGTTTTTGGTAAACTGAACACTAAAGACCAGGAATTTGAGAACAGCCTGGGCAATATAGCAAAACTCTGTCTCTACAAGGAGCACAAAAATCAACTGGGTGTGGTAGAATGTGCCTAGAGTCCCAATGCTCAGGAAGGTGAGGTGGGAGGATCACTTGATTGAACTCAGGAGGCAGAGATTGCAGCGAGTCAAGGTTTTGTCACTGCATTCCAGCCTGGGTAACAAAATAAGAGCCTGTTCAAAAAAAAAAAAAGGAGAAAAAGGAAAAAAGAATTGTGATTTACTAGAAAACAAATATGTTGTCTGTTGCATTCCTTTTTTTCTATAATCCCAGTCTCATGGATAAAATTGAGTCCTTCAATATTTATATGTTCAAGTCTTACCCCTAGTACTCCAGAATATAACTTTATCTGGAGAAAGAGTCATTGACAATTTAATTACTTAAGACAAAGTAATACTGGAATAGGTTAGACCCCAATCCAATAGGAAAGGTGTCCTTATAAAAAGGAGAAAGGTGGGCACATAGCATACAAGGATAAAAGGATAAAGCCATGGAGAGATGAAGGAAGAGGTTAGGCTGCTGTTTTTCCAAGTCTGGGAACACCAAAGATTGTCAGGAAACTACCAGAGGGTACGTAAGAGGGATTGAACAGTGCGACTCTAACTGCCCTCAGAAGAAACCAGCCCTATTGACACCTTGATCTTGGATTTCTATCCTCTAAAACTGTGAGACAATACATTTCTGTTGTTTAAGCCATCCAGTCTGGGGTACTCTGTTATAGTAACGCTAGCAAACTAGCAAACTAACACACCAAGTAATGATTCTCATGATCTCATTTCTATCAACTCTAAATTTTACTTCTCATAAAAGCAAGGTTTAGACTCATAAATACAACAATACAATTACTGATAGAGTAAAAATGAGATTATTTTCATTAGTAATGTTTTAAAACAACAAAGTAAAATCAATTAATATGCATCTAGACGCTCAAGCCGTATTTTGATACTAAAAAAATTATTAGAAAGATAATGTAGAAACAAATAACATGTAATAAGTAGACAAACATATATCTGGCATTTACAGCTAGAGACTGCAAAAGACAGGTCTAGTGTCACTAGGATAAATTGGGAAGCAAGGTCTCTCCAATCCTAATATAGACAGATAAACAAAGATGAAGCCCTGTTATTCATAGAGATTTGTTTGATGGGCCAGGTGCAGTGGCTCATGCCTGTATCCCAGCACTTTGTGAGGTCAAGGCAGGCAAACCACAAGGTTAGGAGTTTCAGACTAGCCTGGCCAATATGGTGAAACCCCGTTTCTTCTAAAACTACAAAAAAAATTAATTGGGCATGGTGGCATGTGCCTGTAGTCCCAGCCTCTCAGGAGGATGAGGCAGGAGAGTTGCTTGAACCTAAGAGCTGGAGGTTGCAGTGAGCCAGGATAGCACACTGTGCTCCAGCCTGGGCAACAGAGAAAGGCTCCATCTCAAAAACAAACAAACAAACTATATATGACAGTTACAATAGGATAACTATTGATTCCTTCCCATGCTGATAGAAAACAAACCAACAGACAGAAAAGATACATAGGCTGAGATTGTTCATATGACTTGAAATAATTACAACTGTGCACATTAACACTAGCAATTTAATCTGTACCCTTATATAGTGTATTATAATACGACTTTGATACTAAAGATGGCCAGGAATATCTTTGCATTTCACATCAAGGAAAAACTATTGGAGAAAATGGAAAAAATAATAAAAAGCCTAATTATCATATTATTATTATGCTATTTATGTGATGAACTACAAATCAGATGTTATTCGTTGTGTCTGGCAAGGAAAATCTTTCACTAAAAAGGTTTATCTGGTTCCAAAATCAAGCTATTCCTTAAGTCTGAATGAGACAGGACTCTATAAAGGACTACTAAATGACTATTTGGTTACTCATTTGAAAATATTAAAGACAAATGATTTGTGTGATTGATGTATAGCTAATAAACATTTTTGTATGTTGCTAATCAATAATCTGATTTAACCACTCATCACGGATATGTTATATTCGAAGGTAATCCCCTGATATGGTTTGCTGTGTTCCCACGTGAATCTCATCTTGAATTGTTGTTCCCATTGTTCCCATAGTCCCCAGATGCAATGAGCGGAACTTGATAGGAGGGAACTGAATCATGGAGGCAGTTATTTTCATGCTCTTCTCATGATAGCTAATGAGTTTGCATGAGAACTGATGGTTTTATAAGGTGCTTTTCTTCATTTTGCATGGAATTCTTTCCCTCTCTTGCCGCCCTGTGAAGAGATGCTTTCAGCCATGATTGTAAGATTTCTTAGGCTACCCTAGCCATACAGAATTGTAGGTCAATTAAACTTCTTTCCTTTATAAAGTATCCTTATTAGCGGCATGATAACTGACAAATGCAGTAAGTTGATACCAGTAGAGTGGGGTGCTCCTATAAAAATACCAAAAATGTGAAAGTGACTTTGGGACTGGGTAACAAAGTCTGAAACAGTTTGGAGGGCTCAGAAGAAAACAGAAAGATGTGCAAAAGTTTGGAATTTGTTGAATGATTTTGACCAAAATGCTGATACTGATAAAGACAATGAAGTTCAATTTGACGTGGTCTCAGATGGAGATGAGGAACTGGCTGGGAACTGGAGTAGAGGTCACACTTGCTGTGTTTTTAGCAAAGAGATTGGTGGCATTTTTGCTCCTGTCCTAGAGATCTGTGGAACTTTAAACTTGAGGGAGATAGTTTAGGTTACCTGGTCGAAGATATTTCTAAACAGCGAAGGGTTCAAGAGGAAGCAGAGTATAAGAGTCTGGAAAATTTGCTGCCTGATGATGCTATAGAAAGAAAAATCCGTTCTTTGGGGAGAAAGTCAAGAGGGCTGCAGAAATTTGCAAAAGTAATGAGGAGCCCAATGTTAACCAACAAGATAGTGTAAAAAAATGTCTCCAGAGCATTTCAAAGACCTTCATGGTAGCCACTTTCATCACAGGCCCAGAGGCCTAAGAAGAAAATGTAATTTCCTGGGCTAGGCCCAGGGCCTCCCTGCTCTGTGCAGACTTGAAAGTTGGCTCCATGCATCCCAGCCTCTCCAGCCATGGCAAAAAGGAGCCCATGTGCAGCTCAGACCATTGCTTCAGAGGCAGCAAGCCCCACGCTTTTGCAGCTTCCACATGTTGTTAAGCCTGCAGATGTGCAGAAGTCAAGAATTGAGGTTCGTGAACCGCCACCTAGAATTCAGAAGGTATATGGAAATGCCTGGATGTCCAGGTAGAAGTTTGCTGCAGAAGTGGAACTCTGGAGAAACTCTACTAGGGCAGTGTGGAAAGGAAATGTGGGACTGGAACTCCCTAACAGAGTCCACACTGGGGCACTGTGTCGTGGAACTGTGAGAAGAGGACCACTGTCCTCCAGATCCCAGAATAGTAGACACACCAACAGCTTGCACCCTGTGCCTTGAAAAGCCAATGACACTTAATGCCAGCCCAGGAAAGCAGCCAGGAGTGAGGCTGTACCCTGCAAAACCACAGGAGTGGAGCTGCCCAATGCTGTAGGGGCCCACCTCTTGCATCAGCATGACCTGGATGTGAGACATGGAATCAAGGGAGGTCATTTTGGAACTTTAATGTTTGATGGCTACCCTATTGGATTTTGGACTTGCCTGGGGCCTGTAGTCCCTTTGTTTTGGCCAATTTCTCCCATTTAGAACAGGTGTATTTACTCATGCATGTACCCTCATTGTGTCTAGGAAGTAACTAATTTGTTTTTGATTTTACAGGCTCATAGGTGGAAGGGACTTGCTTTGTCTCAGATGCAACTTTGGACTATAGACTTTTGAGTGAATGCTGAGATGAGTTAAGATTTAGGAGAAATCTTGAAAAGGCATGATTGTGTTCTGAAATGTGAGGACATGAGATTTGGGATGGTACAGGGGTGGAATGATATGTTTTGGCCATGTCCCCATCCAACTCTCATCTTGAATTGTAGTTCCCATAATACTCACATGATATGGGAGGGAACTTATGGAAGGTAATTGAATCATGAGGGAAGTTACCCTCGTGCTGTTCTAGTGATAGTGAGTTCTCATGAGATCTGATGGTTTTATAAGGGGCTTTCTCCCCTTTACTTAGCACTCATTCTGTCTCCTGCCACCCTGGGAAGAGGTGCCATCTGCCATGATTAGAAGCTTCCTTAAGCTTTCCCAGCCACGTGGGACTGAGTCAATTAAACCTCTTTCCTTCACAAATTACCAAGTCTTGGGCATGTCTTTATTAGCAGTGTGAGAATGGACTAATATATTTCCCAAAGCAAATAAGGTACTGATTTTTATAAAAAAATCAGTAATTATATTATTTTATCATAATTTTGACATTGGTTATGTTTTCTATTTTACTATGGACTTGCTAGATATTTGAATAACTGCAATTTTCCTAAAGAAAGGTAGAGACAACAATAAAAATAATTAGAACATAGTAATATTACTATTGTTAAGTAGCACAGAGAGGAGATTGAAATGGCAAATTTAAATGTAATATAAAGACTTAATTCTCCATGGTAATGTAAAGAGATCACCCCTTTTCTAAGAAGATTAACTTGTAAATTCTTTTTTCTTTGAAATGTATGTACATCTTTTTAAAACCTAAATAAGACTCTTGCCAAGAATGTCTTTCTCAAGGACTTCAGAGACATCTCTTTGAAATATACATACCACAGAAGATAGCTTCCTACCTCCCAGTCTTTTTGGGGAAAATAGAAGCCTAACTTGGACAGAAGCCTCCCTTTAAATTTCAAAAATGCCTTTTAACATAAAGAAACCTGAAGTGTATTTTGTATTTACACAATGACAAATAGTTAAAACAGATGGTTACCCCAATTACGAAGTGAGTTTAGAATAAACAACGTGTGACAAATGGTGTTACCAAGTTATTTTACCTGAGGACTATACTTTATTTAGAACCTGTATTTAATAAATTGTATCTGCTTGACTACATGAAAGAGTAAAATTCTTTCTGTCTTTGCAAACCTTTATCAGATTGCCTTTGATGCACATCACATTCTGGTTTTATGTTCATTCAAAAATAAAACTGTTTTTCTCTTTTCTACCTTTGAGGAGAGATTTTCTGGGTTGGGAACTTTTTATATTTTATTTTCCTAATACGTTATAGCAAAACTTAACAGTGATTTCAGAAGAGCAAAGAACAGACCAATCTCACTTATAGACACGTACACAAAATTCTCAAATGGTTAAACATGAGTGATAAAATAAGTACATGAATATGTACTTTTCCACTATTTATAATAACAAAGGCTGCAATAAATTTCAACTCTCTTGAGAAAACATTACAATATAAACATCGATTTTATTAAGTATGCAGCTAACTAAAAAAAAAAAAACATTGTAAAGAAAGGTATGGAGAATCAAAGTTAGTATCCAAATTTTAATTTGTGATTTAGCTTTGCCTTTCGTTTATCCTTATCTACTACTGCTCTGGTCTCAGTCCACTTGATTTTTTTCTTCTTGAGACAGAGCCTTGCTCTGTCCCTCAGGCTAGTGTGCAGTGGCACGATCTTGGTTTACTGAAACTTCCACCTCCCGGATTCAAACAATTCTCCTGCCTCAGCCTCCCGAAGAGCTGGGATTACAGGCACCCATCACCACACCCAGATAATTTTTGTATTTTTAGTAGTGACGGGATTTCACCATGTTGGCCAGGCTGGTCTTGAACTCCTGACTTCATGATCTGCCCGCCTCAGCCTCTCAAAATGTTGGATACAGGAGTGAGCCACCGCTCCCAGCCCCACTTGATTTTTATATTATACTTTCAATTGCCTGTGTTGTACTGGCCTGAGCATAGAAAGTTAACACCAAGACAAAAGTATGCCAAATTGCAGGGTCTTTATTGCCAGAGGCCACGGAGGACTCTCATCTCTCCAACGCATGGCCCCGAAAAGAGGGTGTCAAGACATTTTATACCCGTAAAATCACCTCGGAGGTGAGGGTGAGGGGCAGGGGTGGGGGTGAGGGGCTTCAGACTTTCCAAGGGCTGGTGGATTCTGTAAATCATCTCCTGGGGGGAGATGAGGGTGAGGGACTCTGGACATTCCAAGGGCCAGGGGACTTTTGACATTCTGATTGTTACTTTAGTGGTTCACCAAAGTCAAGATAAGCATTTGTTTTCACATTGTCTGGGTAGGGTGGAAATCACAGACCTTAATTACTTATTACAAGTTGCAGGGGCCAAAATGGCATGGGTTTGGACTGCTTGCCTGTCACATTAGGGTCACAGAGAGCAGTTTCAACAGAAAGCCGAGGTATGGTTGAGGTATGCAGTTTTATGGGGCTTTTACCATGTCACACCTGTAAAAATTTAAATGACTGACACTCAGACTTTCCTTATGCTGTATTATCAACTCCGAGATTATCTGACTTCATGCTCTTCAACAGTGCCTTTGATGAAAGCATTTTTAGTATGAAACAGAGAACCAAAATTAAAAACCACACGATTATCTCAACAGATATAGAGAAGGCCTTCAACAAAATTCAACAGCCTTTTATACTAAAAACTCTCAATAAACTAGGTATCGATGGATTATATCTCAAAATAATAAGAGCTATTGATGACAAACCCACAGCCAGTATCATCCTGAATGGACAAAAACTGGAAGCACTTCCTTTGAAATCTGGCACTAGACAAGGATGCCCTCTCTCACCACTCCTATTCAACATAGTATTGGAAGTTTTGGCCAGGACAATCAGGCAAGAAAAAGAAATAAAAGGTATTCAATTAGGAAAAGAGGAAGTCTAATTGTCTCTATTTGTAGATGACATGATTGTGTCTTTAAAAGATCCCATCATCTCAGCCCAAAATCTCTTTAAGCTGATAAGCAACTTCAACAAGTCTCATTGTGATGTCAAGCTGAACAGAGTATTATTTATAGACATTTAATTATTAAATAATTGTTTAATATAAAAATTTTGATAATTTTTAAAATAATACGAATGCTCAAATAAAATACACGAAATGCAAACTATTTCTAAGCAATTGGTTTCTGATAAGTTGGCATCAAAACAAATTTAAAAATTCATTCCACTTTTTTTTCTGAATTCCACTTTTAATGACGTTACATTTAATGAGCGGGATTTCTTATGTCATGTTATTAAATATGGATGTAACACTCAAAACAATGTCAAAACCTTGTATACTTTCTATTTCAGGCTACTCCAATTGTCAATGGTTTCCTAATGCAAAGAATAGTTATTAATGCATATTTCTCATAATACAACATGAATAAATTAAAATTTTACAATAAAAAGCCTTGTCTCAAAGAATTAAAAAATTAGTTAATGTAAAAAATAGTTATTTAACATATCTGATAAGCAGCACAACATGATATTTAAGAATATAAATTCTGGATACTCAGACAACATGAGTGCAAAACAGTCATGTGGTCAACCCACGGTAAACGGCATCATCTCTGCACCTGAACTGGGTATGACGTCAAGACTGCTGATGTCACAACCACATGCACATCAAAAGAATATGACATTTTGTAACTGAAATTATGAGGTTTCTTAGGTAAGAAAAGTAAGCATCCAAGTCTGTCTAATGCCTTGAGCTGAAGAGGCCAGTGGCTTTGGTTTATACTGTACTCAAGGTATGGGCCTGGGGGAGAGTTTCAGCATGCAGGCAGCGAATTGTGCTTTAAGAGACAGAGTACCTGGGTTTTCTAATTGGTTGTCCAGATGTGAAACAAGAAGGAATAAAAGACGGTTGGGGATTGAACACCGTTGCTGGTCAAGCATCTAAATGTAGTCAGACTCTTAATTATAATAATCTAAATCTATCAATTCCTAGCTGTGGCACTTCAAGTAAATCACTTATGCGTGCTATACAATTGGCATAGTAGTCATTTCTATTGCATAGATTTGTCTCATGAAACTTCATATATAAAATTGTCATGATATAAGTTTTTATCACATAGAATAGTCACAGAGTTTAAAGGAATATCTAAATATATGTATCTTTTAGAAATTTTTGGGGCACATAGTGTCATCTCAGAGATGGCTGTCCTTACAGAACCATTACGTGCTAGCCTCTATGCTAAGCAGAGTATGTGCCAAGTGCCTGTCATCAAGAGCTCGTATTGTCATTGGAGAGAAAGCTAAAAATAGCTCTAAGGTTGGTGCTATAAATTTCACATATAATAAATTTGTATGTAACATTTATAAATTATACTATACATATATTTATAAATTATTTTCAAATATTTAACTATATGCATATATATTTATATTTAAATATATATATATTTATATATATACAGAGAGAGGGAGAGAAAGAAAAGGGAAAGCTTAACTCAAACTGGAGCAGTTAAAATTTGAGGTTGACTTTGAAAGCTAAGTAGTGGTTTGCAGGCAGAGAAATAGAGAAAACTATTTTTTAGACAAATGAAATAGTATAAATAAAAGCATTGAGGTACATAACTATAAGTATTGAATAAAATGGATATTAGAATGCAGGATTTGGGAGGTAACTGGATATTCACAGGACAACCAGTGATGTGTAAAATATATATAATTGCCAAATTGTCCATTATAAATTATAAAACTATAAGAGCTTTCAAAAATGGGAGTGAATCACAATGATAATAATGAAAGAGTCATTTATGGAGATGATGCAATTTAATACATCTCCAAGTTGGTGGAATTTGCCTAAATCAAGAAAGTTAGTTGAGTGTATTCTATGCAGTAAAGAATACAAAGACAATCTGTCTCTGGGATTGGAAAAGACCTGCCTGACCCAGTTAAAATAGATACATGGAGAAATTGTTATGAATAAATTTTGGTAAACCTCGTGATATCATAACATTTAAGTGTGATAAGTAAAAGGAATTAAAAGTTTAAAGCAACTACACCTAAAAGAATGAAAGACACAGAAAAGTTCTGCTTATTAATACAGTCAAAAGTCAACTACCCATAAATAGAAACTCTACTTGCTCCTCTATTGTAGGAATAATTTTATTTGCTGAATCTATAGTGGTAAGCAAGAAAGAAGAGGCCCCAAGTCTCATGAAGCCTATGATTTAATAATGGAGACAGAAGATAAATGAATAAATAAATAGAAGAATTCTAGTTAAAAACTTTACAAAGTAAGCAAAACAAGGTAAACTGATAGAAAATGGACTAAGACATGGAGTAATTTTAGAAAAGTCCTGCAGAAAGTTGACCATTCATTTGAAACATAAACAGTTAGAAAAAATTATTTATCCAAATACCTAGAGGAAGAATATTCAGACATAACAGAGTTACGGAAAAAATAAGAATAAAGCAAGAGAGCTCAATTAGCATTTGAGAAACTGAAATAAATGTGTAAATATAATAATTCTTTATAGGAAAAGCAAACAGTATTGGATTGCTATATTATTAGATATAAGGGATAAAGAAAGAAATACATAAAATTCCAACGAGAGATCTAATAATTATTAAATGAGTGCTTTAATGTACATTTTTCAAATAAGTTTTAAGGTAATAAAGGTACATGGTAGAACTCATTTAATATATGTGAAAGCAGTGGATTTCAGCTGTTGTGAGCTATCACAATATGATAATCTGCAGGATTTGAAACAGGTTCTCTTAACTTTAAAGCTCATACCAGTGGCATTTTACCATACTCCCTTTATAGGCTTAAGTGATACATGATGACATGATTAACACAAAGAAGCTATTAGAAAAGAAAATTAATATACTTACAAAATAGATTTGTAGCCATCTACATGGGACTGCCTGCCAGGTCACTGGAGATGGTTAACAGATAAACAGGGTCCCAAAGCTGTATTAAAGTGAATAAATTCTATAAAGGAGAGATTTGAGAGAAAAAGAGAAGCCCTTGTATTGTTTTTTTCTTGCCAGTCTATGGGGGCTGAAATATGGATTTGATAAAAACATTAAATTTTTAAAACTCATTTACCATTTGGTTACAAAATATTAATATTCTAATATTTTCCAAATATTAAAATTTGGGATTTAGAATAACTATAGGAAAAAACAAATTTTTGAGGAAGTTTGTTTTTTTACCATATTGAAATGTTAACCATTTTTAAGAAAATCGCTCCTGGAGTAATCCATTTGAAAACATAATCTAATTAGTTGTGAAACTTTGGCTTCATTTTACATCAGTTCTGGGAAGTGAAGTCTATATTAATAATGAAATGTAGAGAAATAATAAAAACATTTGCTAAAATAGGACAATTTAAATTATTTAATTTGAGTAATTTATGTAGAGAATGATACAATGAAAAAAGCTACAATATCAATTGGAAAGTATTTTTGCTGTTTTAGTGAACTTTAACTTGTTCAGAATAATTTATGTGGAAGAAAAAGCAATGGATGACATGAGAATTCTGGGAAAATGTCAAGGTAGAATGTATTAGGAATCTTTATTCTCACCTAAACAACAATTGTATTGGCAGAGTTTGTCTGATATAACCATTTTCAAACTTTTTGGACTATTGAACTCTTACAACTTTCAAGAAGATGCTTGGACAGTAAATTACAGTTAATTTCTTTCAATATCATCTCTTACCAAGAGTTATTCATTCTCACTCTGAAGCTCTGTAGCAGAGAGCAATATATTTGTTCCTGGGGCAGCTATCACACAGCTTACAGGAACCAGAGTGGGAAATAAACAGACTGTCTTCAAAATATTGCTGATCTATGTTATGATTGCTGATTGCAGTTTCTGATCATAGAGGAGCAGGCACAGTGGCAAGCAGCCATTGCTACACCTCCTCCTCAGTTGTTGCAAGCCCCTCTCTATGGTTCTGAAGCAACTTACAGGGGATCCTAAAGAGCCAGCACTTTTATGCTCCCTTTCATTTTCCTCTTTTTTTTTTTTTCTTTTTGAGAGCCATATTTTAAACATTAGGGCATTCAAAAGCAATTTCACATACAAGATAATTAGAAATTTACTACAAATGCCCACCATCACCCCTAGTGATCCACTAGCAAAATGTTTGCTTTCTGTTCCCATGACGTTATGTTCTGCTGGCCTAGAGGTCTTAGTTTCAGAGGAAGGAACACTGCCACCAGGAGACAACAACAATTCCATTAAATTGGAAGTTACAATTGCCACCTGGACACTTTGGGTTTCTCCTATAGTTCAGTAAATAGGCTAATAAGGTAGTTTACAGTGTTGGCTGGGGCGATTGACCTGGACTATCAAGATGAAATTCCTCTACTACTTCACAACAAAGGTAAGGAAGAGTATGGATGGAATACAGGACATTCATTAGGGCCTCTGTTAGTATTACCTTGGCCTATGATTAAGGTCAATGGGAAACTACAACGGTTCAAACCAGGCTGGACTACAAATGGCCCAGACTCTTCAACAATGAAGGTGTGGGTCACCCCACCAGGAAAAAAAAACATGACCTGTCAAGATGCTTGATGAAGTCAAAGGCAATACAGAATGGGTAGTAGAAGAAGGTAGTCATCAATCCCAGCCATGACCATGCGACTGGTTGCAGAAATGAGGACCTCAATTGTCATGAGTATTTTTTCTTTTTTCTTTTTTTTTGTTAGAAACATATTTGTGTGTGTATACAGTTGCACTAAGAAAATAGTTTCATTTTATTTCCTTTTTCCTTTATCATGTGACATAATATTTATTGACCTCATATCAGCATTTAAATCTGTTAACTTTACATAATGGTATTTAGATTGGGGATTGGTGTGTTTCCAGTTGTATAAAGGATAGTTGTATTATGTTAGGTGTAATTGTGGCCTTATTATTGCCTTATTTGAAGATTACGTATGATCTCAGGAGATGTGTGTAGGTTCAAGTTGATGAAGGATGGATTTGTGATGACTTACGTTGAGTGTCAACTTGATTGGATTGAAGGTTGCAAAGTATTGATCCTAGGTGTGTCTGCCAGGGTGTTACCAAGGAGATTAACATCTGAGTGAGTGGGCTGGAAAAGGCAGACTCACCGTTAATCTAGGTGGGCACAATCTAATCAGCTGCCAGAATAGTTGAAATATCAAACAGACCAAAAAAAAAAAAAAAAAAAGCATGAAGAGGCTAAGCTGGTTTAGCCTCCCAGCCTTTACCTTTCTCTCATGCTGGCTGCTTCCTGGCATCAAACATTGGACTCCATGTTCGTCAGCTTAAGTACTCAGACCGGCTTCCTTGTGCCTCAGTTTGCAGATGGCCTATTGTGGGATCTTGTAATCATATGAGTTAATACTACTTAATAAACCCTCTCTCTCTATATGAAGATAATATATATATGAAGATAATATATATGGAGATAATATATATGTGGAGATTATATATATATACATATATATATGGAGATAATATATATATATTTCATCATGGAAAGGGCAGAGGTTTGTCCTCCCTGGAATGGACACTACACACCGGATATGGGTTTGCCTATCCTGTACACAATGCTTCTGCCAAGACTACCATCCATGGACTCACAGAGTGGCTTATATATATTTATGTTTAGTATTAGTTCTGTCCTTCTAGAGAAGCCTGACTAATACAGGGGCAAATAACGTGGTTGAAATTCTCATGTTCTTAGGGCTTTGTGGAAGGTAGAGCTTGTAAGTGATGAAATTGCATATCTAGCTGAAGATGTTTGCAAATAAAATGTTGAAGATAGAATTTTGTTCCTCCTGACTGCTTACTAAATTCAAGAAGAGAGAAGTAACTTAAAGATGTAATTGTTAAGGACACATAACATGAGATTGGGAAATTATCATCTTAACCATGTTGCAAAACATAAGAAAACATTTTTGTAAGAGAGCACTTAGAATGAAGCCAGCACACTGTTTGATAAGGAGATGAAGTTGAAATGCCAGATGTGCTTATATATGCAGATTGATCAAGGGAATTTTAGTTCAGATCTGTCTCACCATGGGTCTATCAGGTCCCTTTACACATTCTGTAGACATTTCCCCAGTTCTGGAAAGCATAATTAATTATAGACATACTCTAAAATTGGGATCCAGAATAGGTCCTTGAGGTGAAAGGATTCAAGGCTATTGTAATAGGAAATGTCAAGCAGAAACCATCAGAACTTTCTCTACTGAAGAAAATAGTAAACTAAAGGCAATGCCACATTCCTGAAGGGAAGACAGAGATTAGTAAATCAGCAAGAACTTTAAAATGCTGAGGTGAGATTTCGTGGCATGACCCCATTCAGTCCAACTATTTGGACTTTGGGGAAAAAAAAAGAGAAGAAAATGTAACATGGGTGTTGAAGAATGACAAGTAATTATTTTAAGCCTCACCAGGGGATGACTCCAATTCCAGCTGCTGCTTCAAGTATGATTTTATTGCTTGAGCAAATTAACACATCCTTTGGTACTTAGTGAGCAGCTATTGATCTTGCAGATTTTTTTTTCTCAATACCTGTTTAAAAAAAAAAAAAAAAGACCACCAGGAACAGTTTCTTTTAGCTGGTAAGGCCAGCAATAAACCTGTATTTTTCTACTTCAGAGGTTTATCAGCTAAGCAGATCTTTGTCATGATTTAATTCATGCGGATCTGGATAACCTTTCTCTTCTGCAAGGCATCATGCCAGTTCATTAACTTAATAGGATTTTGTTGCTAGGACACAGTGAGCAACCAGTAGCAACTATCCTTGACTTATTGCTAAGACATTTGCATAACAGAGTGTGAAATACGAATCTGACAAAAAATTAAAAGACTTCAACCTCAGTGAAACTTCTATGGGGCCAGTGGTGTGGTACATATCAAGACTTCTCACCCTTATGAAGGATAATCTGTTACAGCTGATGTTTTCTGCAACCAAAATAGAGGTACGACCCCTAATGGGCTTCTTTAGATGAATATATTCCTCATTTGGATGTGCTACACTAGTCCATTTAGTCTTTTCATTGACTGCTAGTTTTATATGGGGTCTAAAGTAACACAAGGCCCTGCAACAAAACTAGGCAATCATGCAAGCTGCTCTACCACTTGTGCCATGTGATCCAGGAGATGCAAGAGTGATTGACATTTCAGTGCACATCAAGATGGTACTCAAACTAATAAATGCATGAAATATTTCTATGTATTAGGAAAACACAACAAATAAAAATAATCAAAATCTTCTTTAGCAAAGTGCAAATTAAACCACAATGAGACACCACTACACACTCATGAGAGGGTTTATAAAATAAAAGAATGTAGAGATTTCTAAGTGTTGGCAAGGAAACCTCACACATTGCTGGTGGGGATATAAACTGTTAACAATCATTTTGGAAAATAGTTTAGCTTCTCTTCCAAAAAAAAATCTAAATGTTTCAGAATTAATTAGTTTGCATTCTAGGGAGTTGTGTGGTTTTTTGTTTGTTTATTTTAAAGTTCAAACCCTTAACATTCCTCATACTGGACACTGTAATTCTCAATTACCTGTGGTGAAATTATGCCATTTAGACTGTTAATTCAATGAATGACAGTTACAATTTAAATAGTCTGGCTTAGAGAGGCCCCAGATTTCTGTTTAAATTAAGAACACTCTTGGCCGGGTGCGGTGGCTCAAGCCTGTAATCCCAGCACTTTGGGAGGCCGAGGTGGGTGGATCATGAGGTCAAGAGATCGAGACCATCCTGGTCAACATGGTGAAACCCCGTCTCTACTAAAAATACAAAAAAATTAGCTGGGCATGGTGGTGCATGCCTGTAATCCCAGCTACTCGGGAGGCTGAGGCAGGAGAAATGCCTGAACCCAGGAGGTGGAGGTTGCGGTGAGCCGACATCGCGCCATTGCACTCCAGCCTGGGTAACAGGAGCGAAACTCCATCTCAAAAAAAAAAAAAAAAAAAAAAAAAAAAAAAAAAAAAAAAAAAGAACACTCTTAAGAGTTGGACAGAAGTCACTCTTAAAATTTCTTGTGAAATTTGTATCTTGAACCTCCAACTCTAGCCTCACAATCAGAGACTCCTAGGTTACGGAAAATTTGGAAAGGGAAGTTTCACACAGATCAAGAATCTTACAGATAAAGCAAGACACCTGAATAAAACCCTAAGGACTTTTAAATGATCTTAGGCAATATTTTTCCAAAAGCTGCTATTGTGAAAATTTAGTTTCTGAACTCCTCAGCCTCAAGAAGCAAACATATCAAGGCCTATGACCGTCCCCTTCTTTATGAATTTCTTGTAGGTGCACACGAAAAACTTGATGAAGACCGACCGATAGTAGTGCTGACAGTAACAAGTTTGCTTTCCACCTAGAATAAAGTTTTTCTACTAAGATCAGATAAGCAAAGGATTTCTAAAAGAGATCTTACTTCCTTGGAGTCGTATATCCACTTGCCCCTCTGATGTCACTTAATGTATTTTGTGGATTAATTCGTTTATAGCTTAGATTTACAACTTTAATTAGTTTGTCTAAATGTTTCTATTTTTTTTGAAGCATCTACTCACATGCCTATTGACACAGATTTGATGAAGTTTAAAAATAAGCTGATGCTTTCTAGAATTTATGGGGAATAAAGGTACTATTTTAGGAGGAATGGTGAGGAACACATTGCCTTTTCTCACTTAAAAGTGTTACATTCTCTAATTTTGGTACCATAGGAAGAATTTTGAATTTGGAATCAGATCTGGATTTGAGTCCTTGCTCTTTATGTAAAAATCTTTCAGATGACTGGGCATTAAACAATATTTTATCAGAATTTTAGTCTTGATTTTCTTATTTGTAAAATCTGGAAAAGGTTTACCTGTCAGTCAAAACTCTACTGATAACACACATGCAAAAATAATATATGCAAAAATCATGGTTATTAAAACCTGAAAATACAAGGTTATATTTCATTTAAATATATTCTTATCCAATAATAATAATAATGACAGTTATCTTTACAAATAAAATTAAATACCTCCAGTGTGAAATGCACTCTTTCACATATTTTACAAAATATTATCTTCTACATATAACTACGAGAAAAGTAACATTATTGTATCATTTTCACCGGTGAAAATCATGAGACTTATCCAAGATCATATAACTGACAAGTGATGGAATTAGTACCTAATAATTTTAAGGTGGAAGAAAGTTTTTTTTTCCAACCAAATATAAGTTCTTCATTCAGACAATATATATTTCTTCATTTTTCAATATATTTATTGATGAATATATATTTATTAACCTATATTACTTCATTGCATATATCACAAAGAAGATGCCTAAAATATGTATTGCAGTTTTGCTTTTTATCTTTACCAATAAACTTAGAGGCAGAATAAACCTGAAAAACTGATATTGCCTATATACCTAGAATTTCTATTCATAATTCTTGCAGTTATTTATACATTTTAGATTATTTGAAAATTTCTAAGTGTTAGAGACATTAATAGTTATCAATATAGTATATGTAACAATTGTTATCTTGAAAAAACCACTTGAAGCTGAGTCTTCTGGGTCTGTTTATTTCTGATTCATTTCTATATACTAGAGATCATTAGGGCTTATGTAAAAAAAAAAAAAAAATCACTTCCAGAGCTGTCACAAATGTAACCAATTAGTGCTGTAAACCCCAAATACTATCTATATTATTGAGTCAATCTAAAATAAAATAAATTAGGTACCTTTTTAAAACTGCAAAATCTGGAAGGAAAGCCTTAAAACATTTATTTTTTTAGTCATATTTACTGTAAATGATGAGAGGAAGGTAGAAACCTCACTTATCAATGTGATAATGGTGAAAATTATACACAAGTAGACACAATTTTTGTCTTTTAAAGTTCATAAATGATAGGTTAAAGCATATGCAGTAGCTTTGTATAGTAACCTAAATTGTAATATGTTCTGTTGATTAACATTCGGCAATATGCAATTACCAGAGACTCAAGTAAACAATGCTACCTATGGATATAATGCAAAAGAACTCTGAAGCTTGACCAAAGAGATGATGGGACTTTTTTAAAACTTAAAAATTAGTGATTATTTGTAATATAAATATAAATTATCAAACAATAGAGTACATTTGAGAATTTGAAACAGAATCATATGTATGTTATTAAAAGTTTTTAATATTTTCTATTCCCACAGAGATAAATTTCTCAATATAATCATGGCAAAACTCACACTCCAGAAGTATGAGAATGCTTTGTCAGGAGATAGGCAGAGATGGCTGAAATCTTGAGGTTTAGTGTGTAAATAAGCTACTAGAATAGAGAACACATGAGTGGAAGGAGAGTACTGGCCAATATTTACAACAGAAGCACAAATAGATTAATGAATTATCACATTTAGGTAGCCAATCTTATATGGGAATATCATTTTCTCTAAAATATGCCAAATTCTTTTCCATTCCATCTCTCATACATGTAACAACAAAGTTGTAGGCTTTGAAAAGATTATTTCCAGAAAGGCAAATAAGCTATTTTAAGCTTCTGATAGCCCGTATAAATATCTGCCTTGAAGCTGCAAAGATCTAGTACAACTCATGGCTTTCTAAGCATATTTCAAAAGTAGATTCTAAAACATTAGTGAAGGGCCTTATAGGGGATCAAACATATTAAAATGCTAAAGGAAATTTACATCATTTGTGATTTACAAAGGGATCTTGTGATTATAAAAATTTGTTAGGATTTGTGAAAATGTAGGGATGCATTAGAATTAGGAATGGTAGGTGTAATTAGGGAGAAAAAGCAAAACTGACTTCATTCATACCTTTCCCCCACTTCATAGAATTGTTGGAAGGATAATATAAAATGTAATACTTTGTAAAGCATTCAATACTATTCCCAAGGTAAATGTCTTACTATCTTCTCTAACTCTTTTAAAAATAAAAATAATGCTAATGTTTTACACATGTTGTATTCTAAACATTTTAACTAAGTAGAGGGTCTTCATCTGATGTTGATTTTATTGTTATCCTTGTTTTACAGTAGAAGAAAAGTGAATCGCATTTATGTTAAAAAATACACACATTTGAAAATACACACAAAATAAAAATGTCAAATATAATGCAAAGTTTTTTTCATTTATTACACTACAATTGCCTCCCAATAAAAGCAAACCTGAGTAAATAGATGAAAACCTAGTTTATTAATTGTCTACATCAACTGGAAAAGAGCTAAAAGGACTGAGACTCTAACCTGTGTGGTACTAGAAAAAATTCAGTTTCATGTATTCTGACATTAAATTCATGATAATTCCAATGAAACTTATGCTTATTAAATAATTATTTCACAGTCTACATTATAGTGATCACTTCCTCATGGTGGGTTTTTTTCTATCTTGAGGGGTTAAGAGTCCACAATAGGCAGGCACTCATTCTGAGTGTAATCTCAATAGATATTCTTATTCCAACCAAGGACATGGATGCTTTAAACTTAATAATTTCTAACACCTATTTTACTGGTTGATCTTTTTGGAACATTAACTGTAATGTTAAGAGACATTTAGCTGTAACTAGTTATGAAACTACCGCTCCTGAAAGCTAAAGACTAGGTCTGAAATGTGCTTTTAATACTCTTGAATTTCAGATAAAAGAGATAGTTACAACTACTATTTGGTATTAGTTTTCTAAAGAGAATTGGCTAAGTAGATCACTCAGCATAAATATCTTTGGGCAATGAAAATGTTGATTTTGTTCAACTGAATGGAGCACTGTGATAATAATGAAATCACCCTCCAGAAGAAATCTAAAGAAAACCCATCAAACTCTGCCGTGTGTCATTATCTAATAAAGATTAGTATTAAAATAAAAGTTGCCAGACACAGATTTCCTATTTATCAAAACGAGCAAATCACTATATGCATTTATCAAATACAATTTTCAAAATTTAAAAATATTACCCTCATATAAATAAAGAATAAATATATGTCAAAGATATTTATTCAACACATTCTTTAACTGAGGAACCCATAAGACACTACAGCTAGCTCAAAAAATAATTTGAGAAATATGAATATATATAATCAGTCAAAAGAATTCTAAATTAAATATGTTAATAAAAACAGGTTAATGTCTTACAAAGTAAAACAATAACATTAAACTTATATTTTCTGATAGACGGAAATCCACAAGTTAGCATGTGACTCCATAGCGTCTTGAGTGCTAACCACATAGTACATAGAAAAGATAAACACAAGTATATTTTCTTACATAGTTATTAATATTTCAGTGAGTCTGTTAAATGACACTGCCTTTTTATGATGCTGGAAATAGCATGCAATTATCAATTTGCTTTATTTTTACAAATGCTGCACACACAGACACACAAACACAAACACACATATTCTTCTCCCGAATTGCCCACAATAGATGTTACATGGTGATGATAGAAAACAATTTTTATAAACACATTTAAAGCATCCTATTATGAAACTCTAAATAAAATTGTGAACACTTTAAGAAGCCATGAACATCTTCATAATTTATCATAAATAGAAAAATTGCCTTGTTCATACTCACTGTGTATGTAGCTATAGAATACACTAACAAAATTTGAATTAAATATAGAAAGATAAATGTTGCAATTCATTTATTTTATGCAAAAGTACATGGAAGAAATGTTTTATCAAAACACTAACATTGAATGTGTTTGTCCTACATTAATGATACATTTCAAAATGAAATATTTAGAGTAATAGGTAACCTTAAATTATTTTCAAACTGTGTATGAAATTGGTTAAATTTCTTATCCATACTTAAATGTACTCAATGAAAATGTTTGCTAATAAATCGAATTGCAAGAAAAATTCTAGTTATTAATTATGCTTAATTAATATTCTAATAAAAGTAAGGGATTAACCAATTAATTAACTAAATCCCTTAATTGATTGAATATGTATCCATTTAATCGGTTGACTGATTTTAGAATATTTCCTAATTTTTCTTAAAAATTTAAAATCAAGTCAACATCACAAAATACTGGAATAACTTATTCTCACTTAACAAATTTCTTGTGATATTTGAAATCCATTAATAAATATTAATAGTTATTAACTTTTCCTTTATAATGCTTGTTGTTCATAAATGTATAGAATTGCCAAACAATTAATACCAATTTTCTTTGCCCAATTATTTATTATATAATTGAGGTAATTTCATCTGGCTGGTATATTAAATTAATTATTTCAAGGAAATGTCGGGAACAACTAAACTGGATATTTTATTGCATTTATTGCATTGCTATCTTGAAATTATCTATACTTTTTTCTCTTTTGCATTACACAGTGGATGGGTCTTCTACAACAAATATAATTACAAAGATCATTTTACTCATATAAATTACTCCTGGCATAAGAACCTAGAAGTGATTATGGTCACTTTTTTATAGAAGGATGATTTTTGTCTTTTGTCCTGTATTGACAAGAAATGAAATAAATGCTTGAAAATATACAATAAAACCAAAAAGAAGTCTTTGATACAATTATACATAGTAGTTAAGAAAATTATTGAATAGTTATGAGTATTGATACAATTTATGGGTGCGGTATTATTCCATATGTAGTTAATAAGATCGTTTTCTAACTAGCTAGAAGGTGATGACCCACACTTTTAATAGTTTTTTGCATTTGTTTTCCTAATGATAAATACTGCTTGGTTGCCTTCTTTTATGTTGGGTGGATGGGAAAACCAAATGAGACACATTTTATTTAATCGACTTTTGTCTTCATTACCAACATGATACTTTGTCTCATTCATATTTTAAAGATGTTTTCCAAGGATAATCAAAATTTTGTTATATTTTATTTCTGCAGATTTTCCCTTCAAGTGATTGATTAACAGACCAATTTCGCGCTTTCAAAATTGAGTTAGACTCATTTCATTTTATTTAATATTTTTCTTTGAACAAAACTGCTTTCAAAGTAAGGGTGCCATAGACGGAACACATGATTATGAACATTTTGTTATTATACTATCCTTCTTTGCATGTCTCAGTACATTTCTTGTTAAGCTGCAATAATAGCCAATATACATGTGGACTCAGAAAAATTGGCCATTGTGGCCAAAAGGATAAAACTGAACTCTCAAACACAACTGATTTCTCTCTTTTAGCTTTATGTAAATGTTCTTGGTGGTTAAGTAACTTGTATTCCTGCATTCCAAGGATATGTGAATAAAAAAAAAATTGTTTTCACAATGTAGGCTTAATTTTATACATTTAAGCAGTTTAATACTTCACAAAACGACTTGAGCCAGAATAAACATTGCATTTTAAAACTTTATGGAACTAATTTATTGTGTAGGGCAGGCACAAACTTGATCTCATAGCAGCAAAATTTTATGTTTCCATTTCAGCAATACTGCCTAACACAATAATATCAGGCCTGCAAATCTTAAATATAAGTTAAGCTAACATGATCCATTGCTTTATAAAACTGGAGTACCCTGTGGAGTCCTGCTGAATATGCCAAGTGATTTTTCAAAATTTAATCATTCTAAATGTCAGATAAAGGTGCTTTTGCTGTCATTCTTTAAAACTGGGGCAAAAATCCCAAGTGTGCCTTCAAGTTATAGAGAAAGCCTCTTCTTAACACTAGTATTAAATAAACAGCATCCTTTCTAATCACCATTTATTTTGCTAGCTACAATAAATAAAGCATATAATAATAAATTAAATAAGGCAAATTTATGACAAAATTATTTTGTAAAGATAAAAATATAGGCATCTGCAAAACACAAATTTCTTATAATCATCAGGTCAATTTGAATTTCCCTTTTAGTCATTCCTTGCTAAACAGACAGAAGTTTGTCAGCTTTAGAAATACATACTTTATCACAAAAATTATTATTTTAAAAATTGTTTTTTCTAGTTACATCAAAGTTGTTTATCTTAATTGTCAAGTTGCTTGGATAAACAATATGATCATACAAGCAAGTATGCATTTAATTGTAGAGTTGTATTCTGCAAACACTAAGTTATTTGGTAAATCATCTGCAGATAATTTAAATTTTGCTTCTCATAAATATCAGCTATATTTTACATATAGAGTACTAAAGGCAAATTATACTCTCAGGGTTTTTCATATAATTCATATTTTAAAAACTATTATCAGAGAATTTATGAGCATACATAATCAAAACCCCAACCACCACATCAAAAACATCCAATATAACATTTTACTGATTTAAAATCTATAATTATTTCATTGTATAACCATGTATAAAAGTGTCAAATTGATTGATCAAATTATTTGACAGTAATTATGAATGTGTATCAACTATTTATTAGCTGTTCTAATAACGCAGACTATTAAAATTTGCATATACATATAACCACTTCTTAGAAGTAACATATGTAATCAACTTTATTTAACTATAATTTATATGCAATAAGAAAACACGTACTTTAAATGTAAAGTTTAATGAGATTTTACAAATGTGTACATCCATGTATTTACCAGTGCAATCAAAATATATAATAATTCCTTGGATCAAGAAAAATGTATTTTGAACTATATTCTAATTATTGAAATGTCTCCATTACAAATTTGATAACATTGAAGAGTAGACTTGTTTGCCTTTTACCTAGATTCTATTTGCATAGTATTGTAGAACAGTAATAATGGATTTGTAATAAAGCGGCTTGATTGTATTTCCTTTGACACGACTTATGACCTAGATGGCCCAGGACCCAGGTCAATTCCTTGAATATCTGCGATATTTATATTAATTATGCTATGATAATAATACCCTATTTGTAAATGGTTTTCATGAGAAAGAAATAAGACATTTTTAAATAATTAAAAATATAAATCAGTACATAAATATGTATTGTTTAGCATAATTATTAATTCAGCAACAATACATACTTATCTCCTCATACAATTTTCTTACAATAAGCTTTTGCCTTCTGCTTTTCTATTTACTTCTAGAAATATAGGACAAGCATATAATAGGTCACTAAGACCCAGAAGTAGCATACTAGTTCCAAATGAACACAGCAATATATGTGACCTCAGAGAACCTTTCTGGAATCATAATAGTGGTAGATGAGTTCTTATTTCTGCCCTCTGGACAAAGGTTATGAGAAGCTTGTTAATTACAGCTACTCTAAAGCCTGACCCTCAGTTGACTAATTCTATAAGGTAAGCCAACATTTTGAAGGAGATGTACGTGATAGTTCCTGTTTGAAAATGTCTATGAAATAATAATTATTTGGAGTGGGAAAAATCATGGTGGCTTACTTAGAAGGAATTAAGAAAGTCATGATGAATTAGACAAACAACTTCATTTTAGATGTTTACTAGAAAATATTTTACACAGAAAAATAGAATACTAGAAGTGGTTAGGAATACCTTCCACCAGGAAACGGAGCATAGTGAGAAGTCATTAAGCCTGCCCCCCTATTATGCCCAGGTGTTAGAGGATGCAGAATATTCAAGCTCACCCACAGTGTTATAATGCTATTTTCTAGTGTGGTGCAATTTTAGAGAGCTGGTACTGCTCAAAATGATACAGCATGGATCCAACACTCACTTTATAATCGTTAAATAGTTTTTTCAACTGGCACTCCAAATGTTTTGATGCTACTGAAAAGAAGGGTGATTACATAGGGCAGTAACATGCCTTTCCTGCTCAGTTGTTATTTGGCAAACTAACCTTGATGTTCGCAGCAGGCTTTGAAAGGCCGGGAAAATTTTCATTGTGTCAGAATTGTAAAGCACAGGAAAAAATCAAGACATGAAAATATTTATTTCCCAAATATAAAATATATTATCAATTATGGATTTTATATATATATATATATATATATATATATATATATCAGCCCCAGATGACTTAAATTCCAGTTAAAAACTGTTATCGTGAAAGAGAATGAAGATACTATTATTTTCACTAATTCCTTTGAAAGTGAGGTCAAAATTTCTGAGCTTGGGATTATGATACCACTCTGGGCTTTTAAAAAACTCTACTTTTAGTACTGCTATGAAGAGACAATTACAGCCTGCTAATAAGAACTCATTTTAGCTGCCATTTATTAAACATCTACTACCAGATAAAAACTTTTGCTAAGCATATTTTTTAGAATAAAAAGCTTTACTGAGGTATAATTTTCATATAATAAAATTAATTCACTACCGTTTGTACTTTGTTGGGTTTTGACAAGTAGGTACCATTGTGTTACACTCTCACAATCAAGCTACCAAATATTCACACTTAGAATCTGTCTTAGAAGTTTAGTCTGTCTTAGAATTTTATATAAATGGAACCATACAGTATGTTATCATTTCTGCTTGGCTTATTTACATAGCATAACGCTTTTGTGATTAATCTATGTTATGGTTTATATCAGCAGTTCACTCATTTTTTTAAATCTCTGAATACCATTTCATTGTAATGATATAACAAAATGTGCTTACCAATTCACCATTTGATAGACACTTGGGTTGTTTCTAGCTTTGAAATATTATTAAATAGCTGACATGAACATTGGAATGCAAATCTTTGCATGAACCTATGGTTTCATATCTCTTGAGTAAATATTTTGGAATGAATTTTTGAGTGATATAGAAAATGTGTGCTTAATTATATAGGGAACTGATATACTACTTTCCAAAGTGGCTATTGTATTTTGCATTTCTATGTTCAATGTATTAAAGTCTCAATCTCTTGGCATTTTGTTAACATTGGTTTTCTGGGTCTTGATTTTATTTATTTATTTTTTAATAATTTATTTATTTTACTTTAGATGCATACTATATCTGGCATTTCTCCCCATGTTATCCCTCCCCACCCTCTCCTCCCTCCCCACCCTCCATTGTCTCTCCCCTACCCCCACCAACTGTCCCCTGTGTGTGATGCTCCTCTCTCTGAGTTCACATGGTCTAGGTCATTTTAATTTTAACTGTTCTAATGGTGGGCTGTCTCTCGTTGGTTTTAGTCTAAATTTTCCTAACAGATAACAATAGTGAATTACTTTTCATAAGTCCTTTTGGCCACTGAATTTCACTATTACCTTAAAGTGTTTCTTTGAATCTTTTAAACATATTCTTAATCTATTTGTTGTTATCATTATGCTAAGATGTGAGTTTTTAAATATAATCTGGATATAAATCTTTTATCAGGTACTTGTTTTTTTTTCTTGTTACCAATTATTACCAATAATTGGTAATAATTGTTACCAATAAACTTGTTACCAATTATTCTTCTAGGCTGTGTCTTGATTTTCATTCTCTTAATGATTATGAGCGAATTTTTATGTTCAATATGTGTATTTTTCTATACATAGTTCATATTCTTTGCATCCTAGGAAATGCTTATTTAACCAAAGTGTCAAACACATTTTTACAGAGTTCTTCATTCTTTTTTTATAGGTTTAGCTCTCATAGTTAGTTTATAATCAATTTCAAGTCAATTTTTGTTATTTTGCAAGATAAGTGTTTTTTTCAGCTTGGGCTGCTTTAAATACGAGCCTCTCTCCCCCTCCTGCCCCTGGTCCCAACCCAGACTGCCACTCTGGGAATCATATTTCCAAGACATGAATTATGAGAGACACTGCCAAGCTGTAGTATTCTGCCCCAACCCCCATAATTCATGTCGTTTTGTCAATGAAACTACAACAATTTAATTTTAATTATTCTCAAAGTCTTAACTTGTTTCAGTACGACCCGAAAGTCTGAAGTCTCATCTGTGAGTCTGTGAAATTAACACAAGTTACATACTTCCAATACACAATGATGAGACAGGCAGAAGGTACACAGTCTTATTCCAAAGGGAGAAATAAGCCAGAAGAAAAGAGTAACAGGTCCAAAGCAAATTTGAAATCTTGCAGGAAAGATATTAAATCTTAAAGCTGGAGAATAATCCCCTTTGATTCCTTGTCTGGCCTTCTTTGAACGCTGGTATCAGCGATGGTACTTCAAGGTTTCAGGAAATCCTGCCCCTGTGGCTTCACTGGGCTCAGCATACACTTTAGCTCTTTCCGATTGAAGTTGCACACTGGTACCTGTAGCTTTCCCAAAAGGGCACTGCGTGCTGCTAGTGGCTCTACTCTTCTAGGGTCCCAGTAACGGCCCTGATCACACATTTTCCTAGGACATTGCTCTGATGGAATCTCTCTGCCCCTTGACTCCTGCAGCAGATTTCTATCTGGGCAATCCAAGTTTGCTGACACATCCTTTGAAATCTAAGTGGGGGAAACAATGCCTCCACAGCTCATGAATTATGTGTGCCTGCAGATTTGGCACAAAATGAACTACGCTAAGACTTATCACTGCATTCTACAGGGCAGCACATGGAGCTACACATGGGACACTTGACACACAGATGGGGCAGATGTGAAGTGTTGCTCCGGGATACAGAGAGCAGAGTACTTAGCCCTGGGCAGAGGGTGTATGGAGAGTGCCAGGAACCAGTTTCCAGAAGCTGTTCTTCCCTCCTGGTCTTCCAGCCTCCGATGGTAGGGGTGGCCTTGAAGATCTCTGAAATGCCTTTAGTGCCTTGTATTCATTGTCTTGAGAAATAGCATCCTGCCTCCCTTCTAACCATCTAATCTCTTAAAAAACATTGCTTGGCCGTACCCATGCACACATTTTTTTTTTTTTGCACTTTACATTGCCAGGCTGCATTTTTCCAAATATTTCTGCTCTGCTTTCCTTTCAAGTATAAATTCTGTCTTTAAGCAATTTCTTCTTTCTTGATTCTCACTGTAAGCAGCCAAAGTAACCACAAAATATCTTAAAAGCTTTGTTGCTTACACATTCCTTCTACCAGACATCCTAGTTCATCATTCTTAAGTTCAGCCTTTCATAAATTATAAGGCATAGACACAGTTCAGGCTGTTTGCTACTTTATAAAAAGGTTGGTATTTATTCCAGTTGCCAATACATTCTTTTCTGTTTCATCTGAAATCTCATCAGCATAGCCTTCACCGTCCACATTTCTATTAACATACTGATCATGATCGTTTCAGTAATCTCTGACAAGTCCCAGGCTTTTCCTAGTCTTCTTCTTTACTTCTACTGTTTTCTTTTCTATTTATTTAGATTTTTTTTTTTTTTTGGTAGAAAGTGTTTTACTCTGTCACCCACACTGGAGTGCAGTGGCGTAATCATGGCTCACCACAGCCTCAAACGCCTGGGCTAAGGCAAATCTCCCAACACAACCTCCCTAGCTTAGTCTTTGTGACTTTTGAGCCCTAAGTAGAATTGTCCTTAACACTCTGTTTATGACATTCTAGGCTTTTTCTAGTCTGCTGCTTAAAACTCTTACAGCCTCTGTCCATTTTCGAAGCAAGTCCAAAGCTCCCACATTTTCAGGCATTTGTTCTTAGCAGTAA
This sequence comes from Sapajus apella, assembly GCF_009761245.1. Taxonomy (NCBI): domain Eukaryota; kingdom Metazoa; phylum Chordata; class Mammalia; order Primates; family Cebidae; genus Sapajus; species Sapajus apella. Next base: position 1,440,047 of record NW_022437071.1, on the reverse strand, counting down.
CTCACTTCTTGGTAACATTGTTTTTTTCTTTAGTCAATTTTCTGCTGCTCTAACTAAATACCTTAGACTTGGTAGTTTATAAAGGAAAGAGGTTTATTTAGCCCACCATTCTGGAGGCTGGGAAGTCAAAGAACCAGAGGACTGCATCTGATGAGGGTCTCATACTGCTTCATACATAGTACAAAAGCAGAAAAGCAAGCAAGCATGTGTGAAAAGAAAGCAGATACAATGGATGGCCTTGTTTTATAAGGACCTTCTCTTTTGATAACTAAGCCTGTACTGCAAGACTGAGAACTCTCTCATTCCTTCAAGAATTCACCTATTCCCATGAAAGGCTGAGTCAATCCCTCGGATTAAGAGGGATGAATCCCTGATAACTAACTAATTCTCTCTTAAATGCCTCACTTCTGCATATTACCATGGTAGGAAAAAACTTCCAAACATAAATTCTGGGGGACATAGTTACACTACAGTACAGATCTTTGGTAAAGTCACTTATTTACTATAGTAGCTTTTTCATAGATTCCTAGCCATTTTCTATATATACATACAATCAGGTCCAACAAAGTATATCTTATATTATGATTTTGTACTTTTTCTTATTTTTCAACTATTTTCCATTTTGTATGTAGAAACTAAGTTTAATCATAAATAAAACTAAAAATGGCAGACAATATGGCCTTGTCCTTAATCTTAAAAGAAAAGCTTTCAGTCTTTTGTTAGTTATTAATAAATAAATATTAACTGTAGTTTATTTTAGTTTCTTCATATCAGGTTTAGAAAATACTTTCATTTCTAATTTCATGAGATTATACCATAAATAGTTGTCAAAATGTTTTAAGTCCTTTTTGGCATGCATTGAGATAATTTTTAGTTGTTTTCTTTTTTCTTTTTATTCTTTTAATCAAGTTAATTATAAAATGGTTTGTTGACTTTCTAAATATTTGGGAATTTTTAAATACATTTTTTCTCATTGATTTATACTTTGATTTTATTATGATCAAAACATATATTACTTAATTTAAATGATGAAATTCATTGAAACTTTTGACCTGAAATATGGCCTGAAATACTGTTTCCATTATATAACATTTCTCACAGCTGAAAATAAAGTGTATTCTAATGTTCGAGAGCTGAATTATCTGAAAAATCAATTAGGTCAGCTGTTTTGATTCTCTTTTCGGGCACCGTTCAGTCTTCCTAACTTTTATTCTACTTGTTTGTCACCTACTAAGGGATAAAAGTGTCTAAAACTATGACTTTAAATTTTGTTGTTTCTCTTTGCACTTGCATAAATTTCTGTTTTATGTATTGTAAAACTTCGTTAGGTTACTACATATGTAAAATGTTTATAATCTGATAAATTTTTAAATCATTTTGAAATGTTTCTCTTTATACCTGATAATATTTCCTCTTCTGAGGTGCTTAGTATCTGATATTAATTTAACCACTCCAGCTTAGTTGGGTTTCTTTTAGTGTTTGCATATGTATATTCATTTTCTTTTAATATTTTCATACATTTTTATTTTAAAGTGGTTTCAGATTTACAGAAAACTTGTGAGGATAATACAGAGTTGTCATATAACCAACAACCAGTTTGTCCTATTATTAATATCTTACCTATCGTGGCAAATTTGTTAAAATTAATGAACAACTATTAATACATTAATATTAAATAGACTCCATAGTTTACTCAGCTATTTATAGGTTTTACCTAGTGTTCTTTCCCTGTCCCAGGATATTATCAAAGTTATCACATTTTATTTGCTTATGATGTCTTCATGGCACTTTTGAGATTTTATTCTCATATGTGGGTAGCAATTGCTGTGAAAATATCCTTATTTTGCCTTCATTTTTAAAGATTGATTGACTGGTTATGAAAAACTAAATTGACTGTTTTGTTTCTTATCACCTTGAAAAACTAGCTCCATTATTATCTAATTTGCTCAGATTTCGGCAATAAATTTTCTACCGTTTTACCTGTGTTTTTGTATATAATTCACATATGAAAGTAATGGCTTTTGAAAAGATTTTATTATTATCATGACTAATTAGAAATTTTATTTTGACATATTTGGTTGTAGCTTTCTTTATGTTTGTTCTGTGTGGTGTTCACTTAATAACCTGGGCATGTGGATTTACACTTTTCATCAAATTTGGAAAATACAGCCGAGAATTGTTGTTAAAATAACTTTTGTGTTTCCCCTTTTTTTCCTGAAACTCCAATTGCACATTTGTTATATTGCAAGATTTGTCTTATAGGTCTAGAAATCTCTATGCATTAGTCTGTTTACTCACTGCTGTAAAGAAATACTGAGACTGGGTAATTTAAAAAGGAAAGAGGTTTCATTGACTCAGAGTTCTACATAGCTGGGGAGGCCTCAGGAAGCTTACAATCATGGTAGAAGGTCAATGGAAAGCAAGGCCCCTTCTTTACAAGGTGGCAGGAGGGAGAATCAATGCAGGAGAAACTACCACATACTTATAAAAGCATCAGATCTCATGAAAAGTCACTATCCAAAAAAAAAAAAAAAAAAAAAACAGGGAGAGACCAGGTGGAGATAATTAAATCAGGGGCAGTATCCTCCTGTTTTTTTTTTTCAAAAAGTCTCTGGGAAGCGCCAAACTTTTCCACATCTTCCTGTCTTCTGAGCCCTTCAAACTCTTCCAACTTCTGACTGTTACCCAGTTCGAAAGTTGATTTCACATTTTCAAGTATCTTGATAGCATCACCCCACTATCTGCAATACAAGTTTACTGTATTAGTCCATTCTCTCACTGCTATAAAGAGATACTTAAGACTGGGTGATTTATAAAGGAAAGAGGTTTAATTGACTCACAGTTTTGTATGGCTGAGGAGGCCTCAGGAAACTTATAACGTATAATCACGGAGGAAGGCAATGGGGAAGCAGGCAACTTCTTCGCAAGGTGACAACAGGAAGAATGAATGCAGGAGGAACTATCACACACTCATAAAATCATCAGGCCTCATGACAAGTCACTCACTATCGCAAGGACAGAATGTGGGAGACCACCCCTGTGCTTCATTTACCTCCACCTGGTCTCTCCCTTGACAGGCGGGGTGTAGGGGGATTACAATTCAAGGTGAGACATCACTCTGCATACTGTTTTTTTCTTTAGATCTCTAGCTTTATGTTTCATAGCTTCTATTTCTTTTCACTGATTTGCCTACTCACAAGGTCCTTTACACAGGTTTTCATTTGGTGCTCACTAGGAAGACTACAGAAAAAGGGGAAGACTGGAGATGGAGCCTCTCAGTGGGGAAGAAAAGGAAGTGATAAAGGCTAGAATTTTAGTAAAGCCAATTTATTTTGTTTTTGTTTTGTAATATAGTAATAATATATAATAGAAATTTAAAAAGTTGAGATTGAAGGTTATTTCATGGGAAACATTGAATCTGCTCTTATAGGAATGGGAATTATACAGTATAGAAGAAGAATGTGAAAGTCATAAAGAAAACAAAATGGGTACTAACATAAACAATGTCTTGGAGTAGATGATTAGGGAAGTCATAGCATTATAAAAATACACATTTATTCATAGAAGGGTTATACCTTAAAGCAAGATTGCTAATGAATTAAAGTTATGGTCCAGAGATTCTGGACTAGAAAATTTATATTTAGTTAAAATGTATTCATTCCTGGCAGTTCTAAAGTCATTCAGCTCAAGATAATATGTAGGTTTAGAGATAATGAAGAACTTCTTCAGGGACACTCAATCAAATATGGTAGTTTTGGAAAAGCAATATTTCATAAGAAGGGTTAAGAGTTAATGGGCAGGAGAAAAGAATCTTGAGGTAACTGATTTGTACAGAGACTGAATTGATTGTGGTAACCAGCATGAAGTTATGAGAGTCTTCTTATTTTATAGTGGTTCAATATATAGAAAGTTCAGTCTATTAGTTTTAGATATTTATTCCATTCTCCCAATAACTTTTTCAATTGCCTCCTACCCAAGCCATTCCTTATATGCTCTAAAAACCTTTGCAACTCATTTGAAATTATCAGTTTGAGAAGACTGTAAAATTGCCTATTAAAGATTGTCAAACACAGGCCACTGAGGGCAACTATAGAAATCATGGCCCTCATGTTAACCACGTCTCAGAGTTTAAAGTGTGTGGTGTCTATAACCTAAACAACGATCTATTCTTTGTAGGAAACTACTTGACTTCCATTTGATGAGCAGTCCTAAAATTGGCTTTTTATTCTTATAATTATATAGGAAATACTCTACCCACTTTATATGTCAAAGTTTCACTTAGTCTAATTAAAGATCAGGCCAAAAATTCTTTCTTATCAAGAAAAAATAGTGAAATGCAGAATATCTCCCACAACATACATTTAATAAATTTTGGCTTTTTCAGAAGTATGAGTGGAGTATAGATGGATACATAGAATTATAAGCCCCTCTCTATCACACACAAATACACACGCATATGGACAGCAAAATATGATTTACACATTGAAAACTTGAAAATTATTTCATTCACCTTTGCATTACCAGGCCAAGGATAGTTCTTGGGATTTACTAATGTGGTTATCAATAAGTGTTTGTTCTTTATAATAAAATAGTTATAATTTCAAAATTCTAGTTTAAACCTAAAATATTTAAGGCCATGATTTCCCAATGCCTTTTTATGTTGAGGTTTAAATAAATTTACGCATATACAAAATTTGAAGGAAAGTTACTTTTTCTAGTTTCTTCTCTATTTTGGATTATATAACCAGAAATTTACATGAAAATTCTAAAATATTAGATTTTTTTTTGCTATGAAAGAGAAGAAGCTTATTAGTCATGGAATGTGTAATTTGTGAAGTAATCAGTGGAAAATAACATCAACCTATGAAAACAGAATAGGCTTATTTTTTAATAGTCTTAGTGTGATTAGTCAGTGAATCAAGTTAAAAAGTGCCATTAATCTCACAAAATACTTTAGATATTTCAATCTAGCTTTAGCTCTGGGAATATTGCAAGCAAAACAAATAGGATACAATTAAAGGACATTTGTGTGTTAACTGATCATCTTGAATGGCTTTTTCAAAGTCAGTTTAATTGACTATGCAGTACTGGAAGGGAGTAATTGAAATAAAGGGTGAGAATTGCAAATCTTTAATTATCTTCTGATGGTAATGATTACAGTGTATGTAATCTTGAGTCAGTAACATTTTATTTAGATTATTTCATTCAAACAATCTTCACCAAGTCTACCTTTAAAAAATAATGAAGCAGTTTTTCTTTTTTTTCCCAAAGGCACACTATGCAGAATTTACTTATCAAGGCAAGATTCTAACTTGTAAAGCCCGATGATTAAAAATACTAATAATTATATAAATGTGTGAGGTTTTCATGACATGTGATATGCCATACAAATTACTTGGACAATTTTCTTTGTTTGATAGTTACATAAAATAAAAATGTTAAAAATTTTAAATTGTGTAAATTTAAGGTGCATAACATGATGTTTTGATATGTTAATATCTATATGTATTAAGTGATTGCTACAACCAAATTAACCTATCTATCATTTCACGGTTGTTTTTCCTTCTTTTCTTTTTTATTTGCTGATGAACATAGCTGAAATACGCTTTATTAGCAAATATTCATTATGCTTCTCATGAGGAACACTTAACTTGCTTCCATATCTTGCCTATTGTGAATAATGCTGCAATAAACATGAGAGTGCAGATATCTTTACCAGGTAATGATTTTATTTCCTTCTGATATAACTGAAGAGAGATTACCAGCTCATATGGCGGTTGTATTTTAGTTTACGTAGGGAACTCTATTCTGTTTTCCTTAGTGTCTGCGCCAATTTACATTTTCACCCACCAGGTATAAGGGTTCCCTCTTTCACACCCTCACCAACATTCTCTTTCCTTTTTGACAATAGCGATCCTAACAAGTGTGAGGGGATAACTCCTTGTGGTTTTGATTTGCATCTTCCTAATGATTAATGATTACCTTTTCATATACTTGTGGATATTTACATATTTTGGGAGACCTATGTCTATTTGAGTCCCCAGCATATTTTTTAATTGGTTTTCTTTTTTTAATTTTTTGACTATTAAGTTGTGAGAGTTCCTTATAGACTTTGGATATTAATCCATTATCTTATATATGTTTCACAAATATTTTTTCCTAATCCAGAAACTGTCTTCCAGTTTTGCTGATTGCTTCCTGTGCAGTGCAGAGCATTTTAATTTTATGTATTCCCACATGTGTATTTTTGTGTTTGTGGTTTAGCATTTTGGTGTGCTATCAAAAAAATAATTGCCAAGTTGAATGTCAAGGAGCTTTTCCTCTATGTTTCCTTTTGGAGTTTTATAGTTTCAGGTTTTACATTTAGATCTTTAATATGTTAGTTAATTTTTGAATTTAGTGTAATGTTACAGCCTAATTTCATTATTTTGCATTTGGATATTCAGTTTTCCCACACCATTCATTGAAGAGACTATACTTTTCCCACTGTGCATTCTTGGGGCACTTGTCAAAAATAAGTTAACTGCATATGCTTAGGTTTAATTTTTGTTTTTTCTCTATTCCAATGAACTATGTACCTGTTCTTACGCCAGTATTATACTGTCTGAATTACTATAACTTTGAAGTCAATTTTGAAATTAGGCACTGTGATGTTTCCAGCTTATGTTTATTTTGCTCAAGAATGTTTTGGCTGCTCAGGCTCTTTTGTGTTTCCATATAAAGTTTAGAATTTTTTTCTATTTCTGTGAAAAATGCCCTTGAAATTTTAATAGGAATTGTGTTGAATCTGCAGATTGCTTTGGGTAGTATAGATATTTCAACAATATTGGTTCTTCCAATGTGGAAGTTCAGTCAGGGTGGTGGCAAAAGTGTTAAGGGAAAAGTATTAGATGAAGTTATAGAATATAGTTACAAACCTTCTCATAAAGCGGAGAAGTTTGCATAGTTTCAGTAGAAGTTTCAGCTGAAGGCAGCCTATCCCATTTACCTTTAGTTGATAATGAAAAGCAAGTAAGTAGGAAATGTGTGGGAGTTTATCTGAATAACTTGTTTACTCATGTAGTCCTAAAACTAACCTTTAGTCTTTCATGGACTGCATGGCTTTCTCTAGGGGAGGACTACCAGATTTATCACCTGCAAATGGTTTGCTTTAGGCCTAGAAACTGGCCTTTAATCTTTACCCTATAGTGGTGTTGACTCAAAGCCTTTGTCATTTAATGTGTGCTGAATAAAGGCCGGCAAAGCCAGGGAGTCCAGGCCAGCAGTTGCTATCTCTTTACGGCACTCTCCTTGAGTATTTGTGAGTGGCCATAAACATTCCTAGCCTGCTGGTTCACTGTATTCTGTGTTTGAGTGAATGTATTCATCCATCGTGCAGCTGGGGTCTGACCCCAGCATTCCAATTCATGAATATGGGATATCTTTTCATTTATTTGTGTTTATTTCATCAATGTCAGTGTGTAGATCTTTCACCTCTTTGGTTAAAATGTATTGTGAATTATTATATTTTATTTTGTATGTATTGCCAATAGGATTGTATTCTTGACTTGATTTTTGAATTGTTGATGTATGGAGATTCTACTGATTTTTGTATGTTGACATTGTATACTGAAATTTTACTGAATTTATTTATTAGTTCTACAGTTTTGGTGGAGTCTTTAGAGTTTCTACATGTAAAATCATGTCCTCTGCAAACAGAGATAATTCCACATCTTCCTTTTCAGTGTGGATGCCTTCTATTTATTTCTGTTTCATAATTATTCTGTCTAGGATTTCCAGTACTATGATGAATATAAGTGGTGAGAATGTATATGATTGTTTTGTTCTTGATCTTAGAAGAAAAGCTCTCAACTTTCCACCATTCAGTATAATGTTAGTTGTGAGCTTTCATTATGTTGAGGTATATTCCTTCTCTTCCTAATATGAGGAGAGTTTTTAATTATTAAATTATGTTGAGTTTTGTAAAACACTTTCTCTGCCTCCACTGTGGTAATCATATGCTTTTTCTCCCCTTCATTCTGTAAGATTTTCTTTTATAGACTATTTTTATTATTAATTCAAATTCTTTACTTGTGATTGGTGTGAAAATTATTTTATTTCTTCATGACATGATATGGGTAGATTGTTTCTAGAATTTTTTAATGTTGTGTAAATTATCTAGCTTTTTGTCATATAATTGTTCATGTTTCTTTTGATCCTTTGTACATCTGTGGCATCAGTTATAATACGTCTTCTTTCATACATGATTTTATTTGAATCTTTTCTCTTTTTTCTTGGTCTAACTAAATGTTTGTTGATTTTGTTTATCTTTCCCAAATAATAATTATTCTATTGATTTTTGCTATTGTCTGTTGTTTCCTAGTCTATTTATAATATGGAAATGTACTTCTTAGGATCAGTTTTTTGCTGTTTAGTAAAAGAAAATACCTAGAAAAATTTAGCTTAATAGGTACAGAATTAATGCCAAATTGTATTACTGGTTAACAATGTTTTAACATCAAACATCATTCTGTCTTATGCAACATCTGTAAACACATAACTTAGCACATAAGCAGTTACAGTTTTCTTAAGTTATTCCAATTTATGAGGGATAAATAATTATAACACAATGACCCTAGAAATCCTCTTATTTGTAAACATTAGAAAATAACAATTTGACACAAAGGCAGGAATCCTATAGAAATAATTTTTATTAGTTCAGATTATAGGCACATAATGTAACTAAGAACTGAAAGAAAATCAAAAATTTGTTATTCATTATTATGGAAGATATTCAGCTAATCAATAATAAGAAAGAGGTTATTGCATATTATCGCCTGCAAAGGTATTTTATATTGAGTAGCTTTTGATAACTATGAAATAATGAAAACATACAATTTATGTGCAGAAGTGACAAAATAGAAGGTAATATGACTGTAGCAAATAAATATGAATATTTTTCTGTGCCCCGCAAAATAAAAGACCAAGGAAAAGCCTGAGGATAATATATTTTGTCCTTTGGTGTATACTTTTCAGCTCACTATATTAATTCTAGAGAAATGATGATAGAAAATATAGATGATTAAGCTTTTTTTAAAAAAAATAAAGACCACTATAATACATATTAAATCTTAACTAGATAGGCAACTATCTTAGAGCAAATAGCTAAAATATTTTGTAAGCTATTGCTTTGTAATATCTGACCAAATTTTTTAAATCTCAGAAATGATGTATTAGGCAAATAAATCACAATAATTTATTATTATTGTGATAATTATAATATGATGATTAATAACAAACTAATATATAATAATACTATAATAATACTCCTATTTCAGTAGACTTTAAAATAAATAACTTAAAGTTTAAAAATATTTAAAATAGCTAATAAATTTGCCTATAAATGGATTATCCTGTTCATAGCACATCTAATAAAACAGAGTTCTATATTCTTAGCATTATTAGATTAGAATAAATAAAATTTTGCTAATTATATCAATTATATACTATTTGGAAAGTTAAGATGTATGTTTAACTGTTCTTTCATTATATTTTAAAATCTATGATTGCATCTATTTAATGAATGCATAAATATAATTTTTGTTCACCATAGTTAAAATATTTGTATTATAAAAAATTATACTTAAAACGGATTGCGTATTTAATGAGTACAATTATACGTCGAATTAAAAACATTAAATCCAATATTTAAGACCTACATTGTCTAATTAAAAGTGAAAATCGTAATGAGATAACACTATATACCAATTACAACGACTTAAGTTGAAAAGAGTGACCATAGCAAGTGTTGCCAAAGATGTGGAAAAACTGAAGCTCTCACATACCACCAAGAAATATAATATGATATAATCGCTTTGGTTAACAAATTAGCTGCTTCTTAAAACAGTTACATATACCTGCAATATGGTACAGCCATTCATCTCAGTGGTATTTATCTAAAACAATAAATGCATATAGCCACATAAGTCTTGTACATGAATGTTCATAACAGTTTTGTTTAGTTCCAAACTGCAAATTACTCGAATGTTCATTGGCAGATGAATGGACAAACTGTGGCATATCCATATTATTGAATTCAAGTCAGCAATAAAAATTAACTACTAGTGAACTATTTATACACCTTACAATGTATATTTATTTTTATAAGTTTTTTTGAATGAAAGTTATCAGAAAAAATACACAGGTCAGGAACAGTGTCACACAACTATAATTCCAGCACTGTGAGAGGCCAGTGAAGGCAGATTGCTCTGGGGTTCACAGATTTAAGCTGTGGGGTACACGGGTTCAAGATCAACCTGGGCAACATAGCGAAACACCTTCTCTACTAAAGAAAAAAAAAAAAAAAAAAAAAAAAAAAAAAAAAAGACTAGCAGGGCATGGTCATGTGTGTCTGTAGTCCCAGACACTCTGGAGGCTGAGATGGGAGAAACATTGAGCCTGGGAGATTGAGGCTGTAGTGAGCCATGATGGTGTCACTATACTCCAGCCTAGGTGACACATACATACTGTGTGTTTTTATTTGTTAGAAATTCTAATAAATACAAATTAATCTATAGCAATAGAAAGCACATCCGCAGTTTCCTAGGGATGAAGAATGGGTAAGAAAGGGGTAATTAAAAAGGGGAACAAGAAATCTTTTGGGTAGATGACCATTTTCTTAATTGACATGCTGATTTTATGAGTAGATATGTATATCAAGACATATTAAATTATAAACTCCAAATAGGTGCAGTTTACTGTATGTTAATTATAGCTCAATGAAGCTGTTAAAAATCCCTTATTTTCCACATGAATTTTACATATTGCAGTTGTCATAGAGTTTATATCTACAAAGAGGTCTTTTTCAAATTCTTTTTTATTCAGTTGCTAATTCTGTAAATTAAACATATCTCAACATAACATTGGTTTTACCATGTTATAGTAAAACCAAGTAGGTTGCTGATTCAGGATGACTAAGATATCTTGGGCTTCAGAGAGTACACTTTTCTAACAGGAGAATTTCCTTAATCAGGGAGATTTATTATGTCATTATGGCTGTAGATATTCCTAGAACCCATGACCCATAAATATACAAAATATTATCATCCCATGGCCATTCTCTACTGAGGCCATTCCCATATTGCATGTAGTCTATCTATACTCATTCTAAGCAATGGGATAAAAACAATTTAAGGAGTTGTGGTGAGATAACTATTTTTGTCTACTTTAAAGTTTTATATAATAATTTCACCACTATATGTGCAACAAATAGAGCTAGTAGTGTTTGTTGGAATCTAATCTCACAATAGTTTGTGAGATTTATTTTTTTTTATTGATAGCTCATTTATTTTCACTGTTGCATAATATCTCATGTATACTATTCATTTTTTCTTTTTATTGTGATTGGAATTCATATTTCATGTAATTCACCTTTATATATAGTGCTACTTTAAAAATCATTTTACCTGTATTTTAATGAACATATGTACACTTTTCTGTTAGAAATGGAATTGCTCATGTCCAATTCCTTTCTTTTTAGAAAATACAGAAACTTTTGCTCATTCTCATCGTGCCTCTATGTTTATAATCATGTTTCCCACATTGTTTATCTTCTCTTTCTTTCTCTGCCTCCTTAAAAATACATGTATTGACAGATTTTCCAGTTTACTGATTTCTTCCTTCTATGTATTTACAATATAAAATCCATTTATGAAAATTTAATTTCATTTATTAAAATTTAAATACCAACATTTCTATCGGAATATTTTAAAATCAATTTTTGTTTTCTGGCAATATTCCTGCTTTTTTACTTTATATTTCTGTATATATCAATGGTGTTTCCTTGACATACTTACTTTTTTTTTTAATTGAAGGCCAAGAACTATGTAATGACAGATCATTTATATGCCAAATAGTTTACTGGCAAATATTGGACATGATTGCATGGGCTTTATTAGTGAAATATTTTTCTTTAATTCTGTTTGTACTTTCCCTGAGGTTATAATTCTTATTCCTAGAGCATATGTCTTAATTTGAGAGTGTAGAACTTTCATTTCAATACAAACTAGAATGATTTCATAGATAATTCAACTTGTAAGGCTTTGAAATACAACCTATTTTTCTTCAACACTGGACAATTGCTGAAGCCATATGTGTATGTGTCATTTTAAATCTTTTCTTATGAGTTATCTGTTCAGGTTTTTCTCCAGGTTTCCTATCTGTTTTTTAATCTAGCTTCTCACTTTATTTGTGACAGTTTCTTATAATTTAGAGAGATTAACAATTTATTAGTGATGTAGGTTACAAATATTTTACTTCTGTCCTGTTTTTCAGTTCTATTTGACTTTGTAACATTTTGTTTGTACAATGCAGAATTTTTTTCAGTGTTATATTATCAATTTTTAAATTATCTCTGTTTTTACTTTCTTTGCTGCCTTTTGTAATAAAAATAATCTTTTTGTTGAAATATAGTCTAACATCAGAAAATTATAAGGAAAGTTTTAAGTGCCTCTCCATTTTATAGTAATGGATTATACGATGTCCAACCATATTAAACTTTGGACCATGTTTCTATCTTCTTTTCTCTATAGTTTCAGTCCAGAGTTGGCCAAAAGAGTAATTTACATGAGATTAGGAGGGTAGAAGTGAAGCAGCGACCATTATATTTGAAATGTTGTCATGGTTTAATGTGGTAATATAAAGACACAAAGCTGCCTGGTGTTCCAGTTTGTTATCTAGTTCTGTTCTGCACCTAGCTCCTCTTTCTGACAGTTTTACCTGTTGACAAATAGGAGGACCAATAAGAGTCCTAAGCCCACCACCAAATAACATGTTGTGGCCTCATAGTAGTAAAACTTTCATATATACTTTTCACCAGCTCCCTCTCTATGGCCCTTTGGTGGCTGTATGTATTTGACTTCTCAGATGGATTGTTTGTTGATCTCTTGCTCTCTAATCTTCCAAATACCTGTTTTAGTTAACCACTCCTCACCTTTCCCCATGATTGTTTAAGGTCTAGTTCCTTGTAGTAAAATTACTTGTACATAAATCATAATGGTTTTGCCTCCTTGATTGAATTTTGGTTGATACAGTTATTACTTTCAGTAGTAAGATGTTAGTGTTACACAAATTTAAAATATGTCCATTGACATTGGGACCAGGCAGTGTTTGCAGGCTGGAAGCATAGCAAAGATATTATGAGTGGAAGCTGAAATTATGAGTGAATTATGGGAGGATGACAAACAAATTGCTGTTGAAGTCTGGAGAAAAGATGCTTTGTGATATAAAATTGTGAAGTCTACTGTTATGTGGTGGAAGATTGAAAAAATACCCAATAATTTTTTTTTTTTTTTTTTTTTTTTTTTTTACGTTCTGGGGTACATGTGCAGAACTTGCAGGATTGTTGCATAGGTACACACATGCAATGGTGGTTTGCTGCCTCCATCCACCCATCACCTACATCAGGCATTTCTTCCCACTCCCACTATCTCTCCCCTAGACCCCTTCCCCACAACAGACCCCAGTGTGTGATGTTCCCCTCCCTATGTCCATGTGTTCTCATTGTTCATCACCTAACTATGAGTGAGAACATGTGGTGTTGGGTTTTCTGTTTTTGCGTCGGTTTGCTGAGAATGATGGTTTCCAGCTTCATCCATGTCCCTGCAAAGGACATAAACTCATCCTTTTTATGGCTGTATAGTATTCCATGGTGTATATGTGACACATTCTCTTTATCCAGTCTATCATTGATGAGCATTTGAGTTGGTTCCAGGGCTTTGCTATCGTAAATAGTGCCAAAATGGACATATGTTTGCCTGCATCTTTATAATAGAACAATTTATAATCCTTTGGGTATATATGTGTTCCTATTTCTCCACATCCTCTCCAACATCTGTTGTCTCCTGATTTTTTAATGAATGCCATTCTAACTGGTGTGAGATAGTATCTCAATTTGGTTTTGATTTGCATTTCTCTAATGACCAGTGATGATAAGCATTATTTTCACATGTCTGCTGGCTGCAAAAATGTCTTCTTTTGAAAAGTATCTGTTCATATCCTTTGCCCGCTTTTTGATCAGGTTGTTTGTTTCTTCTTGTAAATCTGCTTTAGTTCTTTGTAGAGTCTGGATGTTAGCCCTTTGTCAGATGGGTAGCTTGCGAACATTTTTTTGTCATTCTGTTGATTGCCAGTTCACTCTAATGATTATTTCTTTTGCTGTGAAGAAGCTCTTAAGTTTGATTAGATCCCATATGTCTATTTTGGGTTTTTTTTGCCATTGCTTTTGGTGTTTCAATCATAAAGTTCTTGCCTATGCCTATGTCCTGAATGGTGTTGCCTAGGTTTTCTTCTAGGGTTTTTATGGTGTTAGGTCTCATGTTTAAATCTTTTTTTTTAAATATTGCTAAAGAGATTATCAGGCAGTGTTGAAATGTCATTTACTTATTTTAGCCACCTATTGTTAAGGTATACAGGGAAAGAGTGAACTAAAAAGAAAATATTTCTGTTTCTAAATAGATTTTAGACAAACTATAGAAGATACATGAATTATGTCCATCTAGCCAAATAATTTCAAAGTTAAAAATGAACTTAGGAAAATAATGAAATCCAGGGCATTGTCAGTATCTCACATAACACACTGGTGAAAATTAAATATATAATATACATGCATAAATATATGTTAAATATATATTCATGTTAATATGTTCTCCAGCCAAGACTGTAGAAGCAGACAATATCAGACATTGTTGCTAATAGTGCAAAGTGATGCAAATCTTCTGGAAGTAAATTTGACATTATATTACAAAATTACATTTTCACTTAATTTTGACTGAGCTGCTCCATATCTATGTATTATCTGGAATGTTTTTCAGCAACATGAACATATATCTATCCCCAGTTATTCATTACAGCATTGTACTGTTGAAAAAATATTTGGAACAACACAAATACTCATACATAGAAGAGTAGTCAAATAAAGTATGATAAAGCCATACAATGGAATTATTTGCAACTATAAGACATAATAAAAATGATCCCTACAAACCAACATGAAGTAAAATCCATAATATATGTTTCAGTGCAAAATGGAAAAAGCAAATTAGAAGAGTAACAAAAGCATGTTCCCTTCATTTAACAAAGAGGAAATAGGAGCAACTGCATATATTTACTCATTCAGGAAAATGAACAAAAAGCAAACAAACAAATCAGAAGGAATTAGCAAAAGCTAATAAGTTTGACTATCTGCAGGGTTTGGGTGGGAATGAGTAAATGTAAATAGTAGAGAAAGCATTATGGAGGAGTCATACTCCTCTGAATAAACATTTCTGTAAAGTCCTGACTTTTAGATCCATATCTGATTATTCACATACTGGAAAATATATAAATAAAAATTATCAAACTGTGAATAAAACTCAAAATGGAGCTCCAGGGATAATTAATAAGACTTACTGTATTATAAGCGAAAATCGTAATTACACTTTAGCAGAAGGGGATGGTGATGAAAATAGCATTTTGCTATATAATCTAAAGCTATAGACAAACATATGAACATTGTACTTTGGTTAGTGAATTTGTTTTATTTAGAGATGTTGGTTAGCATTTCTGAAGCTAAATATACATATTGCAGTAATGAGCAATTAAGTAAATATACTGTGGATAATGAAAGCTAGATCTCTCAATGTCAGGAAAATACATTAAATAGAAAAGGAGAAAGGATAGAATGAATCTTGTGATGCTGGATTAGAATCAGAGAAAACAGATGAATAGATACAGAAACAGATAGAAATAGATATAGATTTGGGCATTTATTTGTGGATATGTGTGTGTGTGTGTGTAAATATATATTATGGACAAAGGGATAGTTATCTATTTGTTCAGTTCTGTCCTCTGAGAGCCAGAAAACAATGAATTCCCTGCAATAGCATGTTTAGAAGATATTGGTTTTCAAATATCACTATCCAATTTTTAAAAAAGGATTTTATTAGATAAATAGCTGATACCAGGACTGAGGCAAGCAATGTACAAGATAAGACTGGAATGCTTGTGGAGTCATAAAGCAACAACAATCAACAAAAAAACACAAAAAAGTTAGGGTGATGTCAGAAGAAATTGGAAGAAAACAGCAACAAATGATCTGCCAATTGGCCTTTATGGGACATTTTGAGAAACGATATTAATAATAGTAGTAAAGAAATAGATCTGTAAAAAATAAGTATTTGTGATCTGATTTTAGCAAAAATAAACAGTAAAATATATAAATAAATGCAGTTACATGGAAAGCCCTTCTTTAGCAGAACTCCAACTAATAAATGTAGGTTAAATGATGTAACGCAATACTACCATTGCTATACCCTAGTAGAATGTTACAGTAGGTAGCTAGTCAGACATAAACAGAGCAGAAGAACCCTACCCCCAGACTTGCAACCAGGAGTGTCAGGGACCATCGGGTGATGATCAGGAAATTAATAATTAGTTGCAGCCAGCTCCAGGGAAAGACAACTTCTTTACAAAGAGAAAAAACCTGACTGATGATCAGTACTTCTTGATAAGATTTCAGGAACTGGCTGAGTAAGCTCATGCTAAGAGGAAAATGGCAGAGTTTAACTGGTATATGATCTCCTGGGGACAAGCGGCTCTTAAGGAAAGAAGCCTCAAGTGAGCATGTGTACAAGTCCGGTGCTCACATTGCTCACTCTCCCCTCCCAGATGCTGTCAGGCCACTGCATGTGTGAACAGCTGACCCCAAGGGAAGAACCAGGAGTGAAGGGACATAAGAACCTAGAAGTATGCCAACATATTAAAATCCCAAGTCAAAGGGTCAAATCACCCATTTGTCTAACAAGTTTCCTGCTTGGCCATCTTCCAAGTGTATTTTCCTTTCTTTCATTTCTGCTCTAAAGATTTTTAATAAGCTTTCACTCATGCTCTAAAATTTGCCTCAGTCTTTTTTCTGCCTTATGCTCCTCTCTTCAATTTTTTCTTCTGAGGAGGCCAGAATTGAGGTTGCTGCAGACCCGTATATATTCGTAGCCGGTGACAGGACGCTTGCGGGTAACATGGCCTCTGGCTTCCCACACAAGGAGAAATCCCAGAAAGAGAAAAGCAGAAATTTCAATGACTTTGATTATCCACCTGTTATGGTCTGAATGTTTTTGGCCTGAACATTTCTTTGTTCAAATCGAAACACCAAGGTGATGGTATTAGAAAGTGTCGTCCTTGGAAAATGATTAGGTCGTGAAGCCGCTGCCCTAGTGAATGGGATTAATGTCTTTATAAAAGAGACCCCAAAGAGCTGCCTTGCTCTTTTGCTGTGTGAGAACACATAGAAAGAAGCGTACCTGAAGCAAAAAGTGAGCTCTTACCAGGCATAATCTGCTGGCTTTCCAGGAGAAAAACTGGGACTCCTGGAATTCCCAGACACCGGAACTGTAGGGGGGGAAAATCCATTGTTTCTAAATGACCCAGTCCATGGCATCTTGCTATAGCAACAGGAACAGAGTAAGACACTTCACTTTGTATTCACCCTCAAGCAATTGGACAACATTTCACATAAGTGACCCACAAAGTATTCTCAGCAAACTGACAGAAGAGCAGAAGACCAAACACCGCATGTTCTCACTAATAGGCCGGTGTTGAACAATGAGAACACATGGACACAGGGAGGGGAGCACTAGACATTGGGGTCAGTTGGGGGGAAATAGGGGAGGGACGGTGGGGGGTGGGGAGTTGGGGAGAGATAGCAAGGGGAGAGATGCCAGATGTAGGTGATGGGGAGGAAGGCAGCAAATCACACTGCCACGTGTGTACCTATGCAACAATCTTGCATGTTCTTCACATGTACCCCAAAACCTAAAATGCAATAAAATAAATAAATTGGGAAAAAAAAAAGTGACCCACAAAGTAGAACCAGTGCTCAATGGAGAGGGAATTAAGCTCCACCTCTTAAAAAAAGAAATAACGATGAATATGTGGGTGTATTTTTAAATCAATGATTTATTTTACAATTATTTTACATTTTCAGAACATTTTCAGAGTTCTCATATATCCTTGAACTATTTCCTCCTTTATATCTTGGAACATAATGAATTTTTCTTTTTAGTTCATTTTATTCTGTATTTTTATCTAAAAAAATATCCCAATTGAAAAAAAATATGGTTAAACATTCTTAATTCCACTTTTAGATATAAATCCAAAGAAAATGAAATTAATATTTCAAAGAGTTAGCTGCACTGCCAAGTTCATTGCAGAATTGCCAAGATATATACTATATATATGTGTGTGTGTATAGGAATGCTTGTGATTTTTGCACTTTGATTTTGTATCCTGAGATTTTGTACACAAAAGCCAAGATATATTCCATATTTGTGTACAAAAGAAGGAGATTCTACCATTTGTGACAAGATGGATGAAACTAGAGGAGATTATTCTAAATAAAAGAAGCCAGACAAAGAAAAATAAACACTGTATGATCTCACTTACATTTGATATCTTAAAACACTGAACTCATAGAAGCAGAGACTAGAATGTTGGTCACCAGTGGCTGGGAGATAGATGGAATGGGAAGATGTTGGCCAAAGGGCACAAATTTTTAGTTATAAGATAAATAATTACTGGGAATTTATTGTACACTTGATGTCTATAATTAATAATGCAGTAGTGTTTACTTATGATTTGATGAAAGGTCAGATTTTAAGTGTCTTCATCTCACACACATATAAGTATGGACAGTGATTACTGTACTTATTAATTAGGTTGTGGTCATCATAGAAAAATATAGACATATATCAAACCATCAATTGTACACTTTGAATGTATATACAATATTTATTGGTCAATTGTATCTCAACCTGGAGAAAAAAAAAAACAGAGAAAGTCTAATGTATATAACAATATTAATTAAAATATTGTTAATTGTATATTGGGATGTACTGTGGATAAAATAAAGCATTCAACAAATGCTTTATTTATTGAATGAGTTGATCAGCAAAACATATATTTTTAATAAAAAATAAAATGCCATTCCTTAAATATTTTTGAGTCAATCCCAGAAGTACTTATCATAATACATGCGTTTTTAAAGAATAACTATATGACAAAAAATTAATTAATTATAAGAGAAAAAGAATGAAAATGTGAAATGATGTTTTATTGGCTCAAATTAAAAATAATGTATAACACTAAAGAGTAGATAAGTTCTTTCTGCTATTACAACACTGGAAACTCTAGTAGGATTACCAAGTTCAAACCAAAGGCAGTGGCTTTAGTAAACATGGCACTTATAAAGACTGCAATTGCCTATTACACACCAGTAGGTGGCCAAATGGGCAGATATGTTGAACTTGTACAGTTTTAGAAGGTGAACCACCTGAGACCTTGCTTGACAAGAGATTAAACTATGAAGTCAGGGATTTTAGTGCATAGAAATCTAGCTCACCAATTAATTTCATTACCATTTTTATTGTTACACATACTTTTGATTATTCTTGCCCAAGCTGGGGACACTGAAGAAACAAGTATTTTAAATCATGAGACAATATTGTGGTTATTTTCTAACATGTACAACTGCATATGGAGTGGAAGATGTTCTCTCTTTCTCTTTTTTTTTTTTTTTTTTTTTTTTTTTGAGGCAGGGTCTTATTTCATTGCCCTAGTTGTAGCGCCAGCCCTGACGTTCCAGACTCATGTGACCCTCCTACCTCAGCCTCCCTACCACAGGTGTATACAACCACAGCAGATTAACTTTTTTAAAAAGTTTATTAGAGACAGAGCCTCATTATGTTGCCCAGGCTAGTAGTGTTCTCTTTACCTGTCTAGACTTTATTATTTAATTTAAACATGAGAGTCTAAAATTAAAAAATATATATATTTTTTAAATACTGAAACTCTCTTTTTATCTCTCTCTTTTTTTCTAATTACAGTCAGATCACGCCTCCCCTTTTACAGGTAACATTGCTTGAAGGAAGACAGAACTATGCTACTCAGGGATCATGACGAACAGATCATATGGCTACATTACAGTTGAACATTCCCAAAATCTTTATCTCTGACTAAGAAGATCCAAGTTCCTAACTGAGATTTTGGTTTCTGCCCTTTTTTTACCTTCGTCTTAGGATATAACTAAACACAATACAAACTCACTTTTCTTCCCACAAAAGAGTTCTAATACCGAGTCAGTAAAAAGAAAAATTTTCACCGTGGGCTCATTTGCTGATTTGAATGTTAGTGTAAGGAATGAAAGAATGTTAGAATTAGAATTCCAAATTGAAAATTTACATAAGGTTATTTATATATCATGCATGGATTACTAAGTTAGTTTTCCAAGAATACAAACATAACAAAACATAATGTAATGTAATATTCTTTTTTGGAAATGTCATTGTATTCAAATTGTAAAATAATCATTTTAATTCTCAGTTAATTCATTCAAAAGCACTTTATGTACTTTCTGGCATGGGCACTGGGTCTTCCCTATTTGTATGTAGTATCATATATACTGTTTTGAATGAAATGTACTGACATAATTTAAATGCTATTTTCTCATTGTATCAGTTTCTTTTCTGTGGATCCTTTGAGATGTAAATTTAGCATTTTGATCTATTATTGGACAAGCTTGACCCCTTTATTCAATCAGTATTACTGAAAATAAGTACCTACATAAATTATAGACTTGCTCTTACTTGTTAACATCTTATATAATTAAATTTTTTTTAAAATTTAAACTAGATGAGTTACTTTTTTTAGGTAACTAATCTTCAAACCAAGAAAGGACACAATGTACCAGAATATCTGGGACACATTTAAAGCAGTGTCTAGAGGGAAATTTGTAGCACTAAATGCCAACATGAGAAGAAAGGAAAGATCTAAAATCAACACCCAGTCATCACAACTAAAAGAACTAGAAGAGCAAGATCAAACAAATTCAAAAGCTAGCAGAAGACAAGAAATAACTAAGATCACAGCTGAACTGAAGGAGACAGAGTCACAAAAATCCCTTCAAAAAGGAAATGAATCTAGGAGCTAGTTTTCTGAAAAGATCAACAAAATATATAGACTGCTGGCCAGACTGATAACAAAAAAAAGAGAGAAGAATCGAATAGATGCAATAAAAAATGATAAAGGGGATATCACCACTGATTCCACAGAAATACAAACTACCATCACAGATTACTACAAACAACTCTATACACATGAACCAGTATATTTAGAAAAAATAGATAAATTTCTGGATACTTACACCTTCCCAAGACTAAACCAGGAAGAAGTTGAATCCCTGAATAGATCAATAACAAGATCTGAAATTGAGGCAACAATTAACAGCCTACCAACCAAAAAAACCCCATGTCCAGATGGGTTCACAGCCGAATTCTACCAGATATACAAAGAGAAGCTAGTACCATTCCTTCTGAAACTATTCCAAACAATTCAAAAAGACGGAAATCTCCCTAACTCATTTTTTGAGATCAATATCATCCTGATACCAAAACCTGGCAGAGACACAACTGAAAATGAAAATTTCAGGACAATATCCATGATTAACATTGATGCAAAAATCTTTAATAAAGTACTGGCAAACCAAATGCAACAGCACATCAAAAAGCTTATCTATCATGATCAAGTAGGTTTCATCCTGGGGATGAAAGACAGGTTCAGCATACACAAATCTATAAATGTAGTCCATCATATAAATAGAACCAAAGACAAAAATAACATGATTATATCCATAGATGCAGAGAAGGCCTTTGACAAAATTCAACAGCTCTTTATGCTAAAAACTCTCAATACACTAGGTATTGATGGAGCATATCTCAAAATAATAAAACCTATTTACAACAAACCCACAACAATATCATACTGAATAGGCAAAAATTGGAAGCATTCCCTTTGAAAACTGGCACTAGACAAGGGCGCCCTCTCTGATAATTCCTATTTAACATAGTATTGGAAGTTCTATCCAGAGCAATCAGGCAACAAAAAGAAATAAATGATATTCAATTACGAAAAGAGGAAGTCAAATTGTCTCTATTTGCAGATGACATGATTGTATATTTAGAAGACCCCATTGTCTCAACCCCAAATCTCCTTAAGATGATAAGCAACTTCAGCAAAATCTCAGGATACAAAATCAATGTGTAAAAATCACAAGCATTCCTATACACCAATAATAGACAAATAGAGAGCAAAATTATGAACAAACCCCCATTCACAATTGTTACAAAGATAATAAAATACCTAGAAATACAACTAACAAAGGACATGAAGGACTTCTTCAAGGAGAACTACAAACCACTGCTCAAGGAAATAAGAGAGGACACAAACAGATGGAAAAACATTCTATGTTCATAGTTAGAAAGAATCAATATCATGAATATGGTCATACTGCCCAAGTAATTTATAGATTCAATGCTATCCCCATCAAGTTACCATTGACCTTCAGAGAACTGGAAAACCACCTTAAACTTCATATGGAACGAAAAAAGAGCTGACATAGCCAAGACAATCCTAAACAAAAAGAACAAAGCTGGAGGCATCGTGCTACCTGACTTCAAGTATACTACAAGGCTATAGTAATCAAAACAGCATGGTACTGGTATCAAAACAGACATATAGACCAATGGAACAGAACAGAGGCCTCAGAAGTAATGCCACACATCTACAACCATCTGATCTTTGAGAAACCTGACAAAAACCAAGCAATGGGGAAAGGTTTCTCTGTTTAATGAATGGTGTTGGGAAAACTGGCTAGCCGTGTGCCAAAAACTGAAACTAAACTCCTTCATTACACCTTCTACAAAGTTTACTCCAGATGGATTAAAGATTTGAATGTAAGACCTAACACCATAAAAACCCTAGAAGAAAACCTAGGCAATACCATTCAGGACATAGGCATAGGCAAGGACTTCATAACTAAAACACCAAAAGCATTGGCAACAAAAGCCAAAATAGACAAATGGGATCTAATTAAACTTAAGAGCTTCCGCACAGCAAAAGAAACAATCATTAGAGTGAACTGACAACCAACAGAACAGGAAAAAAATGTCAAGTACCCATCTGACAAAGGATTAATATGCAGAATCTACAAAGACTAAAACAAAATTACAAGAAAAAAAAAAAACCATCAAAAAGTGGGCAAAGGATATGAACAGATACTTTTGAAAAGAAGACATTTATGTGGCCAAAAAAGATTTGAATAAATGTTCATCATCACTGGTCACTTGAGAAATGCGAATCAAAACCACACTGAGCTACCATCTCAAGCCAGTTAGAATGGTGAACATTAAAAAATCTGTAGACAACAGATACTGGAGAGGATGTGGGGAAATAGGAACACTTTTACACTGTTGGTGGGAGTGTAAATTAGTTCAACAATTGTGGAAGACAGTGTGGCAATTCCTCAAGGATCTAGAAATAGAAATAACATTTGATTCAGCAATCCCATTACTGAGTATATACCAAAGGATTTTAAATCGTTCTATTATAAAGACAAATGTACACATTATGTTCATTGCGGCACTGTTTAAAATTGCAAAGACTTGGAAACAACCCAAATGCCCGTCAATGATAGACTGGATAAAGAAAATGTGGCACGTAAACACCCTGGAATACTATGCAGCCATATAAAGGATGAGTTCATGTCCTTTGCAGGGACATGGATGAAGCTGGAAACCATCATTCTCAGCAAACTGACACAAGAACAGAAAACCCAACACCACATGTTCTCACTCATAAGTGGGTGTTGAACAACGAGAACACAAGGACACAGGGAGGGGAACATCACACACTGGTGTCTGTTGGGGGGTAGGGGGCTAGGGGAGGGACAGCTGGGTGTGGGGAGATTGGGGAGGAATAATATTAGGTGAAATACCTAATGTAGGTGATGGGGGATGGAGGCAGCAAACCACCATGGCATGTGTATACCTATGTAACAATCCTGAATGATCTGCACATGTACCCCAGAACTTAAAAAATAATATAAAAAAAGGAAGCATGCACCACACAATATCCCTTGAAGTAACTATTTGCCTTCTTGTATCCAAGAAGCCATCTGTTCTCTTTTATCCAAACAGATGTACCAGTTTCAATCCACCACTCTTTAGTTCTACAGCAGATCTCCCTTGATGGGATCATCAATACAAAAAACTAGTCATTATTCTCCAAAGCCTTCCACTATAGAATTTTTGACTCGTTGCCTTTATTATTAATACATGACTTTAAATTTTTTGAGGACAGAGACCATTTCTGATTGATCATTTTCCTCCAATTGTCTAAAATATTCCAGGTATATGATGAATAGTAATTCAAGATTATGAAATGCCTGGTAACAATTATATATGTCAAAATTTATTTACTATATTTAAAATACAGAAAATAAATTATTCAATTACTGTTAATTAAATAAATTTGAATAATTTCTGCCTTAAAGTTTTACTAAGAGTGTAAGAAAAAAACACAAGCATCAAATGATTTGAGACATGCTTATAATTTTATCTATTCATCTGGGAATGTTCTCCTTAATGAATTACACAATTTTGTTTAATTTTATCATTATACAGAAATAATAGGATAATTTCTAGGCATTTTACACATCTTTAATCACTACTTATTGTGTACCTAGAACATTCTAGGCTCTTGGAATATATATTTATAATATTTATGCTCTACCAAAACATTCCAATCCAATTTATTTTTTCTTTTAGACAGGGACTTGCACTGTTGCCCAGACTGCAATACAGTTGTGTGACCTCAGCTCACCACAACCTCCACCTCCTGTGTTTCAGCAATTCTTCTGCCTCAGCCTCTCGAGTAGCTGGGATTGCAAGCACACAACTACACCAAGCTAATATTTGTACTTTCAGTAGAGCCGGAGTTTCATCCTTTTCGCCAGGCTGCACTGGAACTCCTGACCTCAAGTGATCTACATTCTTTGGACTCCCAAAGTGTTGGGATTACAGGCATGAGTCACCACACCTGGCTCCAACCCAGATTTTTAAGGCTTTCCCAAGGATAGTTTCCTTAAAGCACAAACTATTTTATGTCTGTTGACTAAAATTCTTTTATGAATTTCTCCAGTTTTCAGAATAAAATATTATATTTTAGTTTTATTTTCAGAAGAAGCAAGATTCTTGCTGTAATTGTGCCTGTTTAAGCTTCAGTCTCTTCTTGTTAGTCACGTAAATACGCCTGTATGCTTTGGTCAATCTGGAAATTCCCTTACACCTTTTCATACTGTATTACCCTCGACTTGTAATGCACTCCTGCTGAAGTAAACTCTCCTCGCCTGCTACATATCACACCTGTATAACTCTCCTACTTATGTAAAGAATATTTTGCTTTCCTAACCTTCCTTTGTAACACAATCTTATGGTTAGTATAGAATTTATCAAGTTGAATTGAATTTGTCTTTCTTTTTATGAGTCCACCCTAATATGGTGAATGGAGGAAATTGAATGCATATTTCTAGTTTTACTTTTGTTCATTTCTGTGTTTCTGCTCCTAGAACATGTCAATTAGATTAAATTTACCATTTATCTACTAAAATACTTAAGCATTAAGAGAAATTTTGACTTTGCCTTACAATTCACATTTTTGAAATTGTTCCACATTCAAATGAATTTCATAATTCTCTCAACAATTCTTACATCTAAGTGCTACTCATTCTAGGCCTCAATAGATCCACATGCATTTCAGATAAAATACATGTAATATTATTCTTTTTCCTACACAGAAGATTGAATCTTGCAATCACTTTTGAAAAAGGAAAAAAAATAAGTTGGGTGAATAAAAGTATGTTATTTAAATATCAATAAGCAGAAATAACTTTCTCTTTTAGTCTTTTCTTTATAAGATTTTATTGCATTAAATATCAAAAATCACTAGTTACAGTCAAAATTTAAATATGAATCGATTGTGTCTTAAGAAAAATGTTCATAACACACATATTCAACAGATATTTTTATATAAAACTCTTCCTGTAAAGTATTCATTAATTGCAAATATACTTTTAGATTTTTTACCATATTCTACACTATAAATTCAAGCACACCTAACTGGTTTTAAGGTACAAAATGGTCTTTCAATTTAAAATGCCATATCTAAAGTTTTCATTATCATTGTAGTAGCAGAAGTTTTGTTTCTGCTCCATGCGAATTTTTTAGAATCTGTCAATTGAACTTATCACAGTAGATCACAAAGCATAATCTTCTCAATTATTGTCTTTATCTCTGAGGCTAAGGACAGGATGTTTCATGTCCCATTAATCCTCTTGTTGAACATTTGTTTTAGGGGTTTATATTCCTGCTTCATGTATTGTTAATTTATTCTCTCTTTTTTTTTTTTGACACTGAAGCTACAGACATTAGGCCTATCATGGCAGTGCTTTGTTTCCTTTTTTTTTTAACACATTGAAAAAGACATACAAAATTTATTTTAAGGTGCATAGCATGGGGAAATCACAGGAGAATGATTACCCAATAACCCAATGGGAAACAGAAGCTTATGCACCCCCTTTCATAGGGAAGAAGGAGATGGGAAGGGAGGCAATTCTTTTGAGGGCCAGCAAATGATTATTAAGATAAGTGAAGGGAGAGAAATTAATTTGTAAATGATTCTTATTGGAATTTGGATGAGAGATGGACATAGTTTTGTTTAAAGGTCCTTCCAGGTGTGGTTGCATTCCTCAGTATGCTTTTTTCTTCTTTGAGACAGGGTCACCCACTGTCACCAAGGCTGGAGTGCAGTGGCACAATCATGTCTCACTCCAGCCTCTACCTCTAGGCTCAAGCAATCCTCCTGACTCAACCTCCTCAGTAGCTGGGACTGCAGGTGCCCATCATCATTCTCAGCGAATTTTGTTTTTGTTCGTTTTATTTTGTTTTGTAGAAAGAGTTTCACCATGTTGTCCAGGGTAGTCTCAAACTTCTGGGCTCATCTGCTCACCTCAAGCCTCCCAAGTGATGGGATTGTCAGAGGTGTTTGAACCAGAGAAACTTTTTTCTTGAACAGGGGATGGGTAAAAAAAGGCTGAGACCTACTGTGCTGCATTTTTAGGAGGTTAGGCATTGCTAGTCACATTATAAGATAGAAGGTCAGCACAAGATACAGTCATAAAGACCCTGCTAATAAAACAGAATGCAATAAAGAAGCCAATCAAAACTCACCAAAACCAAGATGATGATGAAAGTGACCTCTGCTCATCCTCACAACTTATTATTTGCTAGTTATAATATATCACTATGCTAAAAGACACTGCCACCAGGGGCATGACAATTTACAAATGGCCTGGGAATATCCAGAAGTTATGCAGCATTTTTTCTTTCAAAAACTTGACTAGAAATTTTATTTGTGAAAATATGCCCTCACCTAACTATGCTATGTAGCCTAAAATGAGGATGAGGAAGAATCCTCAGCTCTGGGAATTGCCCAAATCTTTTCCAGAAAACTCATGAATAATGTACCACTTGTTAAGCACATAATTCGGAAATAATCGTTAAAAATAGCCAGCCAGCACCGCTCCGTGCTGCTCTATGCAGTTGCCATTCTTTTGGATTTTTACTTTACAAACTTGACTTCACTTTATTCTGTGGACTGGATGCAATTTCTTTCTTATGCCGTAACCAAGAACCCTCTCTTGCAATCTGGATCTGGATTCCTTTGGGGTAATAGGATTACAGACATGAGTGACCAAGCCTGCCCCGTCAGGTTTTTTTTTTTTTTTTTTGTCATAGACAATGAGAGTTGAGGGAGGTGATAGGTGATTAAAGGTAATTTTGTTGTTTTTGAAAAGAAGCTTCCTTGGTCAGATAAGCAAATTCAGAGTGATTCTCCCTCTGTGTGATTGCCTCTCTGGCCACAAGAGAATGTTAGAGGGACCGTGAGTGTTAGGCAGCCTTTAAAGCCTCTCTAGCGTATCAAAGAGCTAGTCTTTGTGGTGTTACTTTCTGAGCCCCAATATTTTTCTTTTCTAAAACTTGACTAGAAATTTCATTTGTGAATGTACATTCATTTGTGAATGTATGCCCTCAGCTGACAGACAAAACGGCTAACTGTGGTGCTCAAACTTAAAACAGAACCACTTCATGACTGGGCAAGAGAGGGGCCACGTACCCTATGTTCTCAGAAGAATGCTGTGAGTGTCACAAACCTCCTTTTCTACGATCAAATCAAACAAGTTCCTGTTGCTGGCGTCAAGACCAATTGTGGCCTGATGTGATTAAATGAGTCTTCCATTTCTGGGAATAAGCCAGTTCAATTAAACAATTGTATCTAATCAGGAAATAAAATTGCAGATAAAACCTCAAAAATCGGACTCTATAGATAACACAGAAATACAGATTTTTAATAAAAAGCATTTCTATAGAAACAGAAGAAAAACAAAGGCTGATGTTTGGAGTAGTCTATAAATTGATTTTTTGGAGGAGCCTTTGAGGCATCTTATAGTAAGTAGGAAGTGGCAATCTGACAAATGTTTCTGGATTCTAGTTCAAATCAGGTATTCTAGTGAACTTTCTAAGTAGTTCACACATCAAGAGGCTCTTTATATATAAGTTGCTATAGTGATTTCTTTCAAAGTTTATATCAGGTATTCTAGCTTCAGTTGGCAGAATTTGAAGAAAAGCACATTTTTAATTTCTAGTAATTTTAAACCAAAAGAGTGGGAAAAAATTTGGAGATGTGAGTCTAGAGAGTCATAGTCATATATTTTAGGGAATTAAAATTTAGGATTGAGACCAGATAATAAAAAATCTCAAAAGCAAATGGATAGGACCTGTATTTAATAACGGTCATACTATATGTTTTCTTCTGAAATATTTTTTTCTCTTCATTTCCCCATCTCTATTAAAGATAAATCATGATGAGAGTAATTTATTTGCAAAATGTGTTTTAAAAATCTATATTTCCGTTTCTCCTTTTTCTTTCTCTCAATTTTTATTTGCAGTTTACTCAAAAGGTAAGCAAAAAAATCTTTACTATTGTGTTAATATTACACAAAAATCTTGTTCAAAAGAGAAAATCAAATTTTAACTCTGCATTAGTGTATGTTAAGGTTTAATTTTAAAATCTGTATGATAAATTTATTAAATTTTAGTTGGGTTAACCATATAAATTTTGGAAGTATTCTTTGTCCTTTAACTTTCTATACCTATTTAGTTCTATCTACATTATTTTTTCTTTCTTTGAAACAGTTTTTAAATAACCTCTAATCTAGACAAAATTAATTTTCCTTTCATGAAAGCCAAAACTTTATATCTTTTTTATAACTTTTCTGATTAAAAAAATCCTAACATTTTAATAAACTCTGTATTCAAAATTATTCATTTAGATCTATTAGTTTTAATTATATTTATTGATTATAATTTTAACTCGATTTTAATCATAATTTTTAGTGAAAACCTAGGAAGTAATCAGTTTTAATTGTTATGTACTAGATGCAGAGCCAAAGGTAGAGGAAAGAGCTTGAAGACAATGCCTGAAAAATGAACACCTCACAGCATGGACAGCAGGCAGAGCTTGGTTCTGCCCTGTAACTCTTGGAAAAGGCACTCTAAACACAGTATGTCTGGAGGCCTTGTCACAGCCACATGCCTACAAACCAGAATCTACAGGCTCAACATCAGACATACACTCACAGATAAATCAAGGAAGAATTAAAAATATCAGAGAAGGAACAGTTTTATGACAGAAAAACATAGAGTAGAGATAGTATAAATTTGTCTGACCAGTATACCTAAGCAACAATATCTAAAATTCTGAAGACATTTTTAATTTATTTTACCAACAATTTTAAAACTATCTTTATTTATCAAATATTGCTAAAGTCATGTGAACTTGAAAAGCATTTGGCTTGGTTATTCAATTTATTAGTACTCATTTATTTATAAGTTAATTTGGTATGACAAACACAAAATACAGACGTACACATATACACATAGAAATAAACACAAACATAAATAGTATATAACTTTGATTTTTAAAAATATTTCCATGAGACAGGTAAAATTCACAAGTTTAAAAGGGTAGTTGGATTAAAATGTGTCTCTGTAAATGAAAAAAAGTAAAGTCTATCTGTCCCCTATGGCCAAAACTTTACTAAGAGTCAGATAATAGAGAGAAACAAATTCGCATCTCAAAGCACAGAGATGATAATTAAGCTATTTCAGTGATAAATTTGAGTGTGTTAGATAAGTATTAAAAATTGATGTCAAGGTAATCCAGAAATAATAGAGATTAAACAAAGGATTTTATAAAGAGACCAATTTTTAGTTACATAAGTAGTTTTCAATTTAGTCTCCATTTTCAATTTGACCATTGAGTCCAGAGCAAAGCCCGTGGATAAACAATGCCAACAAAACGTTTGTAGTTTCCAGGGCCTACTATTTATATACATGAAAAGCAGGGCAGCTGGAAAGCAGAGCACCTAGAATCACACAAATCAAGGATCAAATTTTTATACTAACTCCAGGATCCCCCAGAGCTGAGGCAAAACCTCAAGAGAAATGTCATGGGGCTGGGCTGTGCAATGCTTCCACAGTGCACTTCTCTGTATGGACAGTCTCCCTAGGCTAGGAAGCAATCTGATTTTGATCAGCCTACTTTGTTATTAGCCCATCAACCATGGGAGTCTCATCTTTCGGTGGTGAGTTTTCTTGTAGCCCCCAAGAATTCAAACTGTGCTTTGTTATCTAAATGCACAAAAAATAGAGTAGCATCAGGTGGTAATAATCATTCACTGCAACTGCTGTCAGTCACCACAAAAACTGCAGTCCTCTCTCCAGTGACTCACCATCCATTACACACCAAAAGGCCAAGTGCTCTCTCACAGTATGAAGTAATCCTTGTTAAGCCCCCAAAGCCAAGAAATCAGAGAACTAAATGCAAAAAAGAGCAGAGCTTTATGCTTTAGGATAACCTGCCCCTGAATCTTGGGGCTTCATGAGGAAGACAGAAAATCCCCAAAAACGTAATGTGTGACACCTTTTTTGTATTCTTCAAGGGGTTTCAGGGCTTCTAGGAGTCCCTTTTAGATTTCTCCATGAGTTATCAAAGATAGCAGAAAAAAAGAAATAGTAGAAGTAAATTGGAGAATAAATTTTAGAGGAGCCAATTTGAGAGAGTCAACAAGAACATAAAATGTGGCAAGTAGACATCTAAGGACTTCAAAATTAGAATTATCAGAAAGTTAAAATAATTTAAAAATTGACTTGCAATTAAAAGACTTAAACAAGATATCATAAAGGAAGAAAACTTTAAAATTAAATAAAATATTATTCCTATTCTTGAAAATAATTACATTTAAAACCTAATTTATGCACTTTAAGCTATTATAAGAAACCCTCCTCTAAATATTCTCATACATATGTATGTATATTTGTAAAATATAGTCTCAAATATATATAATTTATATATATATACACACACATGAATGTTTTTATATTGCTTGGTTAAATACCTAAAAGTAGCATATCCTTGGTTCTGTGTTAGCTTTACACTTAATTTTATTAAAAATTGGCTAACTTTTCTTCAAAATGATTGTGCAACTTTGCATTCTCACTACTAATGTATGAGTTTCAGTACTACACAGCTGCATCAACATTTGGCAATACTAGCCTTTTTAATATTGGTCATTCTCATGGGTATGTCTTGATACATTTTCATATGTTATTGTTTACTAATAGGTGACAATGAATTTTGGAATGTCAGCAATAGCAAGACAAAAACTATTCATACTTACTGTGGCACAGGTAAGTCTCAAAAACAACATATTATTGAAAGAAGACAAACACAGAGTAAATGTAGTTTGGGTCCACATACATGAAATTCTAGAAAATGCAAAAGGGCAGATCAATGGTTTTCTGAATTGAAAAGCTGACGGCAAATTGAATGGAAAGAACCCTGAAGAAAATTTTTGATAATATAAATATTCTCTTTTTTTTGAAATGAAGTTTTTTTCTTGTTGCCCAGGCTGCAGTGAGATGGCACAACCTTGGCTCACTGCAACCTCCACCTCCCAGGTTCAGGCTATTCTTCTGCCTCAGTCTCCCAAGTAGCTGGGATTACAGGCATGAGCTGCCATGCCCAACTAATTTTGTATTATTATTATTATTATTATTATTATTTTTAGTAGAAACGAGGTTTCACCATGTTGGCCAGGTTGCTCTCAAGCTCCTGATCTCATGTGATCCACCTGCCTTGCCTCCTTAACTACTGAGATTAAAAGCATGAGCCACCATGCCTGGCCAATAATATAAATATTCTATGTCATGTTTGTTGTGGGGCTGACTTAGGGGCAAGAGTCAACAACTTATATAATCTAAATAGCTAGCATATTTTGTACATAAATAATGTTTCAATAAACATTATTTAACATGTTTCGAAAAATTAAATATGAGATGACCGATAAATATGATAGTTAAAAGGAAATGAGTAAAGTGGAAGGTAGATTTTTAGAAAATATTCAAACAAATGTATAGGATTAAAAGATTAAAAAGAAGTAATAAAGATATAAGGAAGCTAAATTGAGGTGAACTAATATATGTATATTTAGATTTTTAAAAATAAAATGGAAGACTGGAGAAGAAATACTATTTAAAGAGATAATTGATATTTTTAGAAAAATGAAATGAAAAATTCTTAGCAATAGATAACAGGTAAAAGTAGAATAAACATAATTCAGTTTGCACAAGATACTATTCAACACATAATTATTAATACAAAGAATTCAAAATATAATAAAACTTTCTTAAATGAAAGTTTATCATTTACCATTCTTAAATGAGAGATAATCAAAGACAACACTATTGATAGCATTCTTTTCAAAGTTTTTAAAAAAATGTGTAAACACATAGTTAAACCTGTGACTACATTGATTGGATAAATAAGAATGATATCTTATTTACTTTATCCAAAATATGTAATATTAAAATTTTAGGTAAAAATAACACGTAAAGTCCTGATGCAGTGGCTCATGCCTGTAATCCCAGCACTTTAAGAGGCAGAGGCAGGCAGATCGACTATGGAATTTTTTTTTTTAATTTAATTTTTTTATTTTATTTTTTTATTGCATTTTAGGTTTTGGGGTACATGTGAAGACCATGCAAGATTGTTGCATGTAGTTCTCCCCTCCCTGTGTTCATGTGTTCTCATTGTTCAACACCCGCCTATGAGAGAACATGTGGTGTTTGATTTTTGGCTCTTGTGTCAGTTTCCAGGTTCATCCACAAAGCACACGGACTCATCATTTTTGATGGCTGCATAATATTCCATAGTGTATATGTGCCACATTTTACCTGTCCAGTCTATCATCGATGGGCATTTGGGTTGGTTCCAGGTCTTTGCTATTGTAAACAGTGCTGCAATGAACATTTGTGTGCATGTGTCCTTATAGTAGAACGATTTATAATTCTTTGGATATGTACCCAGTAATGGGATACCAGCCTGGCCAACAGGGCAAAACCCCATCTCCATTAAAAATTGCAAAAATTAGCCAGGCATTGTGGCTGTAATCCCAGCTACTCATGAGGCTGATGCAGAAGAACTGCTTGAACCTGGAAGATGGAGAATGCAGTTAGTTAAAATCATGCCATTGCACTCCAGCCTGGGTGGCAGAGGAATAATCCATCTCAAAAAAAAAATTAAGTTAAAAATAATAAAAATAGACAGGCAAATCAGTTATGGCATCAATAATTGGTACCTTCTACAACCATATTAATATATAGCAATCAAGTTAAAAGGAGGTAATTAGAGTGCGCCACAGTATAACATGCCTGGTATTCTTAGAAGAAGAGAAAATTAGGGCAGAAACACAAATGGAAGATGGTGTGAAGATGCAGGGAGAGATGACTATCTGTAAGCCAAGGAGAGAGGCCTGGAAGAGATTTTTCTTTTACAACCCTCAGAAGGGATGAAGCGGGTGACATCCTGATCTTAATCATCTATCCCTTAACAATATGGAAAAATAAATTTGTGTTGTTTAAGCCACCCAGTATGTGATTCCTCGATCTTGAAGCCCTAGCAAATCCAGGTGATAATCAGATTTAAAAGAATGTACGACATTGGTACTGTTAATGAGCAATCTATAAATGTGTGATTAATTTTATCTTTCTTTTATTAAACATTCATTTTTAACTTTTAGGGATGAGCAAGAAAATGTTAAAAATACAGTGTATATTTTACAAACCAGTATAGGAAAAAATATGCATATAGTTAAGTCAAAATGAAGTAAGAAAAGAGAAATAATAACAGTAAATGAATCATGATGAAAAGTTTAAAATGCTATAAATAAATAATGCACAAATTTAGCATTAATCAACAAATTTATGTGAGTTTTCTGTATTCATGTGAAATTACATGAAAATTTTCCAAATAAATAAATCAAACTAAAATATATGGCACAAGTGGGTATTGAAAACTCCATAATGATTATGACTTATTAGACCACATTCCAGATTTACTAGATCAGGCAAGCAAAAATCGATTTAAATATATCATCTTAAATACATAATTTAAAAGTTCAATTTGATAATTAAAGAATGCATGTTTGACTATTATTCAGGTATAGAGTAAATTTCAAATACTTTAAAGCAACAGAGAAGGTATCTCTGACTATAATTAAATTTAATTATGAAACTATAAAAAAGACCAGGTTTTAAAATAGTGTGTAATTTAGATATTTTCCTTTTTTCTCTAGGAATCACAGCAAACAAGTAAGAAATATAAAATCATCACAAATTCCTAATTTAATCTTGACATGGAAGTACTTTAAAGCACAAACAAAGTTCATGAGTAAACAAAGGTTTCAGCAAGGTGGCTCACACCTCTAATCCCAGCCCTTTGGGAGGCTGAGGTGAGCAGATCACTTGAAACCAGGAATTTGAGACCATCCTGTGCAATATGGCAAAGCCTCATAAAAATATAAAAATTAGCCTGGCATGGTGGCACGTGCCTCGTGGCATGCGCCTGTAGTCCCAGCTACTCGGGAGGCTGAGGCACGAGAATCATTTGAACCTGGGAGGCGGAGGTTGCAGATCACACCACACCTCTCCAACCTGGGTGATAGAGCAGGATTCTCTCTTAAAAAACAAACAAACAAACAAACAAAGGACAGGTACATTGAAAAACATGAAGAGCAAATGCCATGGGTGCAGCTTTCAGGAAAAGCTAAAGAAATAAACCTTCAGAGAATGCAGTACATATTATAGTGAGGTACAATTTCCAAAATATTTATTTGTACTAGTAAGAATGTGGTCTAAAAATCTTTCTGCGCCATATTCTTTAAAACCAGTTGGTTCCAAATAGCAGAAAACGAAAGTCTCTTCCTATTTAAAGTGTGAGCTGATGATTATTATGTCTTCTTTAGAGAATGTCTGTTTAGATCCTTTGTCTATTTTTTTTAATCTGGGTATTTGTTTCCTTGCTATTTAGTTGAGTTCCTTATATGTTTGGATATTAGCCCTTTATCAGATATCTGCTTTGCAAATATTTTCTCCCAATCTGTGGAGTTTTCCTACACCCTGTTGTTTCCTTTGCTGTGCAGAAGATTTTTAGTCAAATACAATCCCATGTGTCTATTTTTCCTCTTGTTAGATGAAATAAATGCTCAGCATCTCTAATTATCAGGGAAATGCAAATTAAAACCACAATCAGTCATCACCTCAGACTTGTCAGAATGGCTATTAAAAGGACAAATAATAATGTGTAGGTGAGGACGTGGAGAAAAGGGAATATATTCACACTGTTAGTGGAAATGTAAATTGCCTTGTCTATTTTAAAAAATAATATAGACATTCATCAAAAAGCTAAAAATAAAATTACAATATTATCCAGCAATCCCACTACTGGGTACAGATTCAAAGGAATTGAAATTGACATATTGAAGGTATATCTGAACATCCGTGTTTATTTCAGCATTATTCATGATAGCCAAGAAATGGAAATAACCTAAGTGCCCATGGACAGATGAGTGAATAAAGGAAATGTGGTATAAATTCACAATGAAATATTATAGGGCCTTAAAAAAGAAAGAAATTCTGTTATTGGAAACAACATGGATTGACCTGGAGGACATTGTCCTAAGTGAAATAAGCCAGGGACAGAAACACGAATACTGTATAATGTCACTTATATGTGGAATATACAAAAGTCAGTCTCATAGAATCAGAGTGGAAAGGTGGTTACCAGAGGCTAGGGGAGGAGGCATGCTGGGAAAAGGGAGCTGTTGATCTAAGGACATAGTTTCAAAAGCGCTGAAAGAATGGACTTTTAACCCTCTTACCACAAAAAAAGTTAGTGAGGTGTTGGATATGTAAATTAGCTTGACTTAATTTTTTACAACATTTATGTAGATTAAAATCTCAGCTTATATCCCATAAACATAATTATTATGTATAAATATTAAAAATAAGTAAATAAATAAAACAAAGAGTGTTCTCAGTAGTAAAGTCTCAGCATCACTAAGGAGATTGTTAGAAATTGAGAGTCACAAGTTCTGAGCTATACTTACTCATTCCAAATCTACATTGCTGCAGATCATTGAGGGATGTGTATTCCCATTAAATTAGAGAAGTGCTGGGATAGACCAAATAAGAATATTCAGAGGCAATCCACATTTCTGGGAAGCAGACAGTTTTCATGCATTGCCTTTGGGGTGGGGGTGGAAGAACAAAAGAGAGGGAAGGAAAGAGGAAGAGAGGAAGAGACAGAAAAAGAATGCATAAGTACATTGCTTAACTCCTATATCGGTTATCTGGGGAGAAATAAAGCGTAAACACACTCAGAAACAAAACTGTAAGACAAAAGGAAAATAGCCTTTCTAAAATCCAATTTTTACATTAATATTACTGAAGTAGGCTGTGAATACACAATCCGAGTAAACCTTTCCTGCTTCTAGAATAAATAATTTAAAAAGAGAAAGAAAACAAAGGATCTACATAAAGATACTATTTTAAAGTGCAAAATCAACATGCAAAATAAACAATAGTTGAAGAGCACTCAGAATAAATAGATAAAAACTATGACAATATTACAACATGAACAAAACAAGCATTGGAATATTTACCACTGTGAAAAAAAGCACCACGATCAATACTAAGAACACAAGGAAGATAAAGGATGTGAAAACAAACAGAAGGTGATGAAATGTAAGGCAGTTTGAAATCAGAAAACAAATAGAATTAAAGAAGAAAATACTGTAATAAGGTTGAGAACAAAATGAACAAAGATAATATGGGACACTGAAGATAATTGTGAGAAGAGTAATGAAATAAATATAAAAGTTGGTAATGGAAGAACGACAAGGATCAATCTGCATTTGAAATGAATGAAGAAGAAAATCAAATAATGAGGAATTTTCCTGATATTGTAACAGATTTAGAAGTAAACATTGAATATTACATTGTATTACACGAAAACAATGACTATCCTGACTTCACTCAGGACAGCCAACAACAAAATAATCCTCTTACATATTAAATAACATTATGATTCCAATGAGCATGCAGACCACAATATCCACCTGTTTTTAAGCATGCATAGGGAAAAGCAGGATTATTAGCTACAAATCCCTAGTGGATTCTTTCAAGTTTACCAGTCAGTTGGCTACCCGTGTCTAGGAACTATAGCCCCCACTAAGAAAGGATCTATGCACAATTCCCCTAGAAAGAGTGGCTACCCCTCTCCAGGAGGAAGAGTTACACACAATATTAACTTTCTGAGAGTAGGGCACGTGGAGTTCCTGTAAACTCTCATGAGCTCAAATTGCTTGATGGTGAAGTAATTGAACTACCACTAACTCTCAAAGTTATGCCCACAATCTCTCCACACAAAAAGGAAAGACGGTGGAGAGGAAAAGATGCGTTAAAGGGAACAAAAACTTTGCACAACATTGAAAATATATTAACCAAAACAATAGTTGAAGGTATATTCATCAATTATGATATCAAATACAAATAGAAAATCAAGTGGCAAATAGAAAATCAACCCTTTTCATAGGGTTTAAAATATGCAAAGCAGTATAATGTATTGTTTATTGAAAATAACATGCATTCCAACATAGATTCATAAGGTGTATTAGTTTTCTAGGGCTGCCATAACAAAGTACAACAGACTGGCTGGCTTAAACGACAGAAATGTATTTATGTTTTCTTTCACAATTCTGTGGGATCAAAATTCAAGATCAGGGTGTCAGCAAGTTTCTTCCTTCTGAAGAACTGTGAGGAAAGAATATGTTCCAGGTCTCTTTCTTTTTGGCTTTTAGAGAGCTGTCTTCTCCCTATGTTCGTTGACATAGTCTCCTCTCTATTAAAACTTCTGTGGCCACATTTTCTCTTTTTATAAAAGCCATCATTCATATTGGATGAATACCCACCCTAATGACTTTATATTAACTTGATTACCTCTCAGAAGACCTTATCTCCAAGTAAAGCTAAGGTCACATTGAGAAGTTCTGAGGATTACAATTGTAATATATAAATTTTGAAAAAATACAATTCAACCTCTTAACGTGGTAATAATAAATGCCAAATTCAGGTTAGTTATTACTTTTAGATTTGGAGAATTTGAGCAAGGGGTTAACAGGGTGAGTCCAGCTATGTTTTATGTCTTAAGCTGAGTGTTGATTTTTTTTTAACTCTTCATAATTCTGTGTATACCCCAGATATTTTAGAATAAATTAAAATTAAATAATGCAAAAGTTTAGACAAAATATTAAGATATGAGTGGAGTTCTCTGTTTCAAACCCTTAAAAACTTTTCTAAACATTAATAAAAGCTGTGAAACTCTATATTCCAGAAGAAAGTTCATACCTAAAACAGAGTCAAAAATTTTAGGACCATTAAGTCTGAATGACAATGCCATACAGAAACTGTGTCAATTTTTTTAGGATGCTGGATTTTGGAGAGCTAGATCTTCATTTCCTTCTTAAAAGGTGGTGCCACCCAAATATCCTACCCATGAACTAAATGATACTGGTGCCTCAGTGTTCTCTGTGCCTTCTTCTGGCATATTTCAAAAGAAGATTCTTTCAGTCTTTGGATATTTTACCTCTCGTTCAAGTTACATTTTAGTAAAATTTACTTATTCCGTGGAATAGTAACCACATTATATTTCACTTCCAAACTCCCTCCAAAATAAAAGATTGATTTTACATTTTTACCTGATAGTCCTATTTAATTTTTACTATGCTATAGAAACTGTTCTTATCAGGTAATATGATGATGGATAGTTTATTTATTTGCATCCCAAACTAGGCTGTACTCTCCTTGCGTGCAACAAGGTAATTTTCATCTTCATCTTCTTATCAAAAAGCTTAGTACCTGTCATTTATACAGAAATTAATACAGGATTGTATTGTGAATAACTGAAAGTGTCATCCCATTTGACATGAATCATGGATTTTATTCTAAATGCTCATTTTGCCTGTATAGAATTTTTTGATACATTTGTAATAACACTGATATGCCAAGTCTCTAGGTGTATCATTTTAATTGATCTTACTTTTACTTCTTGAAATATTTGGAAAGTTAGCTGTCAAATGTACAGCCACAGGGAGCAGCTATATTAAGCTAATTTTAGATCAGTAACTTAGAATTTATCCAAGCAAGAATGCTGTACTTAATGTTAAGATTTCTGACTATTTGCAAAAGCTATTCTTCATGTGTGACCGACATTATGCTCAGCAGCAGCTGCCAATGTGTGGAACTGTAGAGCGATACACAACATATATATATATATATATATATATATGGAAGTAAATTTTAAGGACCTGCTTTGTAAGGCCAAGGATCTACTTCTTTCTTTGCGGGATTGAATGAGAGTCTGAATCACCACTTGGTTGATTCTGGTCACATGAGTGCCTCTGAAGTGTGGACACATTTAACAACATGGGTGACCTAAGCTATGGGTATTAGCAGTGACAATACTAACAGGCCAGCAAGAGGAGCAATGCCAGCAACTAAAACTTTGATGTTTATGGCAACAGTAAATTGTTCTAAGATGAGAAGCTGACAGTGAGACTTCATGTAAAAGTTGGGCTGGGAATGAAGATGCCAAAATTTGGAGAGAAAATTTATTGGCTATGACTTTTGTCACATTCTCTTGGTTTTGTCTCAGTTTAAACATGGCTCTGGGACCCCTCCAGCTTAGACTAATTCCACCATAATTGAATTTCATTGATGTACCATTCTAAATGATATAATTTCACACAAAAAAATGCTTTAGAATGATAGTGACTACTTTGGAAAACTTTTTAGGTGAATAATTTTTTTTTTTTAAACATATCCTGCCAGTCAGATCAACAGGTGAGAGATTCCCTAAGTTTTTCATTGCCTGAAAGGCTCTATTTCTCATTTACTTTTAAACAATAATTTTTTTGGACACAGGATACACAGGATTCTAAGCTGGTATGTGTATGTGTTTTCCTTTTAATGTGTAAAATACTCCATTCTTGTCTAGTTAGCATAGTTTGAGAAGAGGAATCTGATGTAATTCTTTTTTTTTTTTTAATCTATAGGTAAGTCTCCACTCCTCTCTGGCTACTTCCAAAATTTTCTGTCTACCTGGTTTTCTCCCATTTGAATATTATATGGCTAGGTACTGTTTGGCTTTCTCTGAGCTTCCTGGCTTTGTGGTTTGGTGTTTCTTATGAATTCTGGACAATTGTCAGCTCTTATTATTCAAACACTTCTGCTTTTTGTTTTCTTTCTCTCTCTCTTGCTTATTCCTTTGGTATTCCGATGACACATACACTTTTTATAATTGTCGAACTGGTTTTGGATCTTTGTTTCTATTATTTTATGTCTCTCTTTTTTTTTTTTTGAGACAGGGTCTTGCTCTTTCACCCAGGGTGGCGTGCAGTGGTGCGATCTCAGCTCACTGCGACTTTCACCCCCTGGGTTCCAGCGATTCTCCTGCCTCAGCTTCCCTAGCACCTGGGATTAGAGGCGCTCACCACCACTCCTCACTCCTGGCTAATTTTTGTATTTTCAGTAGAGATGGGGTTTCACCCTCTTGGTCAAGCTGGTCTCAAACTTCTGGTCTCCAGTGATCTGCTCACGTCAGCCTTCCAAAGTGCTGGGATCTCTATTGATATACTTTCAAAATCACAGAATTTTTCCTTAGCTGTGCCTAGTACACTGATAGAGTGGATAAAAGGACTTCATTTCTGTTACACTGTTTTTTTTTTTTTTCTTTTTTTTTCAGTATTATGATACTTCCTTTTGCTTGCTTCTAGGGTTTCTATCTCATTATCTTCTTGCTTATAATACCCATCTGCTTTTGTATCTTGTTCATTTTTTTTCAGTGAAATCCTTAATGTATTATTAGTAATTATTTTAAATTGACAGTCTTAAAATTCTAAAATCTGTATCACATGTGAGTCTGGTTTTTATATTTGCCTTGTCTCTTCAGATTATGTGTTTGCCTTTTAGCATGTCTTGTTATTATTTTTTTTAACTGCGTTCCACACTGTCACCCAGGCTTGAGTGCAGTAGCAGCATCTTGGCTCACTGCAACCCCCATCTCCCAGGCTCAAGCGATTTTCCTGCCTCAGTTTCCCATGTAGCTGGGATTACAGGCACCCACCACCACACCCAGCTAATTTTTTGTATTTTCAGTGGTGACTGGGTTTCACTGTGTTGGCCAGACTGGTCTCAAACTCCTGACCTCCTGATCCGCCCACCTTGGCCTCCCAGAATGCTGGGATTACAGGCATGAGCCACTGCCCCTGGCCTGTTGCAACTGAAAGCCAGACAACCTGTATCATGTAGTAGGAACAGAGACAAATAGATCTTCATCGGGCTAAAAGTTAGGCTGCATTTAATCTTTGCTGTAGCCCTATGTAGCTGTAGCTATCAATAGTTTTTTATTTCCTCTGGCTTACTTGTTTTTGTTTCCCCTATTGTCCTTGGGCTTCCCTAGAAACTCATTATATAAAGTTTGTGTCTTGTAGCTCTCTCAATTATAATCCACTCTTATACAGGAACCCTGTTGATGTGCTATTAGGTATTAGGGAGAATAAGCATTTATCTTATGATTAAATCTCCCTCTCTTTCCCTCTCTCTTTCTCTGTAAGTGTGCCAGAATCCCTGAGCTGTGATCTTCGATTATCCGAGACAGGAATGCTATACGGGGATCTAGTTGTCTAATGATCCTCCTTTTAAGTGTGCTAAGGCTCTCATAAGGTAATTTTTCTTAATATAAGGCACTTATTAGGAATAACAAGCATTCTGGGAGTACTTATGGTTTCCAAGGTAGAAATAACTCCTACTGCCCAAGGAAGGGTAGAGAATATTTTCCTCCATTCTTCACTGTGGGTACCTGGTGAAAATCTTGGAGGTAAAACTCACAAAAGTATTTCCTCCTAACCTCTTCTAACACAGAGCTTTCAGCAGTTTGTTTACATACAACAATTTGCGGATTAAGTTTTCCTACTTTTTCTTGTTTCTGCAGTTCCTGCTCTCAATGAGCTGTGATTTTCTGCTTCTGTCTGACACTAGTTTTCAAGAGAGTGATTTGCCTCATATCTCAATTCTCTAATGGATCTAAGAAAAATTTTTGAATTTTAATTTGTTCATCTTTTTCTCATCAGGTAGACTGGAATGACAACTTTCAAATTCATTAAATGACAGTGGAAAACAGAAATTAAATTTGTCTATTTCTATAAGAATTTTTGCATCTATATTCAGGAGGCATATTGGTAATAAGGCTGATTCAATCAGTGTTCTTATTATGTTTGCATGAAAAAGACAAAGCTTCCAGAAAAGTTGTAATTTTATGAAAACAAACAGGTCATTTGGACACGATTTATCAAAAACTGTAAATACTTCCAATAGATTACAGTCTGTTCAAAATATTCATTAAGCATTATTCACAATACCCAAGTTATGGAAACAACCTAAGTGTCTGTCAGTGAACAAATAAAGAAAAGGTCACACACACACACACACACACACACAAACACAATGGAATATTATCCAGTCTTAAGAAAAAGAGATTCTGTCATTTGCTCCAACATGAATGAACCTGGAGGATGTTATGCTAAGTAAAATAAATCAGGCACAGAAAAAAATGCATGATCTCATTTATGTGTAGAATTTATTTTTCATGTTCTTATATAAGGAAATAGAGAATGAAACTGTGGTTGTCAGGGGCAATGGCAGGCACTGCAGGGAGGAAATGGAGATGTTTGTCAAAAATATCAATCAATCAAATAACAGATACATAGGATGAACAAGTCTAGAGATTTAATGTACAACATGAGGACTATTATGAAAATTGTATTTGAGATTTTTGTTACATGAATAGATTTGAGCTATTCATAATGAAAAAGTAATTATATGAAGAGAAATGTGTTGTTTTCAATATAGTTATCATTTTATTATCTCCATATATCCCAAGACGACATGTTGAAAACCTCAAATATTTACAATAAAATTTATTTTTTAAAAAAAGAAAGTGCCCACATAATACTTAATATTTCAATTGATTGGAAAATACTTATAAATTGAAGTGCTCTTACTGAGTTTATATGGTTTTATAACTCAGTATTTCAGATTAGGGGATCTCTTTTTTTTTTTTTTTTTTTTTTTTTTTGAGACAGATCCTTACTCTCTTGCCCAGGCTGGAGTGCAGTAGTGCAATCTCGGCTCACTGCAACCTTCGCCTCCTGGATTCTAGCTATTCTCCTGCCTCAACAGTAGCTGGGATTATAGGTGTGTGCCACCACCACTGGCAAATTTTTTTTATTTTGTAGAGACAGTGTTTCACCACGTTGGCCAGGCTGGTCTCAAACTTCTGGTCTCCAGTGATTGATAAACAAAATCTTTACCTAATAAGATTAAACAAGATTATTTTGCAAGTTTTGATTCATTTTCAAGTATTTATTTTAATTAATATGAGTAATCTGAAAGGAAACAAAAAGTCTGTGAATATGAATAGTTCAGCTTCTTCATGACTCACATTATACTACTTAATATACTCACATAATTGAATATGCTCACGTTTCTCATTGACCATCAATAAGAAAGTTGAAACAGGATAATTTTCAAGAAGGCATTCATATTGATAGGCCTCTATATAAATCAGATCCAGGTTGAAAATTGTCATGAAGAATACCAACTAGCTGAAATGGCAATATTTGAAATAATGTGAAATCTTAAAATATACAATGTGTCAGGTACAAAAATAATTCATATAAATCATAGGTCATCCTGTAAAAGACCATTCCCCTTCCATATCTTTAGGAGGTTCCATTGACAGAAAAAAATGCAACTTGCAGCTTTTTTTTTTTAACCCCCTCTTGTAGTGTTAGAAATTGTGAATTTAGGCACTTTTACGTAAAACACTCATTTTTCATGTATCTCTCATGGTAATGTATTAATAGATTGTACCTTTCAGAGTTAATGGATTAAACAGAATACCACTCAGCTATAAAAGAAAACAAGCTATCAACGGACATAGCTTCAAAAATGAGTCTTATAATTTTTATACTAAGTCATAAAAAAACAAAGAAAACCAAATGGAGTATCTACTATATGATTCTCTCTCTATAAAAGTCTATAAATTTGTCATTAGTAAATATTGACAAAAAGAAGATTAGTAATTGCCTTGAACCTTGGTGGAGAGTATTGAAGGGGACAGAAAAAATGATAGATTAAATTATAAAGGGATTTGTGGAAAAGATTGGATATGATTGATATCTTTATTTTCTTCATTAAAAGTTTTTTTAATGAACACCTACACATTCAAAACTCATCAAATTACACACTTTACAGAAGTGAAGTTTACTGTAAATC
Source organism: Sapajus apella (assembly GCF_009761245.1). NCBI lineage: Eukaryota > Metazoa > Chordata > Mammalia > Primates > Cebidae > Sapajus > Sapajus apella. The sequence goes on along the minus strand of NW_022437071.1, from coordinate 1,395,291 downwards.
ACTTATTGTTCAATAAAGCAATATAGAAACAAAAATATATTAAAAGTATCAGTGTGTATTCTAGGCAATGGAATCCCAAGTTTTATGAAACCTCATAACTGAAATTTCCCTGTGAATCTAAACAGAAACAGAAACTGTGTGATTTAATTAATGTCATTGATTTCTATTCTGCATCTTCTTAGTTATCCTAAACCCATATATCTATTTGTATATGAGTGCTCTGGGCAAGACCTCGGAGGTTAGACTCAATCTCATTTGAATGATCACAGACCAATTTCTTATTAAAGGCATTTCAGAAACCCAGAGACATGTATCTACCCATATTCCCTATGAACAATAGCAGCATCAAGTAAACAACGAGATTCTTCAATTCTGAGTTTAAAATGTGCCTTATATTTGATGGTATTTTATGTTTTCAATTATTGTAAATTATCAAAAATAGAAAACATTTATTAGCATGTAGTCTTACCCCTTATGAAATTTCACAATGTTTGCCCCTGAAACATTTCTTTTCATTGCTACAAATTATACCCTGCTGTTCTTTCATTACTTAAAGAAAGGGAAATCCATGACTCTTTATCGTCTGTGTTGTGAGCTAAACATGGTTTTAAACGATTTATTAGAACTCTCTGTGTAAAAACTCACTTTCCTTGTTTGTTGGTTGACCATAACTGAAAACTGAAATAAGTAAATATTAGGCAAAATAAGGCCTCTCAATGTAACATTAAAGTGAGATATTTTACTGTAAGTAAAATCAGATCAGATATCAGAACATATTGCGATTACCAGACATTACTTAATTTGTAAAATATATAAGATTTAATCTATTTCTGCTGTCAGTTATATTTTGGACTATGCCTGCAAATACAATACATTATGGAAAGAGTCAATGTTTTTACTCATCAAAAATAGTCTACAATTAAAAAAATAACTTTTAAGGATTATGTAACAATAGAATTACTTAGGTAGAAAATAACATGGAGGCTCTGGAAATGTGTTAGCTGACTATGATGCCAAAAAAGGATTCTTCCTTAAGATCATGACATCTGTAATAGTCCAAAGAGTCAATTCATTGGATTTGTGAAATGATACTGTTATAGAATGTCACTGATCAGCTCTGGAATTTGCAAACAATTACTGGAAATAAATTTGCTTGAAGATGATTTCTAGTACACTCAAGAGTTGCTTGAGGTGACAGAGACTTCAAGTAGAAACTTTCAAAATATTTGCCATTATACCTCATCAATTTAAGTGAAGAGATTTTACTAATCTTACTGTCTTTTTCTAGTGCATTCCTCATTTATCACAAGCATCATTCTGGAAAAAGTGTCAAGATAGAACATGGACAATAATCCAAGCCTCATTGTCAAATATTTCCAAATAGAACATCTTCAAATAGCTTTCAAGAAACCACCCACCTGCTACAGGTTTTCTCAATATGTTTGCATATGTTTTTAATATTTTTGATGAATTAAAGCTTTTCCTTCCCCAAAAGACTATGATTGATGGTAGCCTAATTTTCCATTTGATTTTGTGTTCCAGATCTCTCCAGTGATACTTTCACTTTGCTTAGATTCTTAATAGAGAAATTTGAAAAGCCATACCACTTACTAAGAAATTGTATTGCTTCTGTCATCCTCAATACTCAGTGAAAGTAAAGAGAAACAATGATATTTTAAAACTACATTAGCAAATATATCTGGCATTCCTGAAGTTCCTTGATGAACAGTGTCACCTCTGGCCCACCTGTCCATGATGCCCATACCCTGCAGGTCTCATGCCTTTCACTAGCAAATTTGTCACCATGAGATTAAGTATGTCACTTCTGATTATGGACTCTAGCTTATCTCATCAATACATCACAAATTATTCATCTGATTTATGGAATACATCCTGTCATTTTAACAATAGGTAAAAACTTCCTTTCTTTACATTCTTGCAACAGGCTCTAAATGATCTAATACTAAAGACTGTCTTATGAAAATATACCAGAAAGAGAAATGCCTTAGAATAATGTTGAAAAGACCTAGTTAAGTGCTTTTTAACATTAAAGCAGCAGTTAGTCTCCAGAGTATTGATCCATGGCTAAATGTGTTCTAGCTTAAAAGATATAAGACATGGACTGCCACTATATCAGAAAATGTAAAGCATAAAGAGTCTTAATAATCCTCCAGAAATAGAGGGCTTTGGTTGGTGTATCAGTCACAGTGTAGTCGACAGAAAGGAAACCACACAGTCATTCAAATAGAAAAAAGTCAATATTAAAAAATACTAACTAAGGCAAGGGGTTGGAGTAATGTGGTGTTGGTTTATGATTTAAAAAACAAAAAGAAAAACAAAAATTCCAAAGAATATAGTCCAAAGCCAAGATTCAGAAACTGTTGGAGAGGGCAAGGTAGAATGGCAGATAAGTTGTTGGGCGATTACTGACTGAACTTCTGAAAATCTGCCCTCTAGAACTTACTGTAAATCCTTAGAGTTCCAGAGAAAGGCAGAGGTAATCTGCTATGGAACTGCTATGACAAGGGTGGTCCGGGGGAGAAGTAGGTTCCAGGAGAAGCTGTGTGCCATGTACTGCATGTACTGGATTGTGTAGAAGCTACCCACACTGCAGGATCTGGGTGGTAAAGAAGCTATGTGTACTTCAGGAACCAGCCATGTGAACACACTGGAAAGAGAAAGAAATATCCTTCCTCTTGCAGGGCCTCTCTAGTAACCTCCACTGACAAAGCTTACCATAATAAAAACGTAGCTAAAGGACCCAGATCACATTTTGCATAGCAGGGAATGAAAGATGAATTTGGGGAATGAGAGGCAGTAAATAGATAACTGGCACTGAAAGAGACAGGCTTCCCCTAGACTTTTGAATCAAAATAATTGCATGACATGAGCATCTAATTGCAGGCACAAATTTTATATTTTAATTGGTCCACTGTTATCTAACTATTGTATTTTCTCCTTTCTTGAGTAATGTTCCAGATTGTTAGCATTAAAAAAAAACAAAAAACAAAAAAAACAAAAAAACCTCAGCCTTGGTATTAACAAGGTCTCTATCCTTTTAATTTTATTCTGTGCATGTAGTCTTTCTTTGGTAATAGAATTCAACCATCAGCTTCAGTTTTCTTTTTAATGACAAGTCAAAACTCTAAACATTAAGCCAAACAGTAGCGATCTGCACACCTTTTTTTCTGAGTGCCAAACCACTCCCTTTGGAACTGATGAATTATTTTAAAAATGGTCTTACAAGTAATTGTACTCTGCTGATTGTTTTAAAGATATAATGTAGAAAAAGAAAACAAAAAGTATCCAAAATGCTAAAACCTTTTGCATGTCATATCTATGAAGGGAATAACAATGAAACAACGCCCGGGTAACATTTGTAATAGATATCTTCTGTAAGCAAACTTTCATACAGGTAAGTTTCAAGAAGCAAACTGGTAGTGCTCCCCTCCCTGTGTCCATGTGTTCTCATTGTTCAACACCCGCCTATGAGTGAGAACATGCGGTGTTTGATTTTCTGCTCTTGTATCAGTTTGCTGAGAATGATGGTTTCCAGGTTTATCCATGTCCCTACGAAGGACACGAACTCATCGTTTTTCATGGCTGCACAATATTCCATGGTGGGGAGAGGGGAGTTGGGGAGAGAGAGCATGGGAGAAGTTCTAGATGTGGGTGGTGGGGAGGAAGGCAGCAGATCACACTGCCACGTGTGTGCCTATGCAACAATCTTGCATGTTCTTCACATGTACCCCAAAACCTAAAATGCAATAAAATAAAAAAAAGAAGCCAAGTGGTAATAATAGCATGTAATTCATAACAATTACTGAAGTCTTAACCATGCATGAAAGTTTTCTTGATTCATTTTTTCATATTTACTTATTTATCTATTTCCTCTTTATATTCTGCCTATCTAATTAGGCCCCTATCTCAAAATGTTACCAAAATTATACAGTAAAATATACCTAGCATAGCAGGGATATTTTGCCTGGAAACAAATTATTGGATCACCTCCCAATATATGATATTAAATGTATTGCACAAAAGCCGATTGGCTGCTAAAAGCAAATTAGATATATACCTACTATCTTTGTAAATTGCCACAAGTCTCAAGAATAGCTCATACTGTCTTCCACAGTTCATTTTGGTTCCATTTTTTTTTTTTTAACAAAATAAGAATAAAAGCAAGAAAAAGAAATGAAAATAGAGATTGCTCAAAAACTTGAATCAAGAGGAAAAACTGAGTTCTGAGATCTCAAACTTTAACTCAAGATGAATTATGTTATGTTTTCAAATCTCTTCCTGTTATGCTATAAAAAAAGGCAGAAGAAATGGGAAACATTTTGCATGTAATAATTCAGCAATTGACCAGGGCTAGAAAATGTTATTGGGGTGTTATAACTTATCACTCTAAAATTAATTAATTAATTAATTAATTAAAGAGAAGAGCAGACATAGGCATGGTATTTTGTTTTCAAAAGGTACATGTTTTATTTTAGGAGAATTATGTACTTATATATCTAGTGAATTCTCTAAGGTCTTTAATATTATTATCAAAGTCCAGGAAACAAAGGAAAATCTCATGAAATGATTAAATTTTGCTAATACTCTCATATTGAGAGCTCAATACTATTATATATTGAATATATAATACTAATCTCATATATGAAGTTGTTAGTATTAGTATTGAGTCCTCAATCTCTGAAAACTAAAGATTGTTTCTCTTGGTTCAGTTTGTGTACTATTGACTCTGGTTTAGAAGTAGACTACAAACATTGAGCATAAATCATCTTTTCATATTTATCTTGATTGCAGTGTTCAAATGTGTGATCTCTAGAATCTCAAACTCTGTTATTCAGATAGTCCCATCAAATGATTCAATAAATGATCATCTTAAAGATCAGATAAAACCAACATATGTAATGATTCAAATAACTGCCACTCTACAATCATGAATATGCAAAGAGTGCGGTAGATCTGAAATTATCATTTCACCAGTTGGTAGTGGTCTATCTTCCAACTCATACTAAATAACAAATATAAAAAGGGTATGAGAATTAAAACCAGCCTTGTCACCACAACTTAGATATGACACAGACCATGTAGTCAATATTACTTTGTTTGTTCCGGGTAAATTTTCCTGCAGAGTTAGAACTATAAAATAATAAATTATTTTAATGTGTGCTTGAGGAAAACCCTAGAAGTCAATGTGATGAAGTCAATATTTTGGTCATGGGAGCATACATTTCACGTGTAAAATAAAGATTTATTTCTCAATGCACATCAAGATCCTCAGTCCTCTAATCCTAAGATATTATGTCACAAATTTTGCTTAATTTCAACCACATTTTTAATCCTGGAAAAGCCCATTGCAAATTACGTGAGCTCAGTCCCCTAAGCCCTATAAATATCCTACTTGCAGCTTACCATTTATGAAACATTGACAGGTGAGATTCTTTCTTAAAACTTTCCTTTGTTAACAGATTTTGTAGTGCTTTGGGTAGTTCAATAATCCTAACCTTTATAATTCCAAGCTCTCATTTATAAATTAAATTATTTAAGCTAAAAAAGTATTTTCCTAAATGTGTGTTCAAAAATGTTATGAGTTAAAATGCTGATAAATATATTTTTAAATGTTTTACTGCAAATGTTTACTGATAATTTTTAAACATCCTTGATATGTTATTATGCATTCCGTAATATTACGAATAAGACAATAATGAGTAGAAAGTTCATAATTTATTTTATTTTTAAATACAAAATTTGTACAATATGAATAGCATAAAATCTACTGGAAACAGGTTAAAAAATATCTAGAATCCTAAAGGTATTTCTGGTTTCCACTTTAGCAATAGGGAGAAAGCAACCAAAATGCTAAAACCTTTTGCACGTCATATCTATGAAGTCTTTACTTAGGTGATATATTTATCTGCTACTATTTTATAAAACATATTTGTCAATGCAGTTATTGAATTATTTATTTATTTATTTATTTATTAGTTACTTGCTTTTCTTCATAAGGTAGCTGGCTACTCATCATGAAGAGCATTGGTCATGGTGCTAGTGAGAGGTGAGAAAAGAGAAGAAAATGGTATTGAAAATGTCATGTATGCGTACCCACCAACTTTTCACTACATAATTCCCTTCTTAGACAGTGTCAGAATGCAGATACATATGGCATTGTACATAAGTGATATTTTTTCATGTACACGAAATCTATCTTTTATGTCTTTCTTATACAATATATACATTCAAGTTTCCATATCAACATGTAAATATTATAAAAATATTCTATTGTTTTACAAAAAGATTTAGGATTTTCCCTTGTAAATTGGATATGATCTATTAGTTGCCAGCTCACTGTGAATTTACTTTCGTAATGTCAGTAAGAGTACAGCCGAATTGTTCATACGCTTTTTATTTTGTTTCACTTGTGAGACAATTGCCTGGATCTGGAGTAGCATAGAGTTTATTTTCAATTATTATATCATTATTTCATGGTGATTTGCTTTTCTTCATTAAGTAGCTGTCTCCTATTAATAAAGAGTATTGGATAGAGTTCATCTTTGGAATAAACAAACCCACTAGTATGAGATTGAATGCTTGGATCCCTAGTAATTTTAACACTGTAGTTATCATAATTATAATCATCATAGCTAAGGCAGATGAACTTCTTTCTTGATCAATAAAAATGTCTTATGTATAGTTCTCAAATCACCTCTTTTAAGCTGCATCTCAAGTACAGATTCAGCCAGAGTCCAAACCCAAACATCTACATTCCGTTAGACCTGAAAACTAAGCTCCAAATGCAAACATACGTTGTAGAACATAAAATGCTGCAGAAGACCAAATAACAATAATCATTGATCTCGTAGGAAGAAATCTGCATTTCTAAAATAATCTTCAGATATTAACATTTCATTTGAGGATTCTAAAACAGAAGTTTTTTTGATGTAGTGATTTTACATCCAGCAGGACACCATCAAATGTGACCTACTAATCATAACCCTTTATATTGCTCTCTTATCAGGCTTGTTTCAATTTGTGTTGTTTCTTTTTCTATTTATTATTATTGCTAATAATTTAATGAGATCAACTCATTATAATGCACATTAGACAACATTAAAACTTTCATCAAGGTGTCCAGTCCTTGATAATGGTATTTTTAATAAAATTATTTTTGTAAAACTTTCTTATGTTATAGGCAGCGTTACTTGTTAGTGTCATATAGATTTATATAATGTAGTGTATATTTGTTTCTCTTTATAACAAATATGTTAACAGCATAACAGATGTCCTTTAAATGAGTGGGTTTTTCTATCTTGTATTAACAAACAACTAATGTAATGTATTCTTTATTGCCTATGCTGTTCAATAGGGCTTTCTATGATGACTGAAATGTACTAAAACTCCACTGACTGACATGGTAGCCATTGGCCTCATGAAGCTACTGAGTATTTGAAATGCAGCTAGCATAACTGAGGAACTGACTTTTAAATTTTATTTAAGTTTACTTACTTAAATTAAGATTAGTATGTGTGCCTATTAGGTACCATGTTGGACAGCAGAGCTTTAAACTGTTTTTGAAATATATTGTCACCAATGCCACTTGTTATTGTCTTGATGGCTTCCATAAATATATAAAATATCAATTCTTCAACCATGTGGCATATTGTTTAATACTATTATATAACATGTACTTTCCAATTTGTTTGTTAAATGGACATAGTTTTAAATGGATTAATAGGTTATTTTCAATCTAGCACACTAACTCTATATAGGTCCTCTTTCTCCAACTCACTTTCACATTGTTTATCTTGCTATGAAATATAAGTAATATGGAAAGTCATGTTAAATGTTTATTATTAAGTATATATTATTTTATTATAATCATTGAAGTTCATCTGTGCTACTTTAAGGCAAAAATATATATGTTTTGTCAAAATTAATAATTCTAGATGTAGCTATAAATTGCTTTTTGAGAGTTACGGCAGAAACAATGACTCACTTAACCTTGTATGATAATAGACATTAGGATGAGGGGATGACACTCAGAATTCAGTAACTTGCTGAAAGAGTCTTGTTTTTCTTCAACAAATATTCAAGGTAGATATTTTGGAGTTTTATTTGACATATCTAGACATTCACAATCCATATCTTTCTCTCTGGATAATATTTGGATAACAATTATAAGCATGACTTTTAATTTGGTATACGACAACTTTTGAAAATTGATATCTGAATGAAAATTGAGTCTTAAATGTCAATATTTCATACCTACTGGCAAGCTGGCAGACTTTATGAAACTCTCTAAAAGTGTCTCTAAAATAAGAATTTTTCATAAATTTCATTTGTATTATTTAAACTTTTATTGTGACACTCATCAGAATTATCACTTTACTGATTTCAATAATATTAAAAGATAGTAATTCACTCCTTTGAGTTTCTAGAGTCAGGAAATTATGTAAAATCACTATTTTTGTTGTCTTATTATATCCATTTTATCAATGTAAATCTTATAAAAGTTGAATTTGTATCCGAATCTAGAAATACCAGCTCTATAAGTTTCCTTAGAGGTGAATAAATAACAACAGATTTTTCATCAATTAAGGTGAAAAAGCTTTGTAAACAGTAGATGATAGATGTTTCCTTTTCAATCCATAAAAACATGTCCTGATCTTGGCACCACCAAGATGGCCAAATAGAAAGCTCCAGAATGCAGTTCCCAGCAAGAGCAACACAAAAGGAGAGTGATCTCCGCATTTTCAACTGAGGTACCAGGTTCATCTCAATAAGGACTGGTTGGACAGTGAGTGCAGCCCAAGGAGGGCAAACAGAGGAAGGGTGGGGTGCTGCCTCATCTGGGAAGTGCAGTGGGCCGGAGGACCCTCCCTCCACCCAACAGAGGCCATCCGGGACTTTTCCAGCCACACCAGCACTCCAGTTCAGATACTGTGCTTCTTCCACGGTCTTTACAGACCACAAACCAGGAGATTCCCACCAGGCCAACAAGCACAGTGGTTTCCAGCACAAATCTGGGTGGCCATTTTGGCTGGCACCTGGTATGCCTCTGAGGCAAAGCTGCTCATTCCCCTGAAAAAAGGGGAGCTGAATGCAGGGAGCCAAGTGATCTGGCTCAGCAGGTCCCACCCCCACAAAGACCAGCAAACTGAAACCCTCTGGCTCAAGATTTTCACAGCCAGCACAGGAGTTTGAGCTCCACCCCAGACGGTCAAACTCAGTGAAGGGAAGGGAATCTTCCATTGCCAAGGCAGCTCTAACCTTACTTGTGTAAACAAAATCATGAGGAATTTTACACAGCAGCTGGACAGAGCCTGCAGCTGATCAGCAGCACCTCTGCAGGCAGACTGTGACTAGACTCTTTCCTTGCTAGACAGGGCATCTCTGAAAAAAGGCAGTGGCCCTTCAGGGACTTATAAATAAAGGCCACCTTCCCAGGACAGAGCACCTGGGAAAAGGGGCGATTGTGTGAGTTCCACTGCAGCAGACTTAAATGTCCCTGCCCTGCAGCTCCAAAGGGAGCAAAGGAGATCCAAGCACAGCATTTGAGCTCTGGTAAGGGACAAACTGCCTCCTTAAGCAGCTTCCTCACTGCCTTATATCCAAAAAGACACCTCATATAGGAGAGCTCTGGCTGACATCTGGGGTGGGGGGTGTAACCTTCTGGGATGAAACTACCAGAGGAAAGAACAGGCAGCAATCCTTGCTGTTCTGCGACTCCCATGGGTGATTCTCAGGCAAGGAGTGTCTGGAGTGGACCTCCAGGAGGCCTGCAGCAGGACTAAAACTAAAACGTCAACAGAAAGGACATCCACTCAGAGACCCCATCCAAAAGTCACCAACTTCAAAGACCAAAGGCAGATAAATCCAAGAAGATGGAAAGAAACCAGTGCAAAAAGGATGAAATCACCAAAAACAGGAATGCTGTTCCTCCTTCAAGGGATCACAACTCCTCAGCAGGAAAGGAACAAAACTGGATGGAGAATAAGATTGATGAATAGACAGAGCAGGCTTCAGATGGTAGGCAATAACAAACTTCTCTGTGCTAAAGAAACATGTTCTAACCCAATGCAAATAAACTAAAAACCTTGAACAAATATTAGACAAAATGCTAACTAGAATAATCAGCTTAGAGAAGAACATAAACGATTTCATGGAGCTGAAAAGCAACATGAGAACTCCTGAAAGCACACACAAATTTCAATAGCCAAATCTATCAAGCAAAAGAAAGGACATCAGAGATTGAAGAACAACTCAATGAAATAAAGCAAGAAGGTAATGTCAGAGAAAAAAAGAGTGAAAAGAAATGAACAAAGCCTCCAAGAAATATGGGATTATGTGAAAAGACAAAAAAAAAATGATGGTTGATCAGTTTATCTGAATGTGAAGGGGGAATTAATTCAATCTGGAAACCACTCCTCAGGATATTATCCAAGAGACATCCACAACCTAGCAAGACAGGCCAACATTCAAATCCAGGAAATACAGAGAACACCACAAAGATAATTTTCAAGAAGAGCAACCTCAATGCACACAATTGTTAGATTCATCAGGGTTGAAATGAAGGAAAAAATGCTAAAGGCAGCCAGAGAGTAATGTTGGATTACCCACAAAGGGAAGCCCAAAAGACTCACAGTGAATCTCTCAGCAGAAATTCTATAAGCCAGAAGAGAGTAGGGGACAATATTCAACATCCTTAAAGAAAAGAACTTTCAACCCATAATTTCATATCCAGCCAAAATAACCTCCATAAGTGAAGGGGAACTAAAATCCTTTATGGACAAGCAATTGCTGAGTGATCTCATCACCACTAGGCCTGCCTTACAAGAGCACCTGAAGGAAGTACTAAATACGGAAAGGAAAAACCAGTACCAGACACTGCAAAAACATACCAAATGGTAAAGACCAACAATGCAATGAAGAAACTGCGTCAACAAATGAGCAAAACAACCAGCTAATACAGGTATTGATCAACTTATGACCCATGCAACTTACGACCATTCGACTTTACAACCACAATCACTAGCCACGACTGCTCCGCGTCTGGCAGCGCAAACATTGCCCAGCTGGGCGTACAACAGTGCGGACCAGCTTCTGGCAGCACTACCATCTCCGCGTGCATATAGCCTACTCAACTTATGACCAAATCGTGTTACGACCCGTCTGTCGGAACCAATTGTGGTTGTAAGTCGAGCACTAGCTGTATATAATGGCAGGATCAAATTCACACGTAACAATATTAACCTTAAATATAAAAGGGGCAAATGCCCCAATCAAAAGGCACAGACTGGCAAATCGGATAAACAGGCAAGACCCATTGGTGTGCTGTATTCAGGAGATCCATTTCACATGCAAAGACATATAGACTCAAAATAAATGGATAGAGGACCATTTACCAAGCAAATGGAGAATAAAATAGGCAGGGTTTGCAATCCTAGTCTCTGATAAAACAGACTTTCAATCAACAAAGATCAAAAAGACAAGGGCATTACATAATGGTAAAAGGATCAATGCAACAAGAGAAGCCAATTATCCTAAATATACATGTACCCAATACAGGAGTACCCAGATACATAAAGCCAGTTCTAAATGACCTACAAAAAGACCCTGACTTCCACACAATAATATTGGGAGACTTTAACACTTCACTGTCAATATTAGAGAGATCAACAAGACAGAAAATTAAAAAGGATATCCAGGACTTGAATGCAGAACTGGACCAAGCATACCTAACAGACATCTACAGAAATCTCCACCCCAAATCCACAGAATATACATTCTTCTCAGCACCACATCACACTTACTCTAAAGCTGACCACATAATCGGAAGTAAATCATTGCTCAACAAATGCAAAAGAACAGAAATTATAGCAAACAGTCTCTCAGATCACAGTACAATCAAATTAGAGCTCAGGGTTAAGAAACTAACTCAGAACCACACACCTTCATGGAAACTGAACAACTGGCTCCTGAATGACTTCTGGATAAATAATGAAACGAAGGAAGAAATAAAGATGTTCTTCAAAACTAATGAGAACAAAGACACAACATACCAGAACCACTGAGACACATTTAAATCAGTGTGTAGAGGGAAATTTATAGCACTAAATGCCCACATGAGAAGCAAGGGAAGCTCTAAAACTGACACCCTATTGGCATGATTAAAAAATCTGGAAAAGCAAGATGAAACAAATCCAAAAGCAAACAGAAGACAAGAAATAACTAAGATCAGAGCAGAACTGAAGGAGATAGAGACACAAAACACCCTTCAAAAAATCAGTAAATTCAAGAGATGGTTTTTTGAAAAGATCAACAAAATAGACAGACCACTAGTCAGACTAATAAAAAAGAAAAAAAGAAAAGAATTGAATAGATGCAATAAAAAATTATAAAGAGGATTTCACCACAGGTTCCACAGAAATACAAACTCCCATCAGAGATTACTACAAACACCTCTATGCACATAAACCAGTAAATCTAGAAGAAATTGATAAATTCCTGGACACTAATACTCTCCCAAGACTAAACCAGGAAGAAGATGAATGCCTGAATAAATCAATAATAATGTCTGAAGTTGAGGCAGCAATTAATAGCCTACCAATCAAAAAAAGTCCAGGTCTAGATGGGTTCAAAGTCAAATTTAACCAGATGTGCAAAGAGAGGCTGGTACAAACTCTTCTGAAACTATTCAAATCAATTAAAAAAAAAAAAAGGAATCCTCCTTCACTCATTTAATGAGACCAACATCATCTTGCTACCAAAACCTGGCAGAGACACAACAGAAAATGAAAATTTCAGGGCAATATCCGTGATGAACAATGATGCAAAAATCTTCAACAAAATACTGGCAAACCAAATGCAATAGCACATCAAAAAGCTTATCCATCACAATGAATTAGGCTTCATCCTGTGGATGCAAGTCTGGTTCAACATAGGCAAATCTATAAATGTAATCCATCACATAAAGAGAGTCAAAGACAAAAACCATATGATTATCTCAATAGATGGAGAGAAGCCTTTGACAAAATTCAATAGCTCTTTATGCTAAAAATTCTCAATAAACTAGGTATTGGCAGAACGTATCTCAAAGTAATAAAAGCTATTTACGACAAACCCACAGCCAATATCATACTGAATGGGCAAAAACTGGAAGCATCCCCTTGGAAAACCAGCACTAGACAAGGGTGCCCTATCTTACCACTCCTATTCAACATAGTATTAGAAGTTCTAGCCAGAGCAATCAGGCAAGAAAAAGAAATAAAAAGTATTCAATTAGGAAAAGAGGAAGTCAAATTATCTCTATTTGCAGACAATATAACTGTATATGAAGAAGACCCCATTGTCTCAGCCCAAAATATCCTTAAGCTGATAAGCAACTTCAGCAAAGTCTTGGAATACAAAATCAATGTGCAGAAACAACAAGCATTCCTATATACCAATGACAGACAGACAGAGAGCCAAATCATGAGCAAAATTCCATTAACAATTGCTACAAAGATAATAAAATACCTAGAAATATAGCTAACAAAAGATGTGAAGGACCTCTTCAAGGAGAATTACAAACCACTACTCAAGAAAATAAGAGAGGACACAAACAGATGGAAAATCATTTCATGCTCATGGTTAGGAAGAATCAATATTGTGAAAATGGCCATACTGCCTAAAGTAATGTATAGATTCAATGCTATCCCCATCAAGTTACGATTGTCCTTCTTTACAGAACTGGAAAAAACTACCTTAAATGTCATACAGAAACAAAAAAGAGCCCACATAGACAAACAATCCTAAGCAAAATAACAAAGCTGGAGACATCACACTTCCTGACTTCAAACTATACTACAAGGCTAAAGTAATCAAAACAGCATGGCACTGATACCAAAACAGAGATATAAGCCAATAGAACAGAACAGAGTCCTCAGAAATAATGTCACACACCTACAACCATCTGTTCTTTGACAAACCTGACAAAAACAAACAATGGGGAAAGATTCCCTGTTTAATAAATGGTGTTGGGAAAACTGGCTAGCCATGTGCAGAAAGCTGAAACTGGACCACTTCCTTACACCTTATACAAAAATTAACTCCAGATGTATTAAACATTTAAACATAAAACCTAAGACCATAAAAACCCTAGAAGAAAATCTAGGCCATACCATTCAGAACATAGGCAAGGACTTCATGACTAAAACACCAAAAGCAATGGCAACAAAAGCCAAAATAGACAAATGGGATCTAGTTAAACTCCAGAGCTTCTGCACAGCAAAAGAAACAATCATTAGAGTGAACTGGCAACCAATAGAATGGAAAGTAATTTTTGCAAGCTACCCATCTGGCAAAGGGCTAATATCCAGAATCTACAAAGAACTAAAACAAATTTACAAGAAACACACACACACACACACACACACACACACACACACACACACCCCAACAAGTGGGCAAAGGATACGAACAGACACTTTTGAAAAGAAGACATTTATGTGGCCAAAAAACATATTAAAAAAATGCTAATCATCACTGGTCATTAGAGAAATGCAAATCAAAACCACATTGAGATACCATCTCACACCAGTTAGAATGGTGATCATTAAAATATCTGGAGACAACAGATGCTGGAGAGGATTTGGAGAAATAGGAACACTTTTATACTGTTGGTGGGAATGTAAACTAGTGCAACAAATGTGGAAGACAGTGCAGTGATTCCTCAGCGTTCTAGAACTAGAAATACCATCTGACCCAGCAATCTCATTACTGGCTATATGCCCAAAGAATTATAAATCATTCTATTATAAAGACGCATGCACACATATGTTCACTGTGGTACTGTTTACAATAGCAAAGACCTGGAACCAACCCAAATGCCCATCAATGATAGATTGGATAAAGAAAATGTGGCACATATATACCATGCAATACTATGCAGCCATAAAAAATGATGAGTTCATGTCTTTTGCAGGGACATGGATGAATCTGGAAACCATCATGCTCAGCAAACTGACACAAGAACAGAAAACCAGACACCACACATGTTCTCACTCATGTTGAACAATAAGAACACAAGGACAAAAGGAGGAAAACATCACATACTGGGGTCTGTTGTGGGGTGGAAAACTAGGGGAGACATAGCCGGGGTGGGGGAGATTGGGGAGGGATAACATTGGGAGAAATACCTAATGTAGGTGATGGGGGGATGGAGGCAGCAAACCACCATGGCATGTGTATGCCTGTGTAAAACTCCTGCAAGATCTGCACTTGTACCCTAGAACTTAAAGTATAATTAATTAAATTAAAAGATGTCCTAGGTGCATCTAAATATTTTTCTATAATTAAACTACTAAGAACCATACATTTAGTGGCTACTACATATTTTATTATGTTTACTTGCTTATTTAAATCAAGAGCAAACATTTGCTTTAATTATTCTTTTGTATCATGAAGGGCCACTCCTATTTTATTTCTATATTTGTTTATTTACTTAAGTCCTCAAACCCTGTTTCCAAATTTCTCCTTAATAATCCATATACTTTTACTGATATATGTCCTTATTAAATATTAATATGTAAGATTTATTTTTACTTTGTTTTATATTCATGAATTTTATTCTAAAATGATATTGTGCTACAGATATATTTTTTCTTTATCTCACATCAATATACTTTTAAGATTTAAACTTCAACTTTGTAGGCTTCTTATATATTGCTTTTAAGAAGTGAATAGTATTTCATGGGGTAAATATATCTACTTATCAATTTCCTTACTGCTGGAAAACAGTTTTCCCCAACTGCTGGTTACCTCAATCAATGAATATTTTTTTTAAATGGACTTTGGGGAGAATTTTTCTGAGAAGTAGGCTGCAAGTTTACATTGTTGCAAAAGTCCATATGTTTATGAAAATGCATACAAATTTCTGTGCTGTCATATCCCACTTGTTGGCCCTATCTGCCTTTTTATTATTGCCAGTCTGAGGGTTGAGTTGACTGAGTTCGGATTTGAGCAGCATTTAGATTTTGTTGTTGCTGTTACAACCCTCAGAGCACTACAGACTTTAAATACTTCCAGAGTTCTCTTGCCATGCATGTAGGGGTTAACTCACAAGTGAGTTGTTCTTAATGTTTGATCCGACCTCAGCTTTAGATTCTTTTCTTTGCAATTCTTCCTTAGAGAACATTTTTCTCCTTTCTAACTTCCCCAAGAATAGATTGCTGTTACTTGTTATGTGACTCTGTGGTAGCCTGAAGTTGGTACCAAGTGGAGGAGGAGGACATATTCCTATTGTTTTACCTTCAGCCTCTTGCATTTGCCCTCTTCCTTTTGCCGTAGGAGACTTTTGGTGTTCTAGGACAGAGCCTTCCCACATCCTACCGGGGCTTCATCTGTGGTCTATGGGTGAGAAGTTTGTTGCCCTTTCCCAAATGGCTTAAACATTCTGTTTCACAGGGAATATAGAAGACAAGAGTCCAAGTGGGTCTTCATGCCTTTTATCATGTAGTTGCTTCCGCAGGAATACTCCATGAGAGAGTCTTAGGCCATCAATCCAACTTCTAGTCTATCTTGTGAAATAAAGCCTGATGAGGTTCATGAAAAAAAGACGATAAATGGGAACAAATTTCTCCTGTGTCTGTGAATTCCAGGAGTACCAGACCAGTCTAGCTTTTAGAAATCCATTACAAATTTTAGCTTCATTCTTCTTACGGACCTCCATAATGTGTGGTGTTTGACATCTGCCCCAGGCAATGTTCATGTCATTTCTCCTTTGCAGTGACATGTTTTTTCATGTTTCTCAGTTGTACAGTAATCTTAGCTTTTAATGAGTTTTTTTTTTTAACAATCTTTTGTGTTCTGTACATTATCTGACTTATTTTGTTGCAAATGTGGAAGCTACACCATTTTTAAGCTTCCTGCAACTTAAGCAGAAGCTGAAAGTTTAAGGTCTTTTTATTTTTTTCACATTCCGTAATTTTTCCAAGTATTATACAAAACACATTTCACCTATTCCCCATTCATTAGACATTCTAAATTTCCCAAACATCAAGTCCTCCTATATTCATATATCTCAGAGTCTTCTGTTTTAATTTTGTGACATATGTAACATGTGTGATTAAACATTACCAAAATATTTTTATTACTATAACTTCAGAGAATTCCTTAACATCTAGTAAGGCAACCACCATTCTTTGCTCTTAAATTTGACATAAATTTAAATTAAGATGATATTTTCAAAATTCTGGCCTTGGCCTCTTAATTTATTGATCGATTTCCTTTCAACTATTCCTTTCTTTCTTTTTTTTTTTTTTAATTGCATTTTAGGTTTTGGGGTACATATGGAGAACATGCAAGGTTGTTGCATAGGTACACACGTGGCAGTGTGATTTGCTGCCTTCCTCCCCTTCACCTATATCTGGCATTTCTCCCCATGCTATCTCTCCCCAACTCCCCACGCCCCGCTGTCGCTCCCCTGTTTCCCCCCAACAGACCCCAGTGTGTAGTGTTCTACATGCTTCCTAGTAATTCACCTCTATGATCCTAATTCAGACATTAACATTGCCAGTAAACGTAACCCTTCAATTAACTTATTTCAAACATCTCTCTCTGTGTCCACTACCTCTTACCTTTTCTTCTCACTTCTTCTAGTAACCCAATTCCAGCTACTCCTTGATCCCAATGAGACATATAATTAGCTGATATTACCAAATTGCCATTCTTACTCATTCAATCATTTATTCATTCAACAAATATTTAGTATAAATTTACTTTGTGTGAGTTGTTTTCTAGTCAGTGAAGATAAAATGGTAAACAAAACAGATAGAAATATATACCACTCATAACTAAGTTGTATAAAATATGGTGAGGAAAAGTTAAAGTAAAAAAAAAACTAAAATTAAGAAAGAGAAATAGAAAAGTCAAGAAGACAAGTTAAATTTTACATATAGTGACATAGAAGCCGTCACGGAGGGGAAAAAAAAAAACTGTTTAATAGTTTCACTGATATATAATTGCCATATAATAATATACACAGATTTAATATACACTATTTTTTGTAATATGAATATACCCATAAAATCACATGCGTATCGCATTCTAGATAAGGACATTTTACATCCCTAAATACTTATCGTACTTTCCTTTTTTCTACCCCTCATCTCCAAGAACTCACTGAGCTCTTGATCTCCTTTCTTTCCAAATTTATTAGTTTTCTATTTCTAGAATTTGTATAAATTGATTTGCGTGGAATTGATTGATTATCTGACTTTTTAACTCAGTATAATTATGTTGAAGTTGAATCATATTGTTGCATGTATTCTAGTACATGGCTTGAGTTTTATTTTTATGCAAATATAAGAAATAAAATTGTCCTTTGAATATAAAAATTAAAAATATTTGGTTAGTTGATATTATATAGGCTGTATTTTTGTGTATATTTAAGAAATATTTTGTTATCCTAAGATCATTCAGATTTTCTTTTATGCATTCTTCTTGAACAGAAATAGTCAAACATTTTATTAAAGGACTAGATAATAAATACGTCAGGCCTACACGACACATGATTTTTGTTCCAACTACTCAAATCTGTTGTGATAGCATAAGAACAATCATAGATAACACACAAATCAATGGAAATGATTATATTAGAATAAATATTTAGAAAAATAGGCAACTAGCCCATATATCATAGTTTGCTCAACCTTGCTCTGAAAAGAATTTTGTAATGTTAGCTCTTATATTTATGCTTATGACTAATTTTGAGTTAATTTTGTATATGTTGTGAAATATGTCCATTTTTTTGTTGTGTGTGTGTACGTGTGTATTTCGAAACATTTGTATCCATTTCCTTCATTCCTTTATTTGAAGAGATCATTCTTTTCCTATTAATTTGTCAAAAATCACTTGACTATATATTTGGAACTATTTCTAGAGTCTTTATTCTATATCATTGATAAATATATCTGCCTTTGTGTTTATAACAATATGGTTTATAGGTTTATAATGTTGAAATAAGGTGGTTATAAATTCTCTAAGTTTTTAAAGAAATTCACATTTGTTTTGTTGTTCTAGGTCATTCAATTTTCATATGAAATTGAAAATTACCTTAGCATTTTCTCTAATATTTTGCAAAAATTTTGGCTTGTTAAGAATAGACATATTAACAATATTGAGATTTTTCTCATTTTAAGAGAAATGACAAATATTTAAGAATAGACATATTAATAGTTTAAGAATAATAGTTATATTTAAGAAGACAAGAGATATGAAGAATATTGTTTTTTCTGATTTATCTTATGACTTTCTCTTTGACCAATAAGTGCCCTATTAGCAGTGTGTTTTCTTTCCAAATGGTAATCATATATATATGGCTTTTTATTTATATACATTTTTGTGTTTTAAAATATAAATTTTCCTTTATATCCTTTTACAACATCTGTGTGTTGCTGTAGTTACATATTTAAACATTCACAATCTAGATATTTGTAAAATATAGAAATCTTACAATCAAATGTCTTTATATGTACATACTTTTTATTTTTTGTTGTATTTATTATATGAATTTATTCATATACATTGAAAACTTCTTGAGACAGTATTTTAATGTTTGCTTTACACAACCATATACCTGTTGTAAAGAACTTAAAATAAAAAATGATTCTGTTAGATTTTTCCCAAATATTTCCTATATCAGTGTTCTTCATTCATTATTGAACACCCAAGTGTACCTTTGGTATTATTTCCATTTAACCCGAGGAAACCCTTTGTAACATTTCTCGTTGTATTAGTCTGCTGGCCACACATTTTCTTTTATGTAAAATATCTTCTTATTTTGTTTTTCTTCTTTAAGAATATTTTTGCTAACTATAGACAGCAGGAGATTCTTATTTAATTTTTCTTGCAATACTTTAAAGATGCTGCTTCACCCTTTTCTGGTCTTCATTTTTTTTTTATTAGAAATTTGTAGTCATTCAAATAATCATTGCCATTTCCCAATGTGTTAATTTACTGTGGCTGATTGCAAAATATTTTATTCATCCTTGTTGTCCAGCAATTTGATAATTTTATTATAAGGTAAGATTTCCTTTATATTTACCCTTCCTTATTTTGCTGAACTTCTTGAGTGTATAAATTTATATATTTCACCAAAGGGGAAAGATTTGGGCCATAAATTTTTTCACTGTTTTCATTTTTATGCCTCTACATTTCAGTGTTCATTATAGGAACCCAGTTACATGTGTGTTAAACTTTTGGTAGTATTCCTTAAAAACCTCATTTTGTTAATCTTTATTTCTCTGTTTTTCTACTCTATTAATTAATTTTCAGTGGCTTTGTAAAGTGGATAAAACAATTCTAAATATATATGCACTTACAGCTAAAAACATAGCGCACAATTGAATAAAACTCTAGAGACGTCAACAAATGTATACATTCCTTTTGAGTGCTCATGAAGTACTTATGAAAAATTATCACATGAAGGCCAAAAGATAAGCCTCAGAATATTAAAGGGGAATCAAATCACAAAAAGTATGTTATTTTACTAACATAGAATTAAACTAGGCATATTTGGAAAGTCCTCAACCATTTTGAGATAAAACATTCTTCTATAAAGAAATCACAAAGAACAATTAAATTTTGATACAAATAAAAAACACATTTAAAATTTGTGAGAGTAGCTAAACCGGTACTTAGAGGGCCATTTATGTTGTTAAATCCTTGTATGAATAAAATAATAATAATAATAGTAAATTTCTAAAAGCAATGGGCTAACTGAGAAACATAGAAACAAAATAAGCAAACTAATCATTAAAAAATAAAGATAAAAGAATCACATCAGTGAAATGGTAAATGTACAGTCAATATAGAAAATCAATGAAACTGAGAGCTGTTTATTTAACAAGATCAGTGAAACGTAATAAGAATCTTTTCATATACACCAGAAAAAAGGAATAAAACAAATGGCTTAAAAATATGAAATTATTAGAAAACAACAAAAACTGTGTAAGAATTGTTCACTGAGGGAGTATTTTTACTGAGAGAAATTGAACAAGATACATACACTTGATATACCATCTTTATGGACAAGATGATAATATTGTTAGGATGTCAGTTTTTCTCAAATTCATCTGTAGATTCAATCCAACCTCGAAAATATTGCTGTAGAAATTGATAGACAAAATTTATTTGGAAATATAAAATAACCAAAATAATTTTGAAAAAGGAGATCAAATGGTGGATAATTTACATTTACTTGTTTTAAGTCTTACTGTAAAGTCACAGTAATTAAGATAGTGTAACTGGTGATAATATAGACTGGACACACAAAATAATAAAACAGGAACTTCAGATATATGCCTACACATATATGGTGAATTAATAGCTGATAAGGTAGAAAGATTTTTCTTTTACAATATTGTTGGAGCAATTCAATATCTATATTCAAACAATAAATATCTTTACATCACCCCAATTATGAAAATTAACCCCCAACTTTCTATAAAACTAAACATAGGAGTGCAGACTATTAGGGCTTTATAATACATAAAAGAATATCTCAGTGCAATTGGGTAAGAAATGACATTAAATGAGACGAAAACAGAACAAAAAATGGTCTTCATTTAAATAAAAATATTTTGTGTTGCAATGTGTACAGCTAAAAAAATGGCAAACAATACACTAGGGACAAAATATTTGAAAAGCATATGCCTAATAAACTTCTGTATTCAGAATAAAAATGAACACATACTCTCAACAAGAAGGCAGCAAAACAGAGTTGTATCAAAACTCTATAAAATTACTGTAAAATTGACAAAATATTTCAACACATATTTTGCTACAGAATATACATGAATGTCTAATTAAAACATGTTCAGCATTATTAGTTACAGTGACAAGAAAATTAAAACCACAATGAAGAAACAGCTGCATTCAGAGGCTCCCATAGGAAAAAAAGCCTAATAAGCACGTGAAGCATGTGAATCTTTTACCAGCAACCAAGATATCCAGATTATCTCATCAGAACTGACTAGGAGGCTAACGTGCCCCATGACGTGAATGAAGAACAGTGTGGTACATCCACAGCTGAGAGCCACATGGTGGGGGGGGAACCCCCTGCCCCCAGCCAAGGGAGGTGGTGAGTGAGCATGCTGCCCAGGAGACAAACCATGCTTTTTCCATGAAAGTGTGCAACCCATGGATCAGAATGTCTCACTTGCAAGCACACATCACCGGATCCTAGCATACCAACCCTGGAAAGCACAGACTCTTAACAGCCTATCAGCTGGAATCTGCTTAAACCCTACCAACCTCCCAGGGGAAAGGCTACCAGTACCGAGGCTGCAGCTGTCTTTTCCTTAAGCTATTTGAGCTTCTAGGGGTAGGGGCAGCAGCCAGCACTGGGACTCACAACTGCCTAACATGCTAAGCTCCCTGAGCGGGGGGCAGGCATCATTCATTTCTATAGCCACAGGCTGTGCTTTTTTCCTGCTGGAGACAGGGAGGCTGGATGGCTTGGTCCCTCACAGTCCAACACATTGGCTGTGGCAGCATGTGGCCAGAATGCCTCTTCAGGCCTGACTCTGACCCATCTTTCCTCTTTGGGTGGGGCTTCCCCACAGAAACTAAACTCCAGACAGAGGCTCAGGGACCAAATCCAGATGCCCCTTGGGCCCGAGCCCCTAATTGGAGGGGTGGCTATACTCTCTAAGGACCAACAGACTTAGCCTTTCCTCTCAGTAGTTGTGAGAAATCTGGCCAGCCCAGATGAGTGGGTTTACCCCAAGCAAGACACACCCCCTCCAGCTAGGGACAAAGTGCTTCATTAAATGGGTTCTCTTCTCCGTGCCACCCAACTGAGCAAGATCCTCCAACAGGGGTTATCAGACACCCTATACAGGAGTGATCCTACTGGCATCAGGTTGGTGGTCCTCAAGGTCAGAGGTCCCAGAAAAAGGAGCAGGCATTTATCTTTGCTGTTCTCCAGCCTCCTTGAGTGACATCTCCAGGCATGGGAGTGAGTCAGATGAATAGGGCCTGAAGTGAACCCCCAGCAAACAGCAGCAGTCATACAGAAGAGGAACCTGACCATTGAAAGGAAAACAAACAAGCAGAAAGCAACAACAATAACATCAACTACAAAAAGTCCCCATAAAAACCCCATCCAAGGGTCAGCATCCTCAAAGACCAAAACTAGACAAATCATGAGGATGAGAAAGAATCAATGAAAAAGTGCTGACAATCCAAAAGGCCAGAGTGCCTCTTCTCCAAATTATCACATTTCTTCATTGAGGGCACAGAACTGGATGGACTATCAGATGGACAAACTGACAGAAGTAGGCTCAGAAGATGAGTAATAAAAAGCTACGCTGAGCTAAAGGAATGTGATCTAACCCAATGCAAAGAAACTAAGAACCTTGATAAAAGGTTAAAGGAATTGCTAACTAGAATAACCAGTTTAGAGAGGAACATAAATAACCTGATAGAGCTGAAAACACTGCACAAGAACTTCATGATGCATACGCAAGTATCAAAAGCTGAATCAACCAAATCGAAGAAAGAATATCAAAGTTTGAAGACCACTTTGCTGAAATAAGGCATGGAGTCAAGCCTAAAGAAAAAAGAATGAAAAGGAATGAACAAAGCTTCCAAGCGAATATGGGACTTCATTAAAAAGACAATCTACAACTGATTGGAGTAACAGAAGGAGATGGGGAGAATGGAAACATGCTGGAAAACACAATTGAGGATATTGTCCAGAAGAACCCCCACCTACAAAGACCGGCCAATATGCAAGTTCAGGAAATACAAAGAACGTCATTAAGATAATCCACAAGAAGATCAACCCCAAGACACATAATAATAACATTCTCTGAGGTTGAAATGAAGGGAAAATTGTTAAGGGCAGCCAGAGAGAAAGACCAGGTTACCTATAAAGGGAAGCTTATCAGACTAACAGCAGACCTCTCAACAGAAACTCTACAAGCAAGAAGAGATTGGGGGCCAATATTCAACATTCTTAAAGAAAAAAAATTTCAACCTAGAATTTCATATCCAGCCAAATTTAGCTTCAAAAGCAAAAGAGAAATAAAATCCTTTCCAGAGAAGCAAATGCTGAGGATTTTGTTACCACCAGGACTGCCCTGCAAGAACTCCTGAAAGAAGCACTAAATATGGAAAGGAAAAGCTGGTAACAGTCATTGCAAAAACACACCAAAATATAAAGACCGATGACAGTATGAAGAAACTACACTGACTAGTGTACAAAATAAGGAAATAGCAGCATGACGACAGGATCAAATTCACACATAATACTAACCTTAAATGTATATGGGCTAAATGCCCCAGTTAAAAGACACAGAGTGGCAAATTGGATAAAGAGTCAAGACCCATTGGTGGGCTGTATTCAAGAGACCCATCTCACGTGCAAAGACATATATAGGCTCAAAATAAAGGGAAAGGATGAAGAAAAATTTACCAAGCAAATGGAAATCAAAAAAAAAAAAAAAAAAAAAAAAAAAAAAAAACAGAGGTTGCTATCCTAGTCTCTGATATAACAGACTTTAAACCAAAACAACAACAACAGCAAAAAGACAAGGAATGGCATTACATAATGGTAAAGGGAACAATTCAACAACAAGAACTAACTATTCTAAATATACATGCACCAAATACAGAGGACTCAGGCTCATAAAAAAGTTCTTAGAGACCTACAAAGAGACTAAGACTCCAACATAATAATAGTGGGAGACTTTAACACCCCACTCTTGGTATTAGACAGATCAATGAGACAGAAAATTAACAATAATATTCATGATTTGAACTCAGTTCTGGATCAAGTGGACCTGGTAGATGTCTACAGAACTCTCTGCCACAAATCAACAGAATATTCTTCTCGGCACTACATGGCACTTATTCTAAAATCAACCACATATTTGGAAGTAAGACACCCCTTAGCAATGCAAAAGAACTGAAATCATAACAAATAGTCTCTTAGACTCCACAGTGCAATCAAATTAGAAATCAGGATTAGGAAACTCACTCAAAACCACACAATTACATGGAAATTGAACAACTTGCCCCTGAATGACTCATGGGTAAATAATGAAATTAAGGCAGAAATCAAGAAACCCTAAGAAACTAATGAGAACAAAGGGACAATGTACCAGAATCCCTGGGACATAGCTAAAGCAGCATTAAGATGGAAATTTATAGCACTGAATGCCCACATTGGAAAGTTTGAAAGATCTCAAATCAACACCCTAACATCAAAATGAGAAGAACTAGAGAAGCAAGAAGAAACTAATCTAAAAGCTAGCATAAGACAAGAAATAACTAAGATCAGAGAAGAAGTGAAGAAGATAAGAGACACAAAAAACCCTCCAAGAAGTTAATAGATCCAAGAGCTGGGTTTCTGAAAAATATCAACAAAATATATAGACTGCTAGCTAGACTAATAAAGAATAAAAGAGAGAAGAATCAAATAAACACAATAAAAATGATAAATGGGATATTACCACTGACCCCATAGAAATACAAACTGCCACCAGAAAATACTATAAACATTTCTACAAAAGTAAACAAGAAAGTATAGAAGAAATGGATAAATTCCTGGACATATATACCCTCCCAAAATAAATAAGTAAAAAAAAGTAAAATACCTGAAAACATCAATAACAGGTTCTGAAATTAAGGCAGTAATTAATAGCCTACCAAAGAAACAAACAAACAATAAAGCCCAGGACTGGATGGACTCACAGCCATATTTTTCCAGAAATACAAAGAGGAGCTAGGACTATTTCTTCTGAAACTATTCCAAAGAGTTGAAAAGGAGGGACTCTTGCCTAACTCCTTTTATGAAGCCAGCATCATCTTGATGCCAAAACCTGGAAGAGACACAACAAAAAAGGAAAACTTCAGGCCAATATCCCTGATGAACATAGATTTAAAAATGTCCTCAATAAAATACTGGCAAATTGAATCCAGAAATATACCAAAAAACTTATCCGACACGATCAAGTCAATTACATCACTGGATGCAAGGCTGGTTCAATACATGCAGACCATTAAATGTAATCCATCACAGAAACAAAACAAAAGACAAAACCACATAGTTAACTCAATAGATCCAGAAATGGTATTTGATAAAATTCAATATCCCTTTAAGTTAAAAACTCTCAATAAACCAGGTATTGATGGAATATGTCTCAAAATTATAAGAGCTATTTACGACAAACCCACAGTCAATATCATACTGAATAAGCAAAAGCAAGAAGCATTCCCTTTGAAAACTGGTACAAGACTAGGATGTCCTCTCGCATCACTCTTAATTGATATAGTATTAGAAGTTCCAGCCAGGGCAATTAAGCAGAAGAAAGAAATAAAGTGTATTCAAATGGGAAGAAAAAAAGTAAAATTGTCTCTGTTTGCAGATGACACGATTGTATGTTTAGAAAACCCCATCATCTCAGTCCCAAATCTCCTTAAGCTGATAACTAAGATCAGAGAAGAAGCAACTTCAGCAAAGTCTCAGAATATAAAATAAATGTGTAAAAATCACAAGCATTCCTTTATACCAACAACAGATGATCAGAAAAGCAAATAATGAATGAACTCCCATTCACAATTGCTGCAAAGACAACAAAATACCTAAGAATACAGCTAGCAAGGGACATGACGGAACTCTTCAAGGAGAACTACCAACCACTGCTCAAGGAAATAAGAGAGGACACAAAAAAGTAAAAGTGCATTTCAACCTCATAGATAGAAAGAATCAATATACAGAAAATGGCCATACGTCCCAAAGTAATGTATAGATTGTTATTCCCATGAAACTACCATTGGTATTTTTCACAGGATTAGAAAAGCTATTTTAAACTTTATATGGAATCAAAGACGACCCCTTATAGCTAAGACAATCCCAAGTCAAAAGAACAAAGCTGGAGTCATCATGCTACCTGATAGCAAACTATACTACAAGGCTATAGGAACCAAAACAGCATGGTACTGGTACCAAAACAGAGATACAGACCAATGGAGAAGAATAAAGACCTCAGAAATAACACCATACATCTACAACACCTGATCTTTGACAAATCTACCAAAAACAAGAAACGGGGAAAGATCTCCTATTCAGTAAATGGTGCTGGGAAAACTAGCTAGCCTTATGCAGAAAACTAAAATTGGACCCCTTCCTTATACCTTAAACAAAAATTAACTCAAGATGAATTAAAGACTTAAATTTAAGACCTAAAACCATAAAAACCCTAGAAGAAAACCTAGGCAATCCCATTCAGGACATAGGTTCAGCCAAAGACTTCATGACAAAAATGCCAAAACCAATTACAACAAAAACCAAAAATGACAAATGGGATCTAACTAAACTTCAGAGCTTCTGCACAGCAAAAGAAACTATCATCAGAGTGAACAGGCAAAACCTACAGAATAGAACATTTTTGCAATTTACCCACCTGACAAAGGTCTAATATCCAGAATTTACAGGAAACTTAAACAAATTTACCAGAAAAACACAAACAATCCCATCAAAAAGTAAGCAAAGGCTATGAACAGATACTTATCAAAAGAAGACATTTATGTGGCAACAAATATATGAAAAAAAGTTCAACATCATTTATCATCAGATAAATGCAAATTAAAACCACAGTGAGATTCTGCCAGTCAGAATGGTGATTATTTAAAAGTCAGGAAACAATAGATGTTGGCAAGGCTGTGGAGAAACAGGAACACTTTTACACTGTTGGTAAGAATATAAATTAGTTCAACCATTGTGGAAGAAAGTATGGGAACTTCTCAAGGAGCTAGAACCAGAAATACCATTTAACCCAGCAATCTCTATTACTGTGTATATACTCAAAGGAATATGAATAATTCTACTGTAAAGACACATGCACACATGTTTATGGCAGCACTATTTACAAAAGCAAATACATGGAACCAACCCAAAAATCCATCAATGATAGACTAGATAAACACAATGGGGTAGAAGTGCACCAGGGTTTACTATGCAGCCATTAAAAAAGTGAGACCATGTCTTTTGCAGGGGCATGGTTGAAGGTGAAAGCCATCATCCTTAGCAAACAAACAAGAACAGAAAACCAAATATCACACGTTCTCATTCATAAGTGGGAGTTGAACGATGAGAACACATGGAACAAAGAGAAATGAACAACACACACCAGAGTCTGTTGAGGGGTGAGAGCTGAGGGGAGGGAACTTAGAGGACAGGTCAATAGGTGTGACAAACCACCATGGCACATGAATACTTATGGAACAACCCTGCATATTTTGCACATGTAGAATGACTGTCATGAGAAGCGAGTGGATCTCTCATATACTTCTAGGAACTCAAAAGTTACAAACATTTTGAAGACAATTTGCCAATTTCTGATTAACTGCATAGAGTTGATCTTTGAACAGTGAGGTTCATGCAAGAATACAAATGGCTCTCCAAATTATAATAAGTATAATAAGACAGTTATATTTATGATAGAAAACAGATCATTGGCTTCCAGAAGACTGGCTGGGGGCAGGAGATATTGCTGTAAAGAGGCTGACAGGTGGGCTGGGTGCGGTGGCTAATACCTGTAATCCCAGCACTTTGGGAGGCCGAGGCAGGTGGATCACAAGGTCATGAATTTCAGAACAGCCTGACCAACATGGTGAAATCCCGTCTCTACTAAAAATACAAAAATTAACCAGGTGTGGTTAGGCGTGCTGTAGTCCCAGCTACTCAGGATGCTGAGGCAAGAGAATCACTTGAAGCCACAAGGTGGAGGTTGCAGTGAGCCAAGATCACACCACTGCACTCCAACCTGGGTGACAAAGCAAGACTCCATCTCAATAAATAAATAAATAAAGAGGCTGACAGGTAATTTCAGGAGTACTGATAATGTTCTTTATAATGTTATTTGGTATTATCTATGAAAATGTGTTAATTTATCAAAATGTTTTACATTTTATACTAAAATTAGTTAATTTTATTATATGCGATTTTTACTGTAATAAACTGATTTGAAAAATGAAAGGTAGACAATAAAACTCAATAAAGGCTTATACAATGATACAAGCGACCAACTCATTAAAGATTTTACTTTTCAACTTAACAAATAACCTACTTTTTATTATATTTATGTATATCTTGGCACAATCTTTTGTGGCTATAAAAAGCTGTATTTACTTTTCAATCATATTTCTGCAATTTTCAAGCTCTGGTAATTGGGACTTTAACCAAATACCTTCACCACACAAGAAAATTGAACTGGATGAACTCTAAGACCCTTTTAAACTTTAATATTTTATGACTAGGTGAATCTATACAACTCAAGAGTTTTACAAAGAGTTTTAATTTGGCTCTAAAATGCAATTTGCATTTTAATAATAAAAATGAGTATATGCTTGTGTGTGTCTATATATGTCACAAAGTAGCCAATTTTTATATACTTCTAATTTCTAATATGCTTTTTAGAAGATGCCATTTAGTTTCCAGTGAATACAAGTGCTATGAAAATTCATTAAATCTAACTTCCACATTTAGAGAAGGCATTATGTACAATGCCTAACTTGATAAAGAACTTAATTTTTTTTTCTAAAACTATTATGACTCAATAGACTATCATCTTCTATTATATCTTATCTTAAATGAGAAATTTAAGGGAGAAGCCATTTTTTCTTGAATTTTAATTTGATTATATTTAAAGAAAAATAAAAATTGAAATCTTGTTGTAAACAAAGAGAACTATTACAATCATAACTTCAAAATTTCATGAGATTCATTCTACCTTGCTCTTTAGAGACTATCTTGATCATCCCAGAAACATTTATTTATAAGTACTCAGTATAGTTTTATTATTTTAAGTCACATTACAACCCTTGGGACAGGTATTACATTAGTCTGGGTACTCCCAGACTAGTGTGTGTGTGTGTGTGTGTGTGTGTTGTATAAACAACATACATATATACACACATATATGTTGTATAAACTATATACATATATATGTTGTATTTATACAACACATATATATATATAATCTACATTTCAATAAAGTACATATATAGATATATATGTATATGTTTATATATTTTTGAAATTAACTCATATGGTTATAAAGACTGAGAGGCTCCAAGATATATAGTCAATAAACTGGAAACCCAGGAGACCCAGAGGAGAAGTTCCAGTCTGAGTCTGAATGTCTGAGGATCAGGAAAGCTAATGGTCCAAGTTATAGTCTAAGTCTGAGTCCAAAGGCAGAAGATGTTTAGATTGAAAACAGTCTAGCAGAGAGAGTAAAGTTTAGCCTTTTTGTTTTGTTAAGTTATTTAACAAATTGAATAAGAAGGAGGACAAATTGTTTCACTCAACATATTTGTTTATATATTAACCTCATTCAGAAACACTCAGACATTCAAAATAATGCATAACTAAGTACTTGGACACTCTTTGACTGAGTCTATTGATACATAAAATTAACCATAATAAGTTCACCACTTGTCCACCTGGTACCCACACACAGTTCCATAAACCATACTTCATCTCCACGTAAATATAATCATAAGGTCATTATCCTGGCAGACATGATAAAATTGTCCTTCATACACATGAAAATGAGATATCCCTTAATTTAAATGCTATGATGTAAAGTTAACAAAACTTAAATAATTTCCATACATCTTATGCTGCATAATACAAGAAAATAAGGGACGGAATAAAACAAAGATATTTACTATACACACACATCCATGAACATAGAAAATGCTCACACACACAGACATAACCATAATAAAATAAGCATAAATACTCATGACAATTGCAGATTTCGTATATGTAACTGATCGTGTGATCGTAGCTATTATCTATTACTACCTTTTCCCATTACGCATTCTGCATTTCCTTTGCCTTCATCAAATACCTCTGCTGGTCATGGTTCTTTACCCGTTGGGATTATTCATTTTATTTCTCAAGGGTTAGTTAATTAATAGTCAATTTTCCCTAATCTTAATCATGAGAATGGTATTGCTAAAAGATATCCTATGGGATCTCCTCTATTCTAAGCACAGTCTTCCTTATCTTTATTGTTGAGTTTCTTGCCTTTATTGTGAAATTTCTCCTTGGTAGTCAGTATTAATTACCACAGCCAGTGCAGTAACTCCCTTCTTAATCCACTGATTCAGAGATATGAGGGGTCCAAAGTGACTGGGCAGCAATCTCAACTTTCAGTTCAATGAAATAATTGTTTTGTCTCCTTAAGGAAGCATTTCTCCCTATGGAAAAAGATCTCTAGGCCAACAAAGCTTAAAGCCACAGGAACAGAAAGCAAAAATGTTGCTAGTGTGTTACTAGAGTTAAAAGTGTGTGGTGAGGCTGCCATGCACCCACCTTTATTTCAATATCCATAAAGCCTAGTCATGGGGGAAACAGCACTATATGTTAGAGGCTGCCTCAGAGCATATACAGCCTACTAGAGAACCTTGTTCCAGTCCTGTAAGATATTGAAACTTAGGTGATACTGTAACTGTGTCTTCAGAAGGTCATTTTACCATTGTATTCTCAGGTGCTTCAGAATGCTATGGAACATTCTAAAAACTAAGGAATTCTATAAACATAAGCCCATTGCTGCACTCCATTTGAATGAGTTCCTTGGTCAGAAGCAATGCCGTGTGGAATAGTATAATCGTGGACATGACATTCTTTAAGTCCATGACTGATAGTGTTGATAGAAACATTGTGTGCAAGGCAGTTAAATCTCAGCCAAGCTATATATTCCAGTAAAAAAAAAAAAATGCTTTCTCTGATGGAAGCAGTCCAGTAAAATCACCTGCCACTAGGCATCAGGCTGATTATCCTATGTGATTGCATCATATCAGGACTCAGTGTTACTCTCTGCTACTGGTAGATTTAGCACTTAGAAGTAGTTGTGGAAAAATCAGCCTTGATGAGCAAAACTTCACGTTGCTGAGCCCATGTATAACTTTCATACCTGCCAACATGGTCTGCTTGTTCATGCACTCACTGGAAAATGGTAAGAGATGTTCGGGAAAGAGACTGGTATTCATAGAATAGGTCATCCTACCCGCTTGATTGTTAAAGTCTTCCTCCGCTAAGATAACCCTTTGTTGAACATTCATGTGGGAATTCACATAGATGAGGGATTCACATGGAATGTGAGAATTCTTTTTATTATAGCTTTTGCCCATTCAGAGGTGTATGCACATATCTCTTCCCTGAAATTGCTTGTCAACAATTTTTCTATTATGTCCTTTCCAAGTCCAACTATTCAGCCAACTATTGCCAGCCACAGACCATGAATTGGCATATCATTACATTTGGCCAGGCTCCTTAAAAACAAAGTGAACAACCAGGTGCCATGCTGAAAATTCTGCCCACTCGGAGGATTTTAGCTCATCATTGCTTTTCAGGAATGTCCCAGAAAAGACCTGCAGTGCTGCAACTGATTATTTCCAAGTAGTGCCTGAATATCATGTAGAGCCATCTGTAAACCAGGCCTAAATCTTCTTTTCTTCTGTTGGCCAATTGCAAAGCATTCTCCATGAGCCCAGAGGTGCAGACTGGGAGAGAAAAGTATAGCATAGCAGGAGTGGGGACTATGGGTGTTTGGATGACTTTTTTATGTTGCTTACATATTTATACCTTCAAGGTCTGCTGAGCCTAATCACACATATATCACTTCTATCTGATGATTAATTGTCAATGTGCACCCGGAATTTTATGGCTTGATGGTTCATAATACCTAGTTCAAGATGGGCAGCTAGGGTTGCATGGTAACGTGGTGGCTTATGGATAAGCGTTCGGCCTCCTGCTCCTCCCAGGAGCAGGCCCAAAATTCTTTCTCAAAAGCAGAATAGTTGCCCACAAAAGACTTCAGGGCTTTACTCCAAAATCCTAAGTGTCTTCAGTATGATTTACTTATAGGGGCTGCCAAAGGCTTTATACTGTATTTCTCTCTGCAACTGACACTTTAAGCATCCTTGAATCTGTAGGGTCATACAGACCAAATGGGAGAGCAGTTTGCACAGCATCCTGACCTGTTACAGAGCCTTCCTTTTTCTCTGGACTTTACTCAAAATTAGCAAGTTTTCATTCCATTCAATAAGTGATCCAGAGTAACATATCCAGCTGAGGAGTTTGTTAAGTCCAAAATCCAAACAGGCCTACTAGGTGCTGTGCATATTTTTTGTTTGTTGGAGGAGGCTGATGTAACCTCAAAAAAAGAAGAAAAAAAAAGAATATTTTGGCATGCTTCCCACATCAGGTCTAGAAATAGAAGGCCACTAAATTCTCATGGGATTGAGTTTCCATCCTCTGCTACAAATGTATTATCAATAACTCAAGAGTACTTGCCTATGAGGATCTATCAGCATAATGCTATCAATGTACTGGAGTAATGTATGATATCTTCTGGAAGGGAAAGGTGAGACTCACCACCCCTGAATTTTTCAAGTTCTTCATTGTGACAATTATTTCTGCAATCCTTCAAGGAATGTGTTATTTCTTTTGTTTGACTATTTTCCTAGGTATAAGCTGTTCAAGTATATTCCATTGGGCCTTTCTCACCATTATAGAGCTCACTACACAGGTCAAAAACTAATGTGTGAATCCTGTCCAGAACTGAGAATATCTATTGCAATTGTGCATTCCAAAATGTGGAAAATAACCACAGAATGGATTCAAGGACCCACTGGGCCCACGGTGAGACAGACCTGAGCTAAAACTTCATTGATGACATAAGTTCCTTATACCCTACTACGACTAGTGGGCTACACTGATGTTTTGTGCCTCCTGGAATTAGTATCAGCTTAGAGCTATTGTCCAGTAGTCCCTGAAACGTATGATTATTTTCTTTTACTCAATGCACAATTAACCTGGTAAAAGGCCATTGGTCCTTTGGGGAAAGCTGGGAGAAAGACTAACAGTATAAATTTTTTGTGCTGTGCTGGGACCTTTCTGGGTTTCTAGGTCACAGGCTCCATCATTTAGGTGGCTCTATGTCTGTAAACTAACCTGTCTGAGAATTGGTTGAGAGTCTCTGATTCTCTGATTTTATGTTTCAAGTTAGATTTTGTTGATTTAACATAGAACTTTTCTGCTTATATAGATCAAGGGAGAGTTCAGTAGGCTTTCTATCTATTTTACTTCTAAAGACACCGTGATTAGCCACACATCTACGTGAGTCACACTACTCTGACAGCTCCTTTGACTGCTGTCCACTACAGTAACCACGCCCAGATATTTTTGGTACTTCAGCATTACCATTTAAATTCAGACGCCTGAGACCCAGTTACTCTCATGGCCTTTAGGTTTCCCAATACAGTTACTACAGTCCTAACTGCTGGTCTGGCTTAGAAGTGTGATCATGGAGTTTTTTGAAGAATGTCAGTGCTCTCACAAATGTATTTCTCATAGTAGTGGTGAAAAGTATGTCTTCTGGACCCTCCTAATCTGGGGTAATAGATTGTGTGTGTTAAATGTACTCTCACACTCCAGTCTTCCTAAGCCTTTGCATTTCTTCCTCAACATTAAACCAAGGTGGGTCCAGATTTTGTGATTCACTCACTGTGGACCATATTTTGATCTACTGTCAGCCAACTAAACAAAAGAAACTGATAGAGCCCTTCCTTACTTCCAGGGCTGTAACATTAAATGAAGAATCACTGCTTCATGAGCCCATATTAATGTTTTTCCTAATCTAACTTTATGTTTCTTTCAGTATTTCACACCTTTAATATCTCTGTTCCTACACAAGTGCCCTGGATTTTTGACTGTATAAATTAGAAAACTCAAGGGATTATTTTGGAGCGTAGCACAGCTCCTCATGAATCACACTTTGTACCTCACCTTAGGAGCTTGCCAAGACTTGAGACCAATTACAGGTCTAGAGGCAAAGAGGGGAAGTAGAAGTCGACTCTGAAAAGAATCAGCATTGTCTTGCTTAATATCTGCCTCAGAAGCCACCATTATATTTCCCCCAGGCAATGAAGGGTAATCCCCTCAAATGAGAATGGAGAAGCCACTACTCATGGGGGTTAAGAGGTCTCTTCTACTGGCAAAGAAGATTCATTTAACTTTGGGGTTCAACGTCTGCAGCTTCACCAGTGTCTTTCCAAACATCTCCTTTTTAACTTACAGGACACTCTTCTTTTCTAATCAATGCACTCACCTGTGAATCTGGGTGCTCAGCTTGTTATATAATTCAGCCAATTGCAGGATGAAAACTTGCTTTTTATTTTCAGCCGTGTTACCCTTCAGCTACAGGCAACAAACGTCTCCTTCAAGGCACACATGAAAGCTTTCAAGTCATTTATGCATCACTTGAGCTAAAAATTCAAATTCCTGAGCTCATCTTTATTTTTCACCACTTTTTCCAGGGACATTAGGAGCAACCAGCCAACTTCATTATGTTCAGTAGTTTTCCAAAAATGTTCAAAGGTATGATATACACAGAGACCCAGATCCCAGCTTTTTTATAAGTGGCTTATTAGGAGTATTCAATAAAAGTATTTTGTATATCTCTATTGCCAGATTACAACATGAACTATCAGTATTCTCTTTCATACTGCAAATAGTTATTAGCATATTTAAGTTTAATTAGATTACGAAGCCAATTCCATAAAACCAAAGCAAATTTGGAAAACTCATACTTAAAATTCTTTACCTATGTAAATTCTCTCAATATCAAAATCTATATCAGTTTGGATTCTCTAAAGAAACCAAACTAATAGGAGCTATATCGATATAGGTATACAAGAATTGACTCATGTGGTTATATAGTCTAAGAATTGACCAAGAAGAGCCAATGTTATAGTTCCAGTCTGAGGTTGAAGATCTGAGAGCTAGGATAGTTGATAGTGCAAGTTGTAGTCCAAGTTCACAGCTATGAGGATCAATGTTCTAGTTCACGACCATCTGGCAGAGAAAGTGAATTCTCTACTATCCTTTTTTTTTTTTTCCTAGTCCTTTATTAAATTAGATGAGGCTCACAAACATTGGGTAGGGCAATTTGCTTTATTCATTCCACCAACTCAAATGTTAATCTCAACCAGAAACACCCTCACATATATTCTCAGCATATTATTTAATGCTAATCATTGACAGTTACCAAGGAATTTTGTGTTTTGAATATGATTAATTAATTACTTAGTATTCTTGCTAGTAAGAAAGATAGAAAATTCTTTGAACAATCTTAATTGCATTGAATAATGTAGGCTAGATTGCAACTTTTAATTAGATATTTCAAAATACTCCTATTTTAGGAAACCTCGAGGCTAATAATTTCAAGGCATTATGATAAAGAAGAGCTCATTCTAGGTAACGGTTTTTGGTAAATTATTTGTATTCAATTAAAGGCAATTTTGTTATAACTTTGAATAAATAGTTCACACACCAGCAATATTGTGAAATATCTCATTTTTTTCTCACTACATAGTTCTATGATTAAAAGCAATAAATGTTGAGACAATTTTATGAGTAACGAGAACTTTAAACCTATAAATTATTATTGGTTTGTTTTGATCACAGTTAACTTAAACAATTTTTAATTTACTAAAATGTATTGGTGGATATCAATAAAATTCAGGAAAGCCACAGATATTAGAAAGAAACAGGGGGCTATTTTATACACTGATATATTTGTATACAAGAAGAAATATTTATTTTACACTGTAACTGTAAAAAGTTAATACATTTAAAACCGACACAAGGTTATCACAAATTTTTGTGACTCATGCAAAACATGTAACATTATTATTTGTTATAAATACAATGTTTATGAACAAATTTCCCTGCTATTATATTTATAAATTTTTATTCATGCAGCGCAGATTTTCAGATAATTAAACATATATTCTGAAAGTGAAAACATTTACTCTTATGTGAATCACTTAATATAAATCTAGTCATTGAATTGCCGTTGTTTTAAAATTTGAAATCAAATCTGAAGTTCTCTTAACATTTGTTAAAATGTTGTAGTATCAGGAAAATACAACCTCAGCTATTATTTCTCCATAATCTATTCAGTAGTCTGATGAATATTAAAAGTATTTGCTTCAAGTATACAGAATACAGAGGAATTGCTATCAGATTAGGAATCAGAGGCTCACATTCAAAATCTCTAAATCTTCAATGGTGTTCAATAAATATAAAAAATAAAAACTATGATAACACCAAACTGTCATCTCCTATTAATATAATTATATAGATAGTAGGAAACTATTACTCATTTCCTATTCTTCTTCTTCATCTTTTCCTGGCTATTAATAATAGGGAAACACATCCCTACTTAAAACATTTGTACCATCTTGGCTTTCTGAATTTTCTTCTATATCTTTGTCTCTTTTGAATCTCAGCCTCCATTTCTGTTTTCTCAGGCTCCATCTATTTGATATTTCCTAGGCTTCATTGGGTTTTCTTCACAAACCAAGCCTCTCTATATACTCACTCTTGTGAAAGAGTGATTGTCACAGGGTCCTTGGGGGTGTCACTTTTCCAGCCGCAACTTTGCTCTACAATTGGAGCTGGCCCTGGGAATGGGAAGAGGCCAGGCAGCAGGAGCAGACACTTCCAAGCCTGTTGGAATAAGAGGGCTTCCCAGGCCCTCAAGAGTGCGAGATTCGAGGGTCTGCAGCTGTAGCTGGGTGGTGGGACTCCCGCCTTTACAACTTGGAAAGGGGTGGGGCTTCTGCCTGTTCTTGGCTCCTTCATGCTCTGTGGAATACACAGCCCAATCCAGTGCATAGCCCAAGTCGTGCCTCTCCACTGCAGCCCACATCACGGCAGCAGCCATTGCAGATGGGCTGCCACTGTCATCATGATCACATCAAAGTTTTATATAAAATCCAGGTCATATGTCTGCTCAACTATCTAAACATTAAAATTCATAAATAACTGATTAAAGGGGTGTGCCACAAGTACCTGAAAATCAATAGGTTTAAAATCATCATTTTGTTGACTTCAAAAATTGTCTCTCTTCATTCTCCATTCTGATTCATTTGCTGAGAATCATCTATAACTTTCTGTTTATCCATAATATTTAAACATACCTGAATGCTACAATTCTAATTTCTTAAAATACTTTTATCTATATACTTCTTTATTTCTGACTGCTTAAGTTAAGCCCTATTATTTTTTGCAGGATTCTTGTTGTTACTTTATTAAACTCACAATTTCAGCTTTGTAACAGCCGATTTGGTATTCTCTAATTATAATTTTTTTTGTAAATAAACACAAAACATATTCTCTTTAATAGTTACATCAAAATTTTTCATTTGTATGAAATTAATGTTGTAAGATATATGTTGTAAGTTATAATTGAAATATTATTATACCCTATGCTATATAAAGCAATTTAAAATAAGTCATCTCACACTGATTTCATAATAAAAATATTATTTTAATTTAAAAATTTGAAAATAACATTTCAAATTCTAGAAATAACAATACCTAGGTTATTTTTGCAGCTTTGCCATCATTTAGGCATGAGACTGTGTGGAAGTTAATTAACCTTATAAATGTTAAATACCTTTTTTGAAAAACAAGCATTTAAATGACCTCACACATGTCTTTCAGCTCTAAGTTTTTGTGGTTCTGCATATAAAGACATACGAGTCTAATCACTTGCAAGAAACATCTATTAAATACCCTAAATATACCAAAAAGTCACACTTAAACTCAATAATCAAATTACATTCATTTAAATGTTCAAGTATTTTTAGTTGATTTAATGTGAATGTAGATTAAGAAACAAATTCACCTTTTTCTTCTCATAATTGAAACACTGCAGCTTTTTTATTGGTACTGCTTTATTGGTAGATGAATCTTATCTTTTCTCCACATCTATCCAGTAGAGCCCTGCTTCGGTATTAGCAAACTAGATAAATTCAGTACTTTACTGTCTTTACTACCTAATATTTTAAATTCAGCATGTCTCCAATGGAATGAAACTGGATCACATATAAAATCAATCCTATTTGAACAATTTTACACTGTCATGCTTGAGAGTACAAGAAATAACCGGAAAATGAATGTTATAATTCACTTTTCCCCTAGAAGATAATTTTAACACAATCACTTATGAATATCATTTAAAAAAAAAACCTTTCATTTAATCCTCAAGTTCTGTGGGATGACTTCTGCTTTCTGTGTGCATGTGCAAAGTGCAATACCATAATCATAGGAACTATAAACTGATAATTTGCAAATTCAAACACCAGGGATTCACAAATTATACTAGAACCAGAATGCGGTTATTGCAGGGACCCTAGCATTTTAAACCTACTCACAGGAGAAATGAAAATGGTTAAATTGACTTTTTTTCTTTGTCTAGTTTCATTTTTCCTGTACAACAAAAGACCCCAATATCAAGGTATGGAATGGGACAAGAGGGGAAATACCCTCTAGTATAAGGAAACAGGGTGGCAGAAGGACACACCTCAAATGGAAGGGGAGAAGGATAATGTCATTAAGGCAGCAAGATATTCTCTGCAACAAATTGCAGGAGGAGTCTCCAGAGCCTCAGATATGAAGTCAGAGATTGCCTTCTCAGTGGGGTTCTCACCACTCAGGTGTCCAGAATAAGGGAAATGGCCTCTTCTATTTCTTCTGTGGCAGACACTACATTACACACTCTCATCCTTATGTAAATAAAGGTGCTGCAGAGTTGGGGAGACAGATGCTTATGTAGGATAAAAATAACATTTCCAGCAGCAGTTATGCCCCATCTCAGGCACCACCGACTGCACTGGGTGAGGCTTTCTCTGGAGATTTGCTCCATGGGGTAGAAACACATCTCAGGGTCAGTCATCCTATAAAGGCAGCTCAATCAGGTCAAAGATTTTGCCCAAGTAGTGGTCTTTAGAGCTTCCACAGGAGAGAGGCTTTTGTGAAAACATCTCTGCAAAGACACAGTCAATACTTCACACGTCCACAGATGTTGCCTGTGTAGATTGCAGAAGAACCTCTTGAGCGCAGTA
Organism: Sapajus apella; assembly: GCF_009761245.1. NCBI lineage: Eukaryota > Metazoa > Chordata > Mammalia > Primates > Cebidae > Sapajus > Sapajus apella. The sequence goes on along the minus strand of NW_022437071.1, from coordinate 1,355,298 downwards.
CAAGAGTGTAACAATCACAGGTCCAAATGCCATCTAGTAGCTATAGATTCTGGCAGGCCAAGTCAGCCAGCTTGACTGTCCCGCCACTTGTCACCAGAATGTTTTCTCGCTTCAGATATCAGTGAACAATGCAATGGGTATGAAGAAAATCAGACCTCTTCAAAACTGGTGCATCAGATCCTTGATGGTCTCAGCTGATGATAACATTTGACTCTGTATCGCCACCCAAATCTCATGTCAAATTGTAATCCCCATGTGTTGAAGTAGGAACCTGGTGGAAGGTGATTGAATTATGAGAGTGATTTCTAAGGGGGAGCTCTAACATTCTTGAGGGGCACAAAGTGGGCACTGTGGGGATCACAGTCCTTGTACACCGACCCATGGGCACTAGCAACAATTTCAGCCAATGGCTCCTATTGAGAGGTGACGATTCTCATGTCAACGTAGGTCCTATCACCAGGCTGGGAGTATAGGGACCCTAGAGCCAGTTTCTGCAGCACCATACACCCAAGCTTAAATTATTTTTAATGGAAAAAGACAAAAAGAAGTGGAGATAGAGAGTAAGAGAAAGAGAGAAATTAATTAGACTAGAAGAAAAATGAAACTAAAATTCCAGGTGTGAAATAAAATATGAAAGTCCTTTATGCCCTGCAAATAAAATAGCATAAGAGCAATCTGGAAGATTAGTTAAATTAGCTATAATAAGAATCAAAATGGCATTGGGTGGTGGAAATATTTCTTCATCTTGGTTCAGTGAACCAGAATAACTAGATAAGAAGGATGACCTGAAGTGCCAAAATATAAAGCAAAAAGAAAAGTAAACCCAATAGAAAATCATTTAAGGGCAGTTCATGGCTAAGAATGGCTGTTGTAAACTGACATGCATAGAACTGAGTTAGCCTCAGTTGACTATTTTGTAACCTGTTTTCCAAGTGATTATGCTAGTTCTATGGTCTTGGTGTACCTGTATTAATGCATCTTTGCCTAAGGAATAATGAACCTTTTATGTGGTATTCTACTACACACATAGCAGAGATTCCCTCACAATTAATTATGTCCTTCAACTTGTTTTATATGGTTTGAGAATTATATTAGTTTAAGTGTTATAGTTTGGTTTCTTAAATAGGATTATGCCCTATGGTCATGTATTTAAAAATAGGCAGGCTATTTTCATTTTCAATTTCTGTCAGTGTTAATTTATCTATATAGTCAATGCATTTAAGTAGATGGCGGCAAATGGCATAAAAAAGTAGACTGATATTAACTAAGGCATGCTACTCCTTAACCTTTCCTAATGATATCTATTTATAGAATCATAAAGAAAATTTCAATGAAAAAGTCAACAGAAATAACTTCTCTGTAGATTATTTGAACAGTCACTCACAAAGTCCTCATATTCAAAATTTTACCTTTAGTCTTTAGTAATATTTGTCAAAAGTGAATTTTCTATTATTTGTCATGTAAAATTAAAAATGACTGTAAATTTTTACATTATTAAAATAGTAAAAACTTATTACATTTAATTTAGAAATTTTTACTTTATTTGCTCAACTAAAAACAATCCCCAAATATATCTTATTAAAATATATTGCTTATTATATAGACGTTTAGGATACATATTTTCTAGCATTGAATTTTATTCTGAAATTTGATTCTGCTGAACAAAATGTTAGCCCAGTTTTCCTAATTTTTTTGCTGAAGAAACGTGGATACATTTGGCCAACATCAGGCTCATAACAGTGATTGCATCATGATTGACCTAAGCCAATTAAGATTCTGATGATTTTATCTTTTTATTCCTTGCTACTAAAAGTAACTATAAAACCTGCAATCTATTTTTAACCAATGACATGTAAAAGGAAGTCTTCTAGAAAGATGGGGGTTATCTTGGAAAACTTTTGCTGTGCCAGTAAAAGAAATGGACATAGAGCCACAACTAAATACATTTCACTCCCAACTTAAATTTTAGATGAGGCTTGAAATTTTAATATACATTTTATAAACACAAGTAATATAAACTGAAGTCATTAGGAAAAATATTGTTGAGTCACTAAAACGCTGTAAGCAGCCAACTATAGAAAGGCTTCTCGATATTAATAAATATTAAGTTTTAATTAAGCATTATCAATTAAGTTTTTGTTTCAGTTGTCCAAAAAAAGCTGCTTTCTAATTTAATCACCAAAATTTGGCAGAATGTTAATACTACAATACTGGCATTTGAATTTTTATATATATAAATGTGTTGTGTATCTAATATATACAAATCAAATACCTGGCTCCAAATTGTGATTTAGGCTGTAGCTTTTAGGAATCTCTCAGGAAGGTCTCTACTGTTCTCAGACTTCAGTACTATCATATGACCAATACATTTACCATCTAAACCATAAATTTTCAATTGTTAATTTTTAGTTAGCTGACAGGCAACTAAACCAAAAAGAACTAATTTTTCAGTGGTGTTTTCTATGCTAAGAAATGTCATATTTGTTTTTATAGGTACATGAGAAAGAATGCCAAATAAATTGTGGGAAGCCAGAAGTGTTCAATTCCACATATTATCCCGATTTCCCTATAATAAGAATCAAAATGGCATTGGGTGGTGGAAATACTTCTTCATCGTGGTTCAATGAACCAGAATAACTCTAAATAAGAAGGATGACCTGAAGTGCCAAAATATAAAGCAAAAAGAAAAGTTTTTTTTTTTTTTTTTGCACTTCATATTCCATTTTATTTCCCGAATTTCCCCTTCCTTGATCTGGAGTGGAAGGTAGGATATTAAAACATCTTGCTTCTCCAAGAATTCATCTCCAAGAATTCACTCTGGAGTGGACGGTAGGAGATTAAAACATCTTGCATCTCCAAGAAATCATGGTCTCCAGAGTTGCTGTGCAGAGCTGTTTCTTCTGTTAGTACTCTTTGTCTTCAGTTTGACTCTGAAAAGAGGCTGGTAGTCACTTCATTTGAAAAGTTCTAAAAGCAGGTTTCCAGCAGAGAGACCTAGAGTGCTCAAATATATGACTGGCTCTTACTCAGTATCACACAACCCACCTTGACGCCCTCATCTTCCCTCCAGCCATTCCAGCCCTTTCTCTTATTCCTGCTGTTTTGCCTTCATTCTCCATAAAACACAACCTTTACCGCTGAGGGTCTAGACGTGGCCTCTGCACAACACAGCGTTCACGTGTGTAGCTTTAGTTTTACAGTTTCTTTTTCTTTGTGAAATATTTTCTCACTTTATTTGTTTGATTCTCCTTTTCTCTCAACTGTTGAGATTCTGTTTTCTTGTCAGATAATTTGTTCTGCACCAACCGTTTATTTCACGTAGTTTGAAGATTCTGAGGAAAGTGGTATATGATGAACACTAGAATTATCAGTGAACCAAATTGATCAACCATCCTGCATTGTCTATGGTGCTTGGAGAATGTCTCCAGTTTACAATAAAATCCAGTGAATTAAACTGCTACTTTAAACATCAAAACAAATTTACGAACAAGCAGTTTGGGTTCACAGAAGCTTAGGCTATAGAGTTCTGAAAAGGCTATATCAATCAGTGCTCATAAGTTACATTTGATGAGTACGTGTTGTGTGCTCCTGTGCACAAAAATGTGTACTTGCTCTTAGTTGTATGTTATCCAGTTAGTAAATATTTCGTTTATTGTCCCTTTGTTACTATTATTTCTGACATGACTATACTCTAGTTTACTTGAAAAAAATCCAATATCTTGTCTAAATACTACGTTTCATTTGATTCAAATTCCTTTTAAAGATTTCTATTAATTGAACTAAACTTTCAATTGAATCATCAGTTATACCAATTTTAATCTGAATATCTTTAATTTTTCAACTTCCACAAGATAATGCATTTTGTAGATAAATATGTAAAATGTATGTATTTAATATTTGACCATTTTATGTATGCTATATGTATATTTGACTATGATTTTATGTATGCTATATTGAGAAGAAATCCTACAAAACGTTAATAGATTAGCATCAATATTCTGACTCTCATGACATTTTAATCTAAATTAAAATGTATATATAAATGAAACAATAGATCAGATGAGATTGGCACATTCAGGGTGGTATGGCAGTGGACTAGAAGAATTTAGCATTTTAAAGATTTAATTTTGACAAGTATTCTCAAATGCAAAAAGACTTTGGATAGAGACAAATTTAGTTAAAATCGTTCAAATTTTATTAAGTATATGCATTAAAACTATAACAGTTTATTTAATAAGCTTACATTTCTCAAGAGAAATGAAAAACACATTTATGTAACTTGAATAAACCTTGATTTCTAATAGGCAGATTATCAAATATAAGTTTTAGAAAACCTTTCATCATTGCACCTAGTCAAGACCTAGTGGCTTCTGGTTGCTGCACTAACTTTTAGAGTAATTATAAAATAATAAGCTTGTATTGGTAATCTATATCTATCAAGTAGCTTGTTGAATTTAACCAAACAACGATAAAAAAACAATATTTATTTTACTGAACTAAGCATGTATAATTAAATCACAGGACAGAAAAAAAGATTAAACACTAATTAGTTGTAAATTATGGATTGTAAGGGCTTCATTTTATTGAGTTAACATCAAATCCTAGCAGTATTTAGAAAGAATATTCAATAAAGATATTTATTAATGAGTGGTCATGTGTAATGTACATCCTTCAGTGATTGCTTAACTTTAGGAACACTTAGAGTCTCACTAGTATTTGAATATGAATTCTGAAATTCTTTTCAAAGAACAATATAAAAATGTATTTCCATGCTCTCATCCCATGTAAAAATATATATATATCTTGCAGAAGGTGAAGATCCTGTTACAGTCTTGTGGGTTTCCAAAGGACAAAACTGGAGTATGTTTTATTCTTAAATCTTCTTATTAACATATATAATCATTGGATTTATCCACTAAATTTTCTAAATATCAGTGGAAGAGAGGAACTGCTCATTTCCATCACTGTGTTCTTGTCCTTGAGCAAGTTCTCATCTTTGTACTTGTAAAATTAAGCCAGGGCACCACAAATGGATTTGCTTCCAGGATTTTTCTCCTCTTACTTCAACTTCAAAATTACAAATATAATTATGTTAGACTCATGTTTAGATTTTGTCAACAGCACCTTATCCTAAATTCTTGTATACTAGGTCTTCAGCGATGTGATTATACCTGCTTACACCTCGACTCTTATCTCATGGTGTGATCTATGGTGTTTTCAGGTGGAGAACTCATTATGTTTCTTAAATGTATGACACTGTTTAGGAAAAAATGTTCTGAGAAGTGACACAAACATGAGTTAATTCACAGAAGATGCAGAAGTTTGTGGAAATTTATCAGAAACAGAAGTTTGTGGAAATTCATCAATTTTACCAAGATACATTTTAGTAACTTGCACTTCCTTACACTTTGAAGCCTGCCATTCCTATGCCTTGCATTGCTCTTTGTCTACCTCTTTATCTATCAGGCTTTTCATCTTTTTTTATTTTGGTAGTTCACAAGCCAATTTTTCAAACAAGTTTGTAATGTCCCCAGTGTGGTATGGCTGTTTCTAATTAATTAAACTATAATAACTTCATACTGTTATCTGTGTGTGTGTTCCTCCAAATATTTTGATCCATATGTTCCTTTTCTATATTATATAGCTAGGGCCAAAATGAATTATTATATTAATTATTATTAATGGTATTTGATCTATGCCCAAATAAATCTCAAGCATCAAAGTTAATCAGCGTGTAGCCTTCATCTTTGAAACGTTGACAAATTTTGAATTTGAATTCTAACTATATTGTCAAAAGTATTTGTGTAAGTTTATTTACACTGTCTTTTTAGTATTCTTTACAGATTTTTAATTCTGAAGCAATGTTCATTTCCATTATCTAATGTAGACAAATAGTCTTTTCTCTATTTTTCTTTTATAATTATTACTAGGGTGTTTCATTAATTTCTTCACAAAGTCAAAACTTGAATCTATTTTTTTTTTAATTTTAGGATGTTTTTCTTGTTCCATTGACTTTGCCCTCATATTAAATATTTTTTTCTATTTCACATTTCTTATTTGTTTCTCACAGTTATTTTTAACTTAATAAGATTGAAATGCAATAATATATTTTACTTATATTTTTTATTTAGTGTATCAATTCAGGACTATATATTTCTTGTTAATGCACTGATTGGGCCACATTAAGAAAATTTTGCTGTGTTGTTCAGTCATTAGTTTTCAGTTTCAAACACCTGTACAATTTTTATTTTTTTCCTTCATCAGTGAATTATATGGAAGTGCTCTAGTTGATTTAGGAATAAGGCTTTCTGAGTTACCTTTTCTGGTATTATTTCCACTGTGGTCAGAGAACGTGTTTCAAACGATTTAAGTATTTTGAAATATTTTGAATCTCTCTTGTTTATTCAGTCATATTTCCATACTTACAGTACACTTTAACATGTAAGCTTTCCTTGTGTGGTGCAATGTACTATCTGTGTCAATTAAACCATGTTTATTAATTTTGTTCTCTATATTATCAATGTCAGTGGACATTTTTCCTGTAACTTTTATATTAAAATCTTTTAGTAAAACCCCCCAAATTACCTTGAATTTTTCTAGTTCTTCTTTTTGTGCTGTTAATTTTTGTTTATATATTTTGAAGCCATGCTAGGTACAATTAGGATTGTAATTTCTGCCTATCAAATTGACCTACTCTTAGTTTTAAAAAACTGCTATTTATCTCTGGAATTCCTTCTTGCTTTAAAGTAAAATTTGTCTGATATTAAAATATTCCATATGTAAAATTTTTAATAATATTTTTAAATCATGTTTTTCATCATTTTATAGTAAATCCTTCTGTGATCTACATTTAAAGTCTTTCTCATAAACAATATTTGAGGGTTTTTAAAAGTAATTCTGACAATCTTAGATTTTTAATTGGATTATTTAGTGCATTGATGTTTAAATTACTTATTGACATAGTTTTGTTTGTATTTGTTATTTCAATATTTTTTCATTGTCCAATCAATTTTTACATAACTATCTTAATTTTTACTTTTCAATTAACAAAAAAATTGATATTCTAATTTGTGTTCCATTAACATACTAGTTGTGAAATATTTTACAATTTTTAATGGTTACATGACAGATTAGAAAAAAAGCACATCTGTTACTTAACAACAGGGTAATAAAAAATAGTAGTATTATTTATAACATAGGATACTCACAAGACTCATTTTCTGGTCACAACCCTGCTGACCGAAACAAGATCTCAATCTCATTCAGACAGAATGAAGAAATCGCAGGAACCAGCAGATGGCTACAAAAGTGATCCCTAGCTGCCCTCATTGCTCATCAGCATGACACTTCCACCAGAATCCTCACAGTTTACAAATGTCATGGCAATACCTGGAAATTATCACTCATTTTATAGAAAGTTCTAAATAACCCACCCTCAATTTTCATTGATGCAGCCTTTATTTTATATGTAATTAAAAGTAGGTATAAGGGAGTATAATAAATACAGTTGACAAGAGTCCATACATTGCCAATTCTGGGTATATTACCTATAAGTTAGGCCTGCTCCAAAAGAAGAAGTACTGTCCAGTAAAAGACAACTATCTGAAACCACTAACTCACCCATGAATTCTTTCCTGGGTAAAGCCAAGAACCTTCCTGGGCTACGCTCCAGTTTGGGGGCTCACTTGTCCTGCATCATTTATATGAGATGGTTAGAAACTTAGAACTTTAAGAATTCTGTGCCTCTCTTCCCTGCTATTTATATTTTACTGAAATGCTTTTAATTAAACATGTGCTTTAAAATGCACAAATTTTTTTATCGTGTATTTATAAATGCACGCATACTCTTTTCAGTGTTTGTTATTTCCTTATACATTTTCATATTTTTGTTTAGAATATTATTTCAGCCTAAAGAATTTGCTTTCATTTTTTAATGTCACCCTACTAGTTACAAATCTTTTCAATTTCTATATCCCTAAATTCATTTTTATGTTCATTTCTGCACAATATTTCCATTGAGTATAGACTTCTAGACTGGTATGTTTTTGTCATTGATTTCAACACATTAAGTATGCCAGAAAAACATCAAATTGATTCTATTTATTTGGTTAAGAAAGCTGCTGTTTTATGGTTAATTTTTAAAGATAATTATTAATTTTTCTTTCTATGTGATTTGAAGATATTATTTATATTTTATTTTTTACAATTTGATTCCTATGCGTTTTAGTGCAGATTTCTTAGTGTTTATCCTATTTGTCTGAGCTTTTTGAACACGGTTTTACATCTTTTATCAATTTCGAAATACTCTTGGTCATATTATCATATGGATATATGTTATATGTTTTAATATTTCTTATTCTCTGTATTGAAATTTATGGATTTTGATGTGTGTATGTGTGGTGGTGTGTATGTATATCCAAACCTGAATTAAGTGAAGCAATAAACCACACAGATATCTGAGGACAACACTTCCATTAGAGTAACTAGCAAGCTTAACGTTCGGAATAAGAACGTGGGTTACATATGGAAAATCTATCCTTAAAACTTCTAGAATGTTTTCTCTGTTCTCCCATTTCCATTAATGTAGAATTGACTCACTCTGTATTTGTGTTTTTTGTCTTAAAGATATGTTATGCTTTTTTATTTTTAATTTGTATCATATTCTCATAATGCCTTATTCTTTGACATTAATATAACTCATTATTAATACTTAATGAAAGTTAAGTAAAATAGTAGTAACTAATGTTTATTCTATAGTTAGTACATGTTTCCAGAAATGAAAATGGTTATTTTGGATAGAAAGTTTAATTTTTTAAAAAGCTATCATCCCAATCATTTCGTGGAAGAAAATAAAATTAGGCTCATATTTTATGTCAAGAGGAGCCTCAAAAAAAGCTTAGAAATTTTCCCAGTTTTGTATTAATAGAAAATGGGGAAAATGAAATTTATATGTGTTCAGGACTGTGCTAAATTTGGCCAATTGAAATATAAATAAGGATTTTGCCCTGATCTTAAGGGATTTGTTATCCATTATGACAGACACATAAACAGACTAGTAAAATGTGGGATAACATATGTAGTGCACAAATTGAGCATAGAGTTGATACTGTAGTTTGATAGATAAGCCTCTTAGGATTTTCATGTAGCTCTTCTCGTTCAGAGTAAGGCAGTGAAGTTTTGGTCCAGTTCGGAGAACATGAATAGACAGGAGAAGTAGCCAAAACACGAAACAATCGTAAAAGAAATGCAGAATGTCAAAGAGAATGAAGATATTCTTACCACTCTTGAGTAGAGAATTGTACAATATTACATTACTCGCAATGATGAGCTATCCAGAGACTGTGAGCAGGGCAGTGATATTCTTTGGATTTTTGTTTTGGAAAGACAAGTCCATCGGTTTTCTAGAGAATAGATTAGAAAAGGAACACAGTAATCTAAGAATAGCTATTGAAGCATATTTTACACAAGTATAGGTGAGGGACGGGTCACAGCAAAGCATCCCTCTTATGTATGAACATTTATTAAGGGTATTTACTTTTATATTTACAGCTTTTTCCTTATTTTTACTTTTAACCAAAAAGGTAACATTTTCTATATTTTTTATATTAAAATGACTTAAAACATTTGTGTTAGCTTATGGTTTTTAATTAAAATGTAATTTATGATATTCATTACTTTTATGAAGATTGATTTCCTTGGTTGGCAAATGTTTTGACTGAAGAAAAAATTTTTTTCACTAAGCAATAAGCATAGTCATAAAAATATTATAAAAAGTTAATAAGTGTATGTGACATATTAGACTTATCAACAACACTGAGAAATAAATACATTTTTAAGATGGCGTTTTCCTATTTTATCTGTTAGTTACTAGCAGATTAAATTAGTACACAAAAGATGAGTCATGCTGTGATTATATTTAATTTATAAATATAATAATAAATACATCCCTACACTAATCAAAAATTTTACCATATTAATATGTTTAATGAGGAATATTTTTGAAATGTCCTTTTGGTCAAATCATACAATTGTTTAATCTTTAGCTTGGACTAATAATCAGAACAGAACATTACAATGTTTGATTCACTGAAAGAATAATTTTTAGCATATTTAAATGCAAAAGAGCAAAAATTAGCCCTAATTGAATAGGTAATTTAGATTCTGACAACCATATAACTATTTAAGGTAAATATTATTATATTAACCTTAACTAATTTCATATTATAATTGTGAATACTATAAATAATTTAAACAGGCTTGAAAATTATTATTCTATAGGCTTATATCTATCTATAGGCTTATCTCTATTTCTATTGAGCTGATTTTGGGATAACAGAGATAACCTTTGAAGAATAGAAATAATGCATTTGATCTACATGACAAAATTTCCCTTTATCAGATTAGTATAGTTAAAAAAATAGAATCAGGTTTTATGGAAATGTTTTACTAATTGGTTCTTTGTTCCTGAATCTCATTGCACTTTAGCATCTTATATGATTTGTGTGCAATGAAAAAACTGTATTAAAATGTTCAATAATTAATTATTTTAATTACAATTGTTTTACTGTATTTAATGACGAACCACAGAGTAGATCTCTATCTTTTTGGGTTAAAAATTGAGAAACATATGCCCATATAATTATTTGTTGTAAAATATACATTGAATATTTGCTGCATGTTATATAGTGTGTAAGCACTGGAAACGTGACAATGGAAAAGATCTAATTTCTGCTTTTAATGAGTTCACATTAAGAGGAATAATTAAGAGACTTTTGGTATAGATAAAGCTATTTAAGGTGCAAAATATTAGAGTAAAATTCAAAATAATCAATAAAAAGTTTTTAAAATTACATTTGATTTGAGCACAAACTAATCAAAATACAGTCTACATTTTATAGATATCACGTCACTTAATGTCTGAATGTCAACCATTATACAAAGTGTACTCCTCCCAAAAATAATAATAGTTAATGTTTTTCAAGTGTTTATACTTCATGCACTGTTGTAAACAATTTACACATTTTAATCATTTATTTCTTAAAATATTCTAATAAGGTAAGCCTACTATTGTACCTATTTTGCAAGGAAGGACATTGAGGAACAGAGATGTCAAACAACATCTTTCCAATAAGGAAGCTAATGGCAATAAGTGACAGCTTTCACCAGTTCTGGTCAAGATTATATGTGCATAATTGTTCAATGCTGCTGCGAAAGACAAAGAATGTGTTACACTCATGGACTGAATGTTTTGGGTTCAAAGGCTTGATTTAATAAAGTCAGCTGTTTGACATGCACAGTTTCATTTAATAACCTATCTTAAAAGACAACAAAAGGTGCTTTTTCTTTTTATCAGGAAGATACTTTAGATCACAGATAATGAAACATTTAAGATTTAGAAATTGAACAATAAAGTCTTTATTGTTTTTTATTATTTTAATATTTAGAAAATTATCTTTGGCCTTCTTTTTTAAAAAAATGAAAAAGTGAATTCTAAAAAGTCTTTAAACAGTCTCTGTGTGCACATCACTTTTATAATTTATTCAACACATAATTCAACACCTATTGGTAATTTGTTCATTGAAAAAATGAGAAGAAAGTGTTTGGGAATTATTCTGATCCCTATGGAACTGAAAATCAAAAAAGGATAACTTTCTTCAGAAAGGTGTAAAAGAAAAAGCTCTAGGGAAATATTGCAGGAGCTAATTAATTCAGCCTGTCGCAATAATGTTACATTCACATTATAAGGCTTCTTTTAAAAATTAGATGTTAGTTTTGAAGTGTTAATATATTAAAATGAATGCAAATTATCCCAAATAGTCGCTAACTAGTGTGAATTCTCATTTAGTTATAACAGTTATAGATTTTAGAGAATTGGATACACAAAAGCTGGGTGATCTAAGGAAGCATTTTTTAGACATAATTAATTGCCAAATTCTTTTATCCTTAAGAATCTAGGTGGAACTCGTTTTATTAAAATTATTTGTGCTCACTCAAATTTGTGCATTGATATCACTGAAAATTAAACTGTGCTAAAGCATAGCAATGTTTAGTGAGATTGAAGTGTTTGTTATAGTTATTCAGGATAAAATAATCACCTCTAAAGTATGCTACTAATTAAAAAATGAAGCATACCTTAAAAGGATTCATCACAGTGTAATGTCAAATTGTATATAACACTTAGCCTAGATATTAAATATTGAGAATGCAATGGAAATGGTAAAATTTTTTAGTATATTACCATTTTATAACTTGATGGTAATAAAATGTGAAAGAGAAAACCTTGCTTTTAGAGATAGACAAAACTGACTTTTTAAAAATTATGTCTAAAAGAAGTATAACATGATGTTTTAATATACATGTACACAGTGAAATGACTACCAGAGTCAAATAAATAATCCTATCCATCTCCTCACATAATTATCTTTTTCGTCTGTGTGATAGGAGCACTTGAAACTTATTCTCAGCAGCTTTCCAATGTTACATATAATATTATTAACAAAAGTCTTCAAGCAATGCGTTCTATCTCAAGATTTATTTATTTTACATAATTGCAACTTTGTACCCGATTCCCTATATTTCCCCATTGTCACCTCCACCCTCAATGTCCTCACCCCCTACCCCCTGGAAAACATCATTCTACTCTCAGTTTCTATGTTTTCAGCTTTTTTAGATTGCATGTATAAGTGAAATCACAGCTATTTTACTTTCTCTGTGTGGCTTATTTCACTTAGAATAATGTCTTCCAGGGGGCCGGGCGCGGTGGCTCAAGCCTGTAATCCCAGCACTTTGGGAGGCCGAGGCGGGTGGATCATGAGGCCAAGAGATCGAGACCATCCTGGTCAACACGGTGAAACCCCGTCTCTACTAAAAATACAAAAAATTAGCTGGGTATGGTGCTGTGTGCCTGTAACCCCAGCTACTCAGGAGGCTGGGGCAGGAGCATTGCCTGAACCCAGGAGGCTGCGGTTGCGGTGAGCCGAGATCGCGCCATTGCACCCCAGCCTGGGTAACAAAAGCGAAACTCCGTCCCAAAAAAAAAAAAAAAAAAAAGAAGAAAGTCTTCCAGGTTTATTCATCTTGTTGCATGTGGCAAGATCTCTTTTTATTTGAAGACTGAAAAATACTCCATTGTATGTAATATATATACATGTATTATTATATAATATATATATATTTTATATACGTATTATGTATGTGTATATACATATATATATTTTAACAGAATCTCTCATCTATTCATTCATCTATAGACAATTAGGTTGTTGTTATTTATTGGCTGTTGTGAATAATGCTGCAATAAACGTGAGAATGCAGGTATCTTTATCTGTGCTGATTTCATTTCCTTTAGGTTCCTACCCAGAAGAGGGATTGTTGGGTCACATAGTAGTTCTATTTTTAATTATTGAGGAAACTTAATACTATTTTCTCTAATGTCCATAACATTTTACATTACCATCAACATCATAAAACGGTTCTCTTTTCTATACACTCTCATCATTACTTATTATCTCTCATCTTTTTGATAGTGGCCTTTATAGCAGGTGTGAGAGAATATTTCATCGTGATTTTGATTTACATTTCTGTACTGATTAGTGATGTTGAGCACCTTTTCACTTACCCACTGTCCAGTTTTACATCTTCTTTGAAATAAAGTCTATTTAGAACCTTTTCTCATTTTTAAATGAGTTATGTATTTGTTTATTTGCTTAGTATTGAGGTATGTGAGTTCCTTAAGTATTTTGAATATTACTTCTTTATCAGATATATGGCTTGCAAACATTTTCTCTCAACATGTAGCCTGTCTTTATGTTTTGTTGATTGTCTTTTGCCATACAGAAGCATTTTAGTATGCTACAGTCCCAATTGCTTATTTGTGGCTTGAGGCTTTAGTGTGAGATATATGTATATATATATATATTCATTGTCAAAGTCAATTCCAGAAAGTTTTTCTTCTAAGAGATTTATGGTTTTGTGTCTTGTGTTTAGATCTTTAATATATTTGAGTTGTTTTACAATAATGTAAGATAAGGGCCAAATTTCATTCTTTTGTATATGGATATTCAGTTTTCTCAATTCCCTTTATCGAAAACACTATTATTTCCCAATTATGTATTCTTGGTTCCCCTGTTAAAAATTAATTGACTACATATGCCTGCGTTTGTTTTCTCTAATATCTATATTGTGTTCCATCAGTCTGGTTTTGTGGCTGTACTACACTTTTAGGATTGCTATAACATTGTAATATAAATTAAACTCAGGAAATGGGATGCCTCCAACTTTGTCTTTCAGTCTTCTGATTTCTTTGGCAATTTAAGATATTTTGTTGTTACATATAAATTTTCAATTTTTTTTCTATTTCTGTGAAAAATGCCATTGGAATTTTGATAGAAATTGGATTAAACCTGTATATTACATTGGGAAGTATGGACATGTTAACACTATTATAATAATGTACCTTGGTGTGGATCTTTTTTGGATTTTTAATAAATAAGATTTTTAATAAAGAAATTAAAGGACACCAAATATGTGGGATCTTTTAGGCTTACTGAATATATATTTCTATATATTTTCATGTGTTTGACTATTTTTCCAGCTATTATTTCTTTGAATACACTTTCTGTCCCTTTTTTTTCCTCTTTCTTTTCTTGAACTCCAATAAAATGTGTAAATTGGTCAGCTTGATGTCATCTCATATGCCCCTTAAGCTATCCCCACTGCTTTTCATTGTTTTTTGCTTGTTTGTTCCTCTGACTAGATGAATTTCAATAACTTATCTTGAAGTTTACTAATCCTTTCTTCTCCTTGATCTAATCTCTAATCTCTATTGAATTTTTCAATTCGGTTATTGTGTTCTTCAGCTTTATAACTTTCAGTTTTCTTTTTAAACATATTTTCTATCTTATAGTTGAAATCCTTACTTGGCTTATCCTTTGCTGTGCTCTCATCAATGTCTTCATGATTCTTATTTTATATTCTCTTTCAGATAAATGTTTATCTTCATTTTATTAGGATTGGTTTCTGGAGATTTATCTTGTTATTTTGTTTGGAATGTATTCTTTTGTTTCTTAACTTTTCTGGACTCTCCGTGTTGATTTCCACACCTTAGTTAAGATAGTCTCCTTTTTTCTCCCAGTTTGAACAGACTGGTCTTATATACAGAATAAACTGGCCAGGTGTGGTGGCTCATGCCTGTAATCCCAGCACTTTGGGAGCCTGAGGCAGGCAGATCACTTGAGGTCAGGAGCTTGAGACCAGCCTGGTCAATATAGTGAAATGTCAACTTTACTAAAAATACAAAAATTAGCCCGGTGTGGTGGTACATGCCTGTATCTTGTGTAATGTACATTCACAAGGGATTATTCCAGAATAATTGAGAGAAATCTGCCACTTATACCATTTCTTAAATGATAGGAATTATCTGTAATGTGTATTGCTTAAAAGTCAGATATTGGTATGAACATGTGACCTAATTGTTATAGGGAGACTCAAGAAATTTGACAAACAGTTCAAAGAATATAGTTTGTGAATAACGTTATCACTTTGAATGTAGAGGTGGCAAAAAAAAAAAAAAGATAAAGGTAGAGAGAAAGGATAAAAGACATTGAATTACCAGCATGGTCTGAGATAGCCAATAGGTATCAAGCTGCTTGGAGGTTGCTCATATCATTAACAATTTGACACCATCAAAGCTAAAGAACATTCCTGAATACCTACAACTTGCCAATATTAAGCTATGTGGAATACTAAGTTATATAATGATAAAATAAATTAGCTTCTTCATAACATTCTTAAAGAGTAAGCTATACATCTTGGTTAGTGACAAACTGTCTACATGTAAACTAGAGAATAATTAAAGGTACTGGGGGACAGTAAAATGAAGATATGTCTTCCACTATATAGACAGCAACAATAAGAAAAACAAAACAATAAATAAACCAAACTTAGGTATTTAAGATGACATGTCACTTGTATTATTAATAATATAAAAGTCCTCAACATATTGCCATAAAAACAGAGTTGAATTGTATTAGTCTGCTTTCATGCTGCTGATAATGATATACCCGAGACTGGGCAATTTATAAAAGAAAGAATTTTTCTTGTGGACTTACAGTTCCACATAGCTGGTGAGGCCTCACAATCATGGTGGAAGGCAAGGAGGACCAAGTCACCTCTTATATGAGAACAGCAGGGAAAACACCTGACCCCATGATTCAATTACATCCCACTAGCTTCCTCCCACAATACATGGGAATTGCAGGAATTACAATTCAAGGTGAGTCATGGGTGGGGACACAGCCAAACAATACCATTTTGTCCCTGACCCCTCCCAAATCTCATGTACTAACATTTCAAAATCAGTGATGCCTTTCTGACAGCCCCCTAAAGCTGTAACTCAATTCAGCATTAACTCAAAAGTTCACACTTAAAAGTCATATCTGACACAAGACAATTATCTTTTGCCATTGAGCCTGTAAAATCAAAAGCAAGTTACTTAGTTCCTAGATACAGTGAGGGTACAGGCATTGGTTAAATTCAGCCATTCCAAATGGGATAAATTGGCCAAAAGTGCTGCAGGTCCCACACAAGTCCAAATCCAGCTGGGCAGTCAAATCTTAAAGTTCCAAAATGATCTCCTTTGACTCCATTTCTTACATCCAGGTCACACTGCTTCAAGAAATGGGCTATAATGGCCTTGGGCAGCTCTGCCACTGTGGCTTTTCATGATACAGCCCTCCTCCTGGCTGCTTTCGTAGACTAGTATTTAGTGCCTGTGGTTTTTCCAGACACGCAATGCAAGCTGTCATTGAATCACCATTCTGGGGTTTGGAGGATGGTGGCCTTCTTTTCACAGCTCCACTAGGTGGTGTCTTAGTAAGGACTCTATGTGGGGGCTCCTACCCCACATTTCCCTTCTGCACTGCACTAGGAGAGGTTCTCCATGAGGCCCCCACCCCTGCAGCAAACTTCTGCCTGGGCATCCAGGTGCTTCCATACATCCTCTGAAATCTAGGTAGAGGTTCCCAAACATCAATTCTTGAGTTCTGTGTACCTACTGGCTCAAAACCATGTAAAAGCTGCCAGGTCTTGGGGCTTTCACCCTCTGAAGCCACAGCCCAAGCTGTACCTTGGCCCCTTTTAGTCATAGCTGGAGTGGTTGGGATGTAGGACACCAAGTTCCTAGGCTTCACAGAGCAAAGCAGCTCTGGATCCCATCAACCCAAACATTTTTTCTTTCTAAATCTACAGGCCTGTGATGGGAGTGGCTGCCACAAAGGTCTCTGACATGCTCTGGAGAAATTTTCCCATTGTCTTGGTGATACACATTAAGGTTGTCATTACTATGCAAATTTCTACAGTTATCTTGAATTTTTCCTCAGAAGATGGGATTGATTTTCTTTTCTATCACATTGTCAGGCTGAAAATTTTTTAAACTTTTATTCTTTGTTTTTCTTTTAAAACTGAATGCCTTAAACAGGTCTCAGATCACCTCTTGAATGCTTTGCTGTTTAGTAATTTTTTTCTGCAGATACCTTAAATCATCTTTCTCAAGTTCAAACTTCCACAAATCTCTAGGGCAGAGGAAAAATGCTGCCAGTCTCTTTGCTAAAACAAAACAAGAGTCACCTTTGCTCCAGTTCCCAAGAAGTTCCTAATTTCCATCTGAGACCACCTGCCTGGATTTCATTGTTCATATCACTATCAACATCAAAGTCATTCAACAATCTGTAGGGAGCTCCAAACTTTCCCAAATTTTTCTGTCTTCTTCTAAGCCCTCCAAACTGTTCCAACCTCTGCCTATTACCTAGTTCCAAAGTCACTTCCACGTTTTTGGGTATTTTTTCAGCAACAACCCACTCTACTGGTATCAATTTACTGTGTTAGTCTGTTTTCATGCAGCTGATGAAGACTCAGTTGAGACTGGGCAATTTAAAAAAGAAAGAGGTTTAATGGACTTACAATTCCACATGGCTGGAGAGACCTCACAATCATGATGGAAGGCAAGGAGGAGCAAATCACATCTTACATGGATGGCAGCAGGAAGAGAGAGAGCTTGTGTGAAGAAACTCCTATTTTTAAAACCATCAGATCTTATGATACTTATTCACCATCATAAGAACAGCACGGAAAAGATCTGTCCCCCTGATTCAATTACATCCCACTAGGCTCCTCCCATGACAAGTGGGAATTGTGGGAGTCACAATTCAGGATGAGATTTGTGTGAAGACACAGACAGCACATATCATAAAGCATTCAAATTGCACAAAATAAATGGAAAAAATAAGAAATATATTTGTGGAGAAAATTGCTCACATTCTTACTGACCAGACTAGAAATAATGAAAAAAAAAAACAAAACAAGGAAACTTGTTATGAGGTAAAAACAAACGTTTACTTCATAAGTAGGTTATTATATTGGTTATTATTGCTGTGTTTTATTACATTTTGAAAATAACTCATGACCAATACTCTAGGATTTGTGCAAATTTATTATTTTCTATAATAACAATAAATAAATAAACATTCCATGGTTTGAGGGTTTTGTTACCTGTGATTACTAGGTAAAAATTGAATACCTCTTATTAGTAAATTGAAGAATTTCTTGTAACTGGTAACTCTAATTTATTGAAGATAACTTATTTCAATTATCTGATGATTACATAATTAACATAAAAAGAGGCTTTATAAATATACATGGCATGATTTACTCTAGGAAGTTTGTTGGTTTTTCTTTTGCTTTAGAATTAAAAGTATCTAAGTTTTATGGCTTTTTTGTGTAATCCTATTAGTTTTATGACAAATAAAAGCCTTAAAATATATCAATAAGAATAGTTTTGAGAGAATTTATAAATAAATTATAAAATAAAACTAATTCTAAAATAAGTTATAATTTAAGTGTCCTGTAACTGTTTGTTTTCTACAGATCTATAAAACACTATAAAAATTATAGAAATTATATATATATCTATAGAAATATTTCTTATAGATTATCAAGATATTCTTCCATAATTTTTGATATTAATATAATGGTAATTTTCTTATTCAATGTTAAATTCATAATGGAAACTTTAAGCCAAATTAATCCTGAGAAGTGAATATAATTATTTCTCTATGAGCTTAGATAACAAATCAGATGGTCAAATCAGATTTACATAAATCCAAGATCTTAACCAGAATAAAGTTTTATGAATTATCTCAAGTATATAGTTAACCAAGTGGCTCATAAAAATCAGGGCCATGTCTGAACCATAAAGGACCCTATGTAATTCTTCCTGTTCAGCCTCAGATATGAACTATCTGATAAAGAATAGAGATGGTTTTAATGAGAAACATTGGTTATTATAATATACAAATGGAGATTTAGTCTAGAAAATATTTTATAGTTGATATTCCAGGTATTCAAGATAAATCCACAGGTTCTGGGATTATTTATCATATTGGCAGATTCAACTTTACATTCTACAATTCTGAGCTTCCCATTCTTCAAACTCTTCACATTCATCAATTTACTCACAGCACCCTGACAATTCACTCTCATGATTAGATGTTGTAGTTTCTAATTAAAAATAACTGTACTACATCTACAATCTTGAATTTGATTTTAAGCATCTACTCTTAATGATTACCCTCTCCCAACTTCATTGTTTCCAAAAGGTATACCGGACTACTTTCTCAAGATTTTTCTGACCTTAATAGAACCCTCTAATAAATGTATCTCACCACCTTTTTTTCCCACTGTTTAACACACTTACTATGACCTCAGTACCTACTTTATTCTCAGATGTTTATTGTTCATTGCTATCTTCACTCCCTTGTCTACTTTCTTTACTTAGGAAAAAACCTCCAAATCTAACTAAACTTCTTTTAATACAAAGGTGGAACTCTCATGAATAAATTCATTTTATATGAAAGGAAATCATATTAATCACTTTTATTTTCATTTATGACAAAAAAATTTCAAGGAGCCCTAAAACTGAACTCTCACTTCTGTTTTCTTAATAAACTTAATCTTTCAGCCTCTGCAATGACTATTTTGCAGATTGTTCACTACATTAAAACCTCCATTTGCCCTTCCTACATAAACAGTTTCATAATATCATCACTGAATTATTTATTGACAATAATAAAAGCAGTTGTAAAATAACGACCTGATCTTATAATCTTCAAAAAACAAATCTATTAGTATAATTATTTATATATAATAATCCTTTTTGTCCTACGAAGTATGTAAAGTATCTTGTCTCCTTTTTAAGGTCAAATTTAACATTTGCTTACTTAATGTCAATAATGTCTTTGTTCTAGAAGATATCACATCTCATATATTATGCAATTTTACTTCTCTGCTGCTTTTTGTTATCAGCATAGAAACATTTTATAGTATGCTGCTGTTTTATCAGGACATAAAATGAAACCTTTAAAAATATCATCCATTTTAGCTCCCATTCTATTCTGTGTCTTTTATAACCAACTCATAAGAAATTATTGTCAATTCTACTGCATTTCTTAATACACAATTCTCTTTTAATATCTTCAAACAAGGCCCATAATAATATCCTGTTTACATTTCTAATGACTGACTTCTACTTAAATAAGTTGATTAATCATTTCTCATGTTTCTCTATTTCTCAGCAGCATGCAATCCCATGACACTTCCTACATCTCATTTTTTCATATGCCTCATTACTAAGTTTTGTTGCTCTACTTCCAAATCTTACCATTAATGATAATACATATTTAATCCAAGACAACTTTATCTATTATCACAAATATTAACATGGCTTTCAAACCACCCTCCATGATTTCTACCATTCTTTCCCCTTAAGGAATGCCTCCACTCAGTATTCAGTATCACCTGGAAATATATCAGTCTGGAAACATATCAGTCAGTAAACATCGCACCTATGTACAAAATCATCTAATGGATCTCTCTATCATTCACAATAAAGACAAAATTTGTACAAATAATTATAATCTATGTGTGATATCGATTCCATTTACATTTATCCTACATAAAAGATGTTAGCAGATAAAAAATGTAAATAAATGATACCATAAAATAATGACAGGTAGTGAAAAATATCATATACATAAATAAAATTGCATGAGTCTGTTTTTATACTGCAGATAAAAGTATACCAAAGACTAGGAAAGTAGAGGTTTAATCAACTTACAGTTTCACACGGGTGTGGAGGCCCCAATCATGGCTAAGGCAACAGGAGCAAGTCACACCCTATGTGGATAGCAGTAGGCAAAGAGAGAGCTTGTGAAAGGAAACTGCCATTTTTAAAATCATCAGATCTCGTGAGACTGATTCACTATCATGAGAACGGCACAGAAGAGACCCACCCCCATAAAAAAAATCACCTTCTATTGGGATCCTCCCAAGACACATGGAAATTGTGGGAGTTACAATTCAAGGTGAATGTAACAATTCAAGAGACATGGCTGGGTACACAACCAAATAATATCATTCCACACCTGGCCCCTCCCAAATCTTATGTCCTCACATTTCAAAACCAATATGCCTTCCCAACAGTCCCCCAAAGTCTTAAATAATTTCAGCATTAACTCAAAAATCCATAGATCAAAGTCCCATCTGAGACAAGGCAATTCCCTTCCACCTATGAGACTCTAAAATCAAAAGCAAGTTAGTTACTTCTTAGACACAATGGGATTACAGGCATTGGGTAAATACAGTTTTCCTAATGGGAAAAATTGGCCAAAACAAAGAGGCTACAGGATACATGCAAGTCCAAAATCAAATCTTAAAGTTCCAAAACAATCTCTTTTGACTCCATTTCTCATGTCTGGGTCACACTGATGCAAAAGGTGGGCTCCCATGGCCCTGGACAACTCTTCCCCTGTGCCTTTCCTGGGTATAGCCCTCTTCCTGGCTGCTTTCACAGGCTGCTGTTAAGTGTACAGCTTTACCAGGAACACAGTGAATGTACCATTCTGGGGTCTTGAGGATAGTGACCCTCTTTTCATAGCTTCCCTAGGTGGTGATCCAGTAAAGACATTTTGTGGGGACTCTGACCCCACATTTCCCTTCTGCACTGCCCTAGCAGAGTTTGCCATGAGGCCCCCCACCCTGCCACAAACTTCTGCCTTGGCATCCAAGGGTTTTCATACATTCTTTGAAATCTAGGCAGAAGTTCCCAAACCCCCATTCTTGACTTCTGTGAACTCACAGGCTCAACACCACGTGAAAACTGTCAAGGCTTGGAGCTTACACCCTCTGAAGACACAGCCTAAACTCTGTTGGCCCCTTTCAGTCACAGCTGGAATTTCTGGGACACAGGGCACCAAATCCATAGGCCACACAAGCATAGGGACCCTGAGCCTGTACCATAAAACTGGTTATTTTTCTGGATCTCCTAGCCTGTGATGGGAGGGAATGCTGCAAGGATCTTGACATGCCCTGGAGACATTTTTCCCATTGTCTTGGTGGTTAACATTCAGCTCTTTATTACTTATGCAAATTTCTGCAGCTGGCTTAAATTTCTCCTCAGAAAATGAGATTTTCTGTTCTATTACATTATCAGGTTACACGTTCTCCAAATTTTTATGTTCTGCTTCCCTTTTAAAACTGAATACCTTTAACAGCACCCAAGTCATCTCTTGAACACGTGATTGATTAGAAACTTCTTCTGCCTGATACTCTAAATTATCTCTGTCAGGTTCAAAGTTCCCCAAATCTCTAGCACAGGAGCAAAATGCCACCAGACTCTTTGCAAAACATGACAAGAGTTACATTGGTTCCAGTTCCCAATGAGTTTCTCATTTTCATCTGAGACCACTTCAGCCTGGACTTTATTGCCCATATCTCTATCAGCATTTTGGGCAAGGCCATTCAACAAGTCTCTAGGAAGTTCCAAAGTTTCCCACATTTTCCTGTCTTCTTCTGAGCCATCCAAACTGTTCCAGCCTCTGTCTGTTACCCAGTTCCAAAGTCACTTCCATATTTTCAGTTATCTTTTCACAAGTGCCCCACTCCACTGGTACCAGTTTACTGTATTACTCTGTTTTCAGGCTGCTGATAAAGACACACCCAAGACTGGGAAGAAAAAGAGGTTTAATGAACTTACGGTTCTGCATAGCTTGGGAGGCCTCACAATCATGGCAGAAGGCAAAGAGGAGGAATCATGCTACATGGATGGCCGCAGGCAAAAGGAGAGCTTATGCAGAGAAACTCCCATTTTTTAAAAACATTGGATCTTGTGAGACTCACTTATTATCACAAAGCAGCACAGCAAAGACCTGCTCCCATAATTCAGTCCCCTCCCTCCTGGTTCCTCCCACGACTTATGGGAATTGTGGAAGTTACAATTAAAGATGAGATTTGGGTGAGGACACAGTCAAACCTTATCAGGAATACAAGAATATATGTTGAGATAAAGAGTTATTTTTTTCAGTGGACTAAGAAGTGGTTACTGAAGACTTGATAACTGACCAACTAGGTAAATGATATGAAAAATAAAAAAGAAATTAGCAAATGCTAAAGCCTAAGGTCATAGCAGTATTTGAAGGATGGCAAGATATCAAGGAAATTGCAAAAGGTTATGTGAGATGTGATGAGATTAAATCGTTTTTTGGTTTGTTAAATTTAACTTTCTATCTTCATCATGCCAACAAATTTTCAACTTCAGGTGTCTGAGAAAAAAAGCCCATACCAATGCTGACCGCTTTACTTTGAAGTCATTATCATTAATTGAGAATGCACCCCAAATGATAACTGTCAATCTTACAATATTGTCTTTTATCTCCTCAAATTCCCAACATTCTCTGTCTCTCTCTTTTTAAGATAGGATCTCCCTCTGTCACCCAGGCTGGAGTGTAGTGGCATGATCTGGGCTCACTGCAGCCTCGACATCCTGGACTCAATCAATCCTCCCCCTCAGCTGCTTAAGTGGCTGGGACTACAGGTGCACCCAACCACATCTGGCTAATTTTGTATTTTTGAATACAAGACCAAGTCTTGCCATTTTGTCCAGGCTGATCTCAAACTTTTGGGTTCAAGTGATCCACCTGTCTATGCCTCTCAAAGGTGCGGATTACAGGCATGAGCCACAGCATTGGGCCCTTCTTCCTGACCCTGCTTTTTATTTCAGTGAGAAAATTGAAACTATCCAAAGACAACTTTAACATGCTCCTGCTGCATTGTTTACCTAACCACGCGCATCTATGCTCATATTATTTGTAGGCGTTCTTGTTCCTATAGGTGAATAATACTTTTGCAACAGAAGCCGATTTCCCCAATACTACACTAGCTCCAATCATTTCCTCACTCTTCACTTACTCCTCACCATCTAATCATAGATAAAGCTATAAAAATTATCTTGTCTTACTCTGAATCAGCCAGTGTTTTCCTCTTGACTGGATCTTTCACATCCTCCTACAAACACATTCGATAAAATTACTTAATCACACTCCCTTCTAGCTACAACCACATTTCTTCCAATTAATTCTCTTCCACAAGAGTCATTGCTACTACTCCGGGAGAAAAAAAACACACAACACCCGCCTATGAGTGAGAACATGCGGTGTTTGATCTTCTGCTCTTCTGTCAGTTTGCTGAGAATGATGGTTTCCAGGTTCATCCACGTCAGTTGTGGGGAAATAGGGGAGGGACGGTGGGGGGTGGGAAGCTGGGGAGAGATAGCAAGGGGAGAAATGTCAGATGTAGGTGATGGGGAAGAAGGCAGCAAATCACACTGCCATGTGTGTTCCTATGCAACAAATTTGCATGTTCTTCACATGTACCCCAAAACCTAAAATGCAATAAAATAATTAAATGGGAAAAATAAATAAATAAATAAATAAAAACACACAAAAAAACACCATAAAATCTTCCTTAAAATACTAAGTGCTCTAAATATTTGCCCTGCTCTTAATTGTCCTTTTCCAGACAATTCTCAATGTTAACTCCACCATGATGTGCAATTTTTTATTTGCAATTGAGGAGACAATTAAAACATAGTTTAACCTCATCACCCTTCTATTTAAAACACACCAATTGCTTCCCCTTTCGCTCATGATAAAGCCAAAATCTAAGCATTAAGGTGGAAAGACCTGAACAGTTTGCTCCCCCCGCACACACCCCCAGCACACACACTGAAAGCATGGAATTCATCTGCCACCAACCTCTTTCTCCAGTCACTCTGCTCCAGCCACATTGGAGCCACCCTTTAGCCTCAGAAACCAAACTTGCATGTTCCTCTGCCTGGAATCTTTTCCACTGATTTTCACGTGCACCTGTCCTTTGTCACAATCAGGTCTATGGTGACAGATCACCTTTTCCGTGAGGATTTCTTTTGGCTGTATTTGTTTCCTAGGGCTACTTTAAAAAAGGGGCCACAAACTTGGTACTTTTGGGTAGCTTAAAATGACAGAAATGTATTCTCTCACAGTTGTGGAGGCAGGAAGTCTAAAATCTAGGAACTAGTCAAGGGTGAGTTCTTTTGGAGAGCACAAAGGAAGTATCTTTTCCATGTTTTTCTCTTAGCTTCTGATGACAACCAGCAATACTTACAGTTCCTGTGCTTGTAGATACATCACCCCATCCTCTGCCTCTGTTTTTATATGGCATTCTCTCTGTGTCTCTGTGTCTTTACGTAGCTGTATTCTCTCTATGTCTCTCTTATCTTCCTATAAGGACACCTGTCTAATTGGATGAAGGCCCCACCCTATTCACATTTGACCTCATTTTAACTAATTACATCTAACATCCACAACAACCTTACTTCCAAATAAGGTTACATTCTGAGGTTCTGGGGATTAGAAAATGTTATACCTTTTTTTACGGACACAATTCAACCCCTAGTACTGACCATCCCATCTAAAATTGTAGCTAACGTCTCTGTTCCTTTATCTAATTCATTTGCCTCCATGGTGCGTATCACTGTTTTGCATTCTATGTGTTTTGGTAATTAATTTTTTTTGTTAATTTTAAAAAACGAGGTAAGACATTTCTTTGATCTTTGTTCTATTATCAGTGCAAAAAAAAAAAAAAGAAATACAACTTTGTTGTTGTAAGTTCACAATAAATACATGTTTAATGAATTAATATAAATGACATCTAAAAGGATCAATGAAAGAATGTATTCCCAGACTATACAAACCTTTAAAATCTAATAACATACAAGTCGTATGCAGTTTCTTTATTTTTCTAACACTGTAATTTATTAAATATAAATAAATTCTTCTTAAGCCCCAGTTGACATAATCAATGTTTTTTTACTAACAACATGAACAATCACATAAAAACCACAAATTTCCACCATGATGTACTATTTATTTGCAATTGAGCAGACACTGCCCTGAAGAACGTTTTGCTTAAGAAATAAGTGTTTATTAAGTGTTAAACCACAATCTATTTTCATTTCTGTGATATGTTTTATGGCAACTGAATTGATCAATTCTAATGAAAACTCACTTGGCATTAATGTTCTCTCCATAACCTCCAAATTCCATGCCAGTAATGGAAACCCTGAAATTAAAGTAACATGTAATATAATTTTATTTTGAGTTTATTGCCCATGTTGTGCAAGTATTTTTCTTGTACAGACATTCATGATATTAATGTATTTTTTATTGCTATATACATTGTAGGCATATTGAATTCTGAATAGGACTTGTAACAATACATTACACATATTTGCTCAAAAGCAAAAAAAGTTTGAATTAATGATGAATTTCATCATTTATCAAAGTCATCTGAAAATCATTCAGAAATACTCAATTTTTATTCCCTATCATTTGTATAGCTACAAGACACTAAGGGATCTTAAACTTTGATGAGTTTTTTTTAATGTAGAAACTGAAACGATATGAAATAAAAGGAAAGAAAATAGAAATAAGAAAAGAACCATAAGTAATTTAAAATTAATTAGACAGCCTCTCTGAATGTGTACTTTCTCACTTTTTAAATGATAACAATGTGACAGACTTAGATGAAGATTTGTCTTTGGAATATTTTGACTTCATTCTTAATTATCTTACTGGACACAGATATGTACATTAGGATGTGCTTCTTAATGTAAATAAACCAGGTAAAATGTGGAACAGTAAAGGCAACGCTTTCAGTGGGAGCTATGATCTGAATTATTTTTCCTCCTTTTACATCCCTGTGTACTTGAACATATCGCTTAACCTTTCTACAAGTTAGTTCCTCATCAATTAAAATGGCAGAATTTAACATTAGTTTAACTCTTATATCCTTTGAGATTTTGCTTTAGAAACTATACATACATTATATCATTTGATTAGCATAACCCTCAGGTAGTATATAGCATTACCCCTTTTTATAGACAAATCAAACCTCTCAAAGATAAAGCTAATGATAGATATGTGGGTGTGATACTATGCATTCAGCTATTATTGAGTTCTAAATAAGTGCTACATTCTGAAGTCTACATATTCCATTTGATTTTTATTTTTACCGGAGTTTTAAAAGTATGTACCTTATTGTGCTCATTATCATTGCTCACAATTCCCAATCTCTGCCTCCAGAAATGGTCACCTTTTTTTTTAACTGTTTCTTTTGGTATCCCTCTCCACATTTCTAGATAGTGTACTTATATCTCAACTTCTTAAATTTTCAATTTTATGTATCTCTTGGTTTTTTATAAGAATCAATAGTTTATCTTCATTATACTTTCCCAGTTCCACTACATTCCCACTCACAACACAGGTATTCATTTCCTTTTTCATAATCCACTTCAATTTGTTTCACTATTGAGTTTTAAAATAATTGTAATTATGTAATAAAGTCTGTGTAATATTACTGCTAAATCATATAATGCTTACTAAGCATATGTGTCCATTTGTATGATTTTTGTCCACGAGTTAGTAACTGACCCACTGGTTTCAATTTTCTATATATGAATTATTTATTCATTCATAACTATCACTTAGAATTTTAAATCTCTTATTAATATATTCAAACACATCAGAGATATTTTATTTGCATGGAGGAATTATTGGGAGACTTCCGTTCTTCTCAAATATAGACTGATTTATGAGCTATTTTCACCATAATGCTTCTCAAATGCACCATTTTTAAAAAGTTTATGTCTCCTGTTTGTTTTTTCTATGTTTATTCCTTCTGCAAAGCATCTTTTATTAGCATTCTGCGAAAATAACTATGGGAGTATTGCCTATATAAATGTGTTATAGTTTGGAATTATATCTGATTCTCATTTTGCCTATTTAAAGGTTAGAAATGATTACCTTGCAGACTTCGGATGTTCTGTTCCTTTGCTTCTAGGCTCCAGTGTTGTTTCAAGGAAAACAAGTGTCAGTTGGTCATGGTGGTTCACACCTGTAATTCCAGCACTTTGGGAGGCCGAGGTGAGTGGATCATGAAGTCAAAAGATCAAGACCATCCTGGCCAACATGGTGAAACCCATCTCTACTTAAAATGCAAAAAATTAGCTGTGCATGGTGGCACGCACTGGTAGTCCCACTACTTGGGAGGCTGAGGAAGGAGGATCATTTGAACCCAGGAGGCGGAGGCTGCAGTGAGCCAAGATCACACCACTACACTCCAGCTCGGCAACACAGTGGGACCCTATTCCCCCCCAAAAAAAGTGTCATTCTTGTTATCAATCAGTTTTATATGAGCTTTACATTTCTTTGAAGATTTTGTTTTTCTTTTTCTTTTTACAGATCTATCACAAAGTGTCTGAAAGCATATCATTTTAATTTGGAAATATATACCTTTCAGTTAAGTAGATTTTCAAATATTTTTTACCTTCTAAAATTCTCTCATTTTATTTTTTTCTTGAGTCTTCCTAGTACTTATATTATTTGACCATTGTTATTTTGATCTATTAATTTCATTTGGTCTATTTTACACTTTCTGGAAAATATTCTCAACTTTGTTTTCAAGTTGTTTTTTTTTTTCTGCTATCTTTGCTTTCAATATTTTTTTTTTATCTTTCAGATTATTATATCTATCTGTTTGTCCATCTAAATTAATGATTCATATATTTATATTTTTTTATAGAGAGATGTAGATTTGCAATTGAAATAATGAGACTGATTGGCAAAGGCCTGTTATTGGTTCAATCATAGAGCCACCATCCACAGAGCATGGGCTGCATGAGCCATGCACACAAGCTGTGTCATAAAATATTCTATAGTGCTCACTTTGAATATGCCTATATAGTTTAATAGGAAGAGAATAATTTTCAATAAGGAAAATGTAGATGACATGGCACAGAGAATATTTTAAAGTCAATTTCTTATAAATAATATAAACAGTCTCAAAACAAGTATTTTATTTCACTTTCAGAATACTCACACTGGGAAATTTGGCCCAGTAAGTTTTTATTATTGTAATGTACAAATCACCACTGAGTGTTCCCCTGTTTTTTATTTTCATTTTCTGAATGAAAGCTTTTTTGATTACTGTCTTCCCTTTCACTGCTCTTTATTGATTAGGAGTGTGTGGGGGGCTTGTATTGATGTCTATTTATTAATATTTATAAGCTGCTTGAATAATGAACCTTGCCCACAGCTGTTGGAGAATATTGTGCAGAACTCAGAGTTTCTAAACATTGAGCTAGACATTGAGCTGGATTCATGCATTGTATAGGACTTTCGAATGGCCTTCTTTGACGAGGATTGAGTGTATTTCATCTGTAAAAGGAGTAAGCACATGAATATTTGAGTGGCTAGAGAGATACTAATGCCAATTTCGTGGGTGAATTTCCTAGCCTTCCTTGAGATTTATATGGACATGTGAGTAAATGGGTGTTAACAAGATCTGAATGAAAAGATGAAGGTAACTTCTGGATCATTTTATCTAAAACAAGCCACTTGCTCTATACTTCTGCTTCATTTTTCCCCTTCATAGGAATCTGGATATAAAATTGAGCCCTAATCCCATCTAAATGAAGACAAAACCCTTAGAGTTTGGGGAGATGAAAGGTAAAGGAAGCTGGCTTCACTGTCCAACTCTGTAATGTTTTGTAAGAAAAAAGTTCAAACTAGTATATCTTTTGACGTTTTTAATAGTAGTTTGGTTGATCTGCCAATTAACAGAAAATGCAATTCTAAAAACCCTTTGGAAAATAGTTTGCATTTTCTTCTTAAAAATGAACCTGAATATAACCTATTTGAAAATGAGCACAAGGAGGCACATACCATAATATTTTTGGCAGTTTATTTATTTATTTTTTTTTTGTAAAACAAAACCCAACCTATCCATTAGCAATAAAGTCATATAATGAAATAATAAATTACATAAACATGCATCAACATTTGGTGGAATTTCTACAAATTCAGAAAGGAAAGAAAAACTTAATATAAGGTTGGAATATACACAGAAATGGCATAATAGTTATTTTTAAGACGTATTTTTGGCAGTTTATTCATTTTTGTAAAACAGAAACCAATGTAACCATTAGCAATAAAGTTGTATAATGAAATAATGAATTACATAAGCATACATCAACATTTGGCGGGATTTCATTTCTACAAATTCAGAAAGGAAGGACAACCTTAATATTAGGTTGGAATATACACAGAGAGGATATCATAGTTATTTTAAACAGGTGTATCATGCTTATCACAAAAATCAAAGTAAATCAGTGATTGGCACGAGAGTAGAAAGAGAAGTTCACGATGGAAAAAAGAAGATGAAGAAGGATTCTAAGGAACAATGTTCTATTGATTAATCAGGTTGACATATAATAAGTGCTTCCTTTTTAACTACATTGCAAACTATTTTAAACACATATTAAACACATATTTTACATTGCCTTTTTTATATCATATAATTTTCTGTAAAAAATTTGACTTTTGTCATATGTTACACAGCATGCATACTATACTAATCTATTGTTATGTGAACACGATATTCCATATAAATTTGTATGAATATAACATATATATGTATATATGGCACAGATTTTACTGCGCCAATTAGAAACTATACATGATCCCATGAAGGAACAGTCAGTGGAAAAGTTCTTAAAAGGCAGTTTCATTACTTAAAAAAATTCAATAGTCTAAAGCTTCAACTAACTTTGTATAAAATTAGTTTAAATCTTGCAAAGAGGGCTCCTACTGTGAGTCCCAGTGGTCTTTCCTGTAACACAGGTAGGGAAGTAACCAAGGGAATAAAAAAGGCACTGTGATTAGAGATTTCTTTTAACCTGGGGAAATAAACAATTATAAAAAAAACCCCTGTTGAAAAGCTTTCCAAAACTCTGTGAAAGCTACAGCATTTTCTGAAAGCCTGGAGAGGCATTTTGCTTGCTTTTACTTAAAGTGCATGACAGTCAGAGTCTGATTCTGGGAGAGACCTGATTTTTGTTTGGCTCAGCAGGCAATTCAATTAAAACAAAATGTTTAATTTGAAAGGGTCTGTGTATGTACAGCGGTGGCCTTCTCTCATCTATGGGTATTAAACTGTAGTACATTTTTTGCTCTGTCTATTCACAATATACATCATATTTTAAGGAGCTACATTTTATTGTGTTTTGTAAGATTTCCTTCTCTTAAAATGGCAACTTCCTACAACTTACAAGATAACATCAAAAATGTTGCTTCTTTTGTTCATAAGATTATCTCATTGGTCAGATTACTTTATGATTTTCTATTATTATGCCACCTCAAAATATTTCTACAGGGAAGGTATAAGACAGTTTACAGAAGAAGAGATAGAAGTTAATTAATATTTATCTTACATCACTAATATCTCATTCAAAATAACTGTCTAATTCTCATCCAATCTAGAGGGGAGGGATCACTGTTTACATTCATGATATTACCATTTTAAGTTTGAGAGGTCCTAATTATGCTAATTCTTTTCTGGAAAAAATATAAATTAATTAATTTGCATGGATAACACCTGGAATCTAGATTAGATTAAGGTAATAGAAAAGCAAACATAAAATCTTTATAAAGTCCCACATTGATATTGGATACAAGTGAGTAAAGTTAAATTATTTTTATTATTTCCATGTTAAATATTTTTTTAGGTAGCATGTGAAAACTTGAGTTAAATAAGTTACTGAGTGTATTCTGTATCTTTCTCAAGAGGTAAATTAAACATTTTTATAGATTTACACATAATATTGTAAATTAAATACAAAGACCATACAATTTCATCTCTACTTATTCTCTGCTTGCCCTGCATATCTTAGGAAATGATAAAGTTATTAGAAATCAATGACAGAAACCTCCAAAGTCACTAAAAATCAGGGAAGGTTATTATTTACCAGCCAAAAACGTTGACTAAATTCATTATATATAATGCAGATGAGACAAGTTTAATGGAAGACATGAATACTAGATTTGTAATTACCCCTCTTAGAAGCAGTAATATCATCAGATGGGAAAAAAAGAAAATACCATTAGAAATGAAGCAATATCCATAATATAGATAGAAAGGGCTGGAAATGAGGCTATTTGGGGCCCTTTGAAATAACACAAATAAGCAAAAAATCTACTGGAATACTATTTTACTACTAGGAATCAGCCACAATTGAAATACTGGAATTGGGAGTATTTGGGGATTAAAGAACCCAGAGTCGACTCCATCTACTTCTTTCAGGCCACTCTATCAAAGATATATTATTGTAAATTTATAGCAATTAGCAGAGAAATATACATTTTAGAAAAGAATTTCTAGAATTATCAAAGTAAAACATAATGAAAATTTTAAAAAGTCTACTCATCCCATTGATCTGTTTAGCATCAGGCCAATAGTGTTTATATATAATTAAAGAAATTGTATATAAATAGTAAAGTAATAGAGCCAACAAACTGAGACTGATGAGAAGTAAACAATAACAAAAACAAATAAAAAGAAAGGTCAGAATGTAAAATTTCGTCAAAGTGATGTTTCCTTGGAAACCCAGAGTAAGGTAAAAGAAAGTAAAATATTTTGCCTAGAAGAATTATTGGCATTACCTTGATCACATAAAGCATCTATACATAGGTAATACTTATTTCTTTGCTCAATTTGAAGAGAAATTATCTTATATAAATGTATTAACTTTGGTACCAGAATTCTACTGTTTTCCATTCGTCTATGTACTCATCATGAGAGCATACAAAGGTGATAGGAGGATAATTTCCATGTATTCATTTGTCAAAGATCATGTCTTCATCAGCCATAGCTTATAAATGGAACATAATATCATCAGTTTCAGAAACAATAAAATAAAAAATAGCATATACTAATGATAATAACTCTTCACAAGGCCGAACATGGTGGATCATGTCTGTAATCCCAGAACTTTGGGAGGCCAAGTTGGGAGGACCACTTGAGCCCCGGAGTTTAAGACTACCTCAGGCAACACAGGAAGACCCTATCTCTACAAAATGAAAGATAATAATAATAAAAACCCTAGCCAGGTGTGGTGGCATGAATGTGTGGTCCCAGCTCTCAGGAGGCAGAGGTAGGAGGACTGTTTGGGCCCAGGAGATCAAGGCTGCAGTGAGCTGTGATCACACCACTGCAATCCAGCTTGTGTGACAGAGCACGACCTTGCCTCAGTAATAAATAAATAAATAAATAAATAAAAATAAAAACAAAAACTCTTCACAAACAAAACTCTGTATGTATTTGCTTGCCTTAAAATTTATCTGCTGGAAACCTAAACATCAAACTTAATATTAAAACATAAGAATCAGAGGACCTGGAGCTTTCCCTGAGGATCACCATCATATTGGACAGTGGATGACCGAATAAACTAAGTTATGTTCAAGAAGCATACGCAATTCCAGAATCTCTGCCCTAATCTTCACCCCGTATTGAATGTTTACATAAACTAGCACAAAGCAAGGTTTAGCAACCCTTTCTTCAGATACGAGTTACTAAGAAATGACGTAATATATAAACCAACATGATAGTCTCGCAAGAAGAAAACAGATACCTGAAGAGCACAGCACCATAAAATAAGGTAACAAACTAAATAAATTTATATACAGGCAAAACCACAATTTTAAAAAAACATAACAACTGTGCTGAGAAAAATAAGAGATGAGATTACAAACTTGCAGCAGGAACAAGCACTATGAGACACCACCAATTTAAGTAATGTTTAAAAATTTTTAATTCCTCAAATAAAGATCCCAGTAAATATCTTACAAAGAAAAATGAATATGACAACAGATGAAATTAATAAACTAGATGATGAAATAAGGAAGCTATCCTCATGGCAGTGTAAATTTGATGAGTTATCAAATAGAACATATAAAAAGGATCAAAATATTTAGGATGCAATAAATAGAATATTCAGGAATCAACCATAGAAATGACAAGAAAGGCAAATAAAGGCAAAACAAATGCACACACATTATAAATATTTGTTTTAAACTGAAGAATCTCAAAGAAAACATGACAATTCCAGATCCACTAGATAAGCAAAAGTTCACTGATCAAAGAGGAATAATACTAACTTCAAATTTCTCCCTAGGTGACATTAGAAACCAGGTAAATATATTAACTTTCTTAAATAGTTGAATGTAATATTTTATATACAAGTAGACTATCATTTGAATACCTTGGCCAACTCAATAAGCTCTCAGAAACATAAGTTTTAGGAAAGTTTATTATCCAATGATATTTTTTGAAAGGATTCACAGAAGTGCTTCAGCAAGAATAGAAATGACTCCAAGCAGAAAAACTGTAATATGGAAAATGATGACGAATAAATAACTCGGTAAATTTCTTATTTGAAAATATCAAAAATAACGGTGACAGGCTTTAAGTGAACATTGGCTGTGGCCTGGAAAAATCTGTGAACTGGTGCTGGTGATGGCCACAGGGAGAGGCTTATTGACTTTTGAGACCCCACAGAAGCCACCACCGTGGGTGCCATGGAGGCCTCCTTCAAGTGCTGCAGTGGGGCCATAATCATCCTCACCAAGTCCGGCAGGTCTGCTCACCAGGTGGCCAGACACCGCCCACGTGCCCCCATCATTACTGTGATATGGAATCCACAGACAGCTCGTCAGGCCCACCTGTACCATGGCATCTTCCCTGTGCTGTGTAAGGACCCCGTCCAGGAGGCCTGAGCTGAGGACGTGGACCTCCGGGTAAACTTGGCCATGAATGTTGTCAAGGCTCGAGGCTTCTTCAAGAAGGGAGATGTGGTCATCGTGCTGACAGGGTGGTGCCCTGGCTCTGGCTTCACCAACACCATGAGTGCTGTTGTTGTGCCGTGATGGACCCCAGAGCCCCTCCTCTAGTCCCTATCCCACCCCCTTCCCCCAGCCCATCCATTAGGCCAGCAATGCTTGTAGAGCTCACTCTGGGCTGTAATGCGGCACTAGTGGGCAAGGACACCAGAGAAGATAAACGCCTGGCTGAAACATGGCTGTGTTTACAGCCTGCTCTGTGGGACCGCCCAGGTCCCAGGAGGCCCCAGGAGCCAGAAGGCAAGAGAGTGACAGTTTCCTTTCCTGTGTGTTCTCCATTCAGTTCCTTTAGAAAATGGATGCCCAGAGGACTCCCAACCCTGGTCTGGGGTCAGGAAACAGCCAGCGAGAGTTAGAGGCCTTAGCACACAGGCCAGTTGTTCCATTTAAGCCAACTCTGGCCCTGGCCCTTACTTGCTCCGCAAACCCTTGGGCCTCCCCAGTTCGCACCTGTCCCCGCCTTCCACTCAGCTGTCCTGCAGCAAACACTCCACCTTCCATTTTCCCCCACTACTGCGGCACCTCTGGGCCTGTAGCTATAGAGCCCACCTGTATGTCAGTAAACAACAGCTGAAGCCAAAAAAAAAAAAAAAAAAAAAAAAAAAAATGCCTGTTTGGAGCTTTGATGGCCTCTAGGTGAGAGAAACAACAGCTTAAAAAGTTAAATGTGCATAGATCTAACATGTGTGTTATACAAGGAAAGAATCTAGAGCCAATTATTATAGAAATAAAGAGTGAAATATACTAACTGCATCGTACCCCAAGCTGTCTCACCCTGGTGAAAAAATTAAATCTTATATGGGAGTGGTTAAACTTTATGAAAGATATAACTGCTCCTGCCACATCTGTAGCAATTAACAGGTGACCCTAAGGAAATCTCGGGTTTGTGGCTTTGTATGGTGGCCATTAAAGCTTCTACCTCTTTCTTTTGTTTAAAAGACTGAGGTGGCCACTTTCAGGAGAGACTCTAAAGTACTATATGGTTCCAGGGTCTGTTTCTGGGTATAAACTGAAGGTGGTAAAGTTGGTTGGTTGCCTATTCTGAAAGATAGGGAATTCAGAATCCCTCATTCTTTTTTTTTTTTTTTTTTTTTTTTTTGTTCTTTCAGTGAAAACTTGGGTTGTGAGGGAGAAAGAAAGCAGGTGTCCCCCTTTTGTTTCATCCTTAGTCCTGAGTCCCAGCAACATTGGCTGGTGCTACCTATGGGAAACAAAGAGGCTTTCACCTATGTTAACAGGGAGTCTAGGGATGGGAATGTCTACTCTTACCCATGTATACCCTATCTCCTCTACTGTCACCAACATTTGAGTTCCCCGGGCCTCATTTATGCCATACTGTATGGCCTCCTTTCATGAAGTGGGGATTTAATTGGCAGGAATTTGTCCTGCCTGTTTATACTATGCCTGCTGTCTGGCTTTGGATCCTTCAGATCTGGCTTTCCTTTCTAAGGCCTCAACCTCGGAATTGAGTTTAAACAAAAAAAGTATTTCAGGGACTGCATAGATTTATTTAGATTAAGTATCAGATTCACTTTGCCAAACGTGCTGTCATCAGCCAGCAGGGATTGCTCCTCTGTTGCTTCCCTACCATAAGCAGAGTGCTGAGGTAGAAAGAGAACTTTCTCATTTAGAAAAGAAGAAAAACAAAGTAAAGTGCATAGGTGGGGGTGGGGGAAGCTGGGGAAATAGCCTTTTGCGTTGTAGAAATGAGTTCCTTTAATCACTGTGTCCCTTCTCTGGTTCAGACGAGCTAGACCTCTGCGAAGGGAAACAGAGCCAACACATTCCTATTACCTAAAAGAGAGGTGGTAGGGTCTTGGAAAAAAGAGATTCAACATTTCCACATTTTAACTCACCCTTTTGTGTATCCTGGATAAACACTGAGATGAGAAGGGGTTCTTCCCTTGACCCCCTTTGTGGGATAGAATTGGAGTGGCTTCTTCCTTTAGCCCACCACTGGCCACTTTTTATGAAAAAGAGCATGCAAACAAGTGTGGGAACCACAGGGAATGAACACTGGAATCAGCTGGTTGCTTCTCTCTGGCAGGAACAAGCTCTGTGCTGTCCTTGCAGCAGCAACCAAGCCCCTGCCCTCTCAGCACGTGGGTTCTCATTTGGTGTCCTGGAAGTATCAGGTCACAGGAACAAAGGATTGAAGGGTGGTGCATGTGGAGAATTCCACTGGCTGATAAAAGTGGCTCTCAGTGGAGGGGGAAACGGAAAGGGACTGGTGCAGGAAGAAGCGTTCCTTTCCTGAAGCCTCACCATCTGAAGTTAGCCACATCTATCTATAGTCTCTTGATGCTCAGCCAGTTGTATCCCGCCTGGTCAGCCGCTTGTGTTGCTCTGCACCCTGAAGTCTTTTTATTGGCACAGAACAGGGGCTTGGCATTCCAAGAAAACAACATTCGGGCAGAAAAAGGGGGTCAGCTGTTTTCACTTAGGGCCTTGGCTCCAGGTTTAAGGGTGGAGTTAAGCCGGGAGTCCACCCATTCTTTATCTCTTTCTCTGAAACAGTCTCTCTCACTGTGCTGAGACATCTGGAACTGAGGGTGTGGTGATGCATGTATCTCTACAGCCACCGCCACTAGGACTGTGCTGCGTCAGACCTGAAGCCAGCATTGCTCTGGGCCTTGCACAAAGCCCGTCTCCTCAGGGCAAGGTGTTGCCTCAGGCCTTGGGCATGTCCAGAGATGCAATCTGGGAGCCAGGAATTGGAGTCAAAGACCCTGGTAATTTGCCTGATGTTCTGTCCTACTGCAGTTATCACTTAAACCAAAATACAAAGTACTTCCTGCTCTTCTATCTCCTTTTCTCTCTCTCTCTGGAGCCTGGGACAATGGCTTCCTTTTGCCAGTGGCCTCTGCATAAATCTCTGGGAGGAATTCAACTTATATTTTCCCCAAACAGTGCCCCCTTTCAGCAGGAAGTAGCTAAGACCAGTCATCCATCTATATTCTGTTTTTTTTTTTTGTTTTTTTTTTTTTTTTTTTTTTTTTTTTTTTGAGACAGAGTCTCACTCTATCACCCAGGCTGGAGCTCAGTGGCTCGATCATGGCTCACTGTAACCTCTGCCTCCTGGGTTCAAGTGATTCTCCTGCCTCAGCCTCATGAGGAGCTGGGACTACAGGCACCCACCACCATGCCCAGCTAATTTTTTGTATTTTTAGTAGACATGGGGTTTCACCTTATTGGCCAGGCTGGCCTCGAACTTCTGACCTTGTGATCTGTCCGCCTCAGCCTCCTAAAGTGCTGGGATTATAGGCATGAGCCACTGCACTCAGCCTAATCCATATTCAAACAGTAGTTAGATGTGCTTCTTATAATACGGAAAGGGTGGGTTCCTAGTTAAACTCCATCCTTAAGCCTGGAGCTGCAGCCTAAGTGAAAACAGCTGACCTCATTTTTTTGGTAAGTTGCTTTTTTGGCCTGAAACATCCCGATTCTTAGCCCATAAAAATACTTTAGCTGGCAGAGCAACACAGGTAGCTGACTGGCAGGGACACAAGCTGCTGAATGTTGGGGATACAAACAGCTGAATATCATTCTTACAGATTTTGTCTTGAAATCAATTTTGTGTGATACAAGTTTCTAACGTATAGGTTGTATGTGTGTGTTTGTTAATGAAATAAATGTTAAGTTGTCATTAGTTAAAAATAATGGGTTATAAGATAGAATTTAGAAGGCTCGTGGTAACTTCAAATTGAAAAACATACATCAGATACAAAGAAATAAAAAACAAGAGATTAAAGCATACCACCAGGGAAAGTCAATCACCATCATTAAAAGGAAGACAAGAAAGAAGAAAAGAAGAGGACAATGCAAAACAACCAGAAAACCAACAGCAAGATGACAGGAGTCAGTCCCTATCTAACCATTATAACATTGAACATGACTGAATTAAATTTTCCAATCAAAAGACATAGAGTGCCTGAATGGATGAAAAAACAAGACCTAATGATCTGTTGCCTACAAGAAATATATGTTGCCTACAAACATACACATAGACTTAAAGGGATAAAAAAAGTTAGTTCATGCCAATGGAAACCAAATAAGAGCAGGAGTAACTATACTTATATCACACAAAATTAATTTCAAGACAAAATCTGTAAGAATACACCAAGAAAGTCATTATGTAATAATAAAGCGGTCAATTCAGCAAGGTGATATAACAATTTTCTTTATATATTGGATGCTCCAGTGTTAGGTAAATATATATGCACCCGACACTTGCAGCATCCAATATATAAAGAGAATATTAATGACACTAAAGAGCAAGATAGACTTCAATACAAAAAAGAAAAATACCCAGAGAACACTCAACTTCCAGAATTTAAAGGAACTCCCAGCAGGAAAATAAATAATGAACCACTAGAGTTAAACACTAAAGAGTGAGATAGACTTCAGTACAAAACAAAACAAAACAAAATACCCAAAGAACACCCAAATTCCAGCATTGAAAGGAATTCCCAGCAGGAAAATAAATAATGAACCACTAGAGTTAAACACTAAAGAGTGAGATAGACTTCAGTACAAAACAAAACAAAACAAAATACCCAGAGAACACCCAACTTCCAGCATTGAAAGGAATTCCCAGCAGGAAAATAAACAATGAACCACTGGAGCTAATTTGCATTATAGCATAAATGGACTTAACAGACATTCACAGAATATTTTATTCAATGGCTGTAGAACACACATTTTTCTCCTCCACACATAGATCATTCTCAAGAAGAGACATTATTAGGTCACTAAACAATTCTTAAAACATTCAAGAAACTGATATAATATTAAACGTGTTCTCCGACCACAATGGAATAAAACTAGAAATTAATAAAAAGAGGAAATTGGAAACTATACAAACACATGGAAATTAAACAATAAGCCCCTGCAACCAGTGGATCAAAGAAGTCAAGAAGAAAATTTTTTAAATTCCAGAAACAAATGATAATGAAAACGCAACATATCAAAAACTATGGGATACAGTAAAAGCAATACTAAGAAGGATGGTTATAGCTGTAAGTGCTTACATAAAAATAAAACCACTTTACATAAATAACTTAATGATACATCTTATAGAACTAAAAGAACAACAACAAGGTTGGGCGCGGTGGCTCACGCCTGCAATCCCAGCACTTTGGGAGGCTGAGGCAGGTGGATCACAAGGTCAGGAGTTGGAGACCAGCCTGACCAACATGGTGAAACCCTGTCTCTACTAAAAATACAAATCAGCTGGGTGTGGTGTTGCGTGCCTGTAATCCCAGCTACTCAGAAGGCTGAGGTAGGCGAATCACTTGAACTTGGGAGTCAGAGGTTGCAGTGAGCCTAGATCATGCCTCTGAACTCTAGTCTGGGTGACAGAGAAAGACTCCATCTCAAGGAAAAAAACAAAAAGAACAACAACAAAGCAATTCTCAAATTAGTAGAAGAATAAAAATAATAAAGATAAGATCATAAATAAATCAATTTGAAATTAAAAAAATACAAAAGATCAATGAAATAAAACCTTGGTGTTTTTAAAAGAAAATTGACAAAACTTTAGCCAGACTAACTAAGAAATACAAAGAAAAAACCTAAATAAAAATTAAAGATGAAAAATGGGACATTACAACTGATGTCCCAGAAATCCAAAGGATCATTAGTGGCTATTATGATCACTGTATGCCAACTAACTGGAAAATCTAGCAGAAATTGATAAATTCCAAGACACATACAATCTTCCAAGATTGAACCATGAAGAAATCCAAAACCTGAACATAACCATTACAAGTGACAAGATCTAAGCTGTAATAAAAATCTTTCAGTAAGGAAAATGCTAGGACCCAATCATCACTATTGAACTCTACCAGTAGAATTACAAATACCAATTCTACAAAAACAGTTCCAAAAAATAGAGAAGAAAGGAATACTGCTAACTTAATTATATGCAACCAATATTACATGGCACCAAACCAGAAATAGACACATCAGAAAAGAAAACTACAGGCCAATGTCTCTGATGAATATTGATGCAAAAGTCCTCAGGAAAAAGATTAATCAACTGGATTCAACAAGACATTAAAAAGATTGTTTATCATAACCCAGTGGAATTTATCCCTGAGATACAAGGATGGCTCAACATACGCAAATGAATTTATGTGTTACATCATATCAACAGAATAAAAGAAAAAAAAAGTGATAATTTTAAATGATGCTGAAAAAGTCTTTGATAAATTTCAACATCCCTTCCTGATAAAAATCCTCTAAAAACTGGGTATAGAAGGAACATACTTTAACATAACAAAAACCATATAAAACAGGCCCACAGCTATTTTCATAATGGGGGAAGCCTGAAAGCCATTCCTCTAAGATCTGAAGCATGACAAAGATGTCCACTTTCATTACTATTATTCAATGTAACACTAGAAGTATTAGGTAGAGCAATCATACAAGACAAAGAAATAAAAGGCATCCAAATTGGAATGAAGGTGGTCAAATCATCTTTGTTTGCAGAAGATACAATCTTATATTTGAAAAAACATAAAGACTCCACAAAAAAGTATTAGAACTGATCAACAAATTTAGGAAAGCTTCAGGATGTAAATTGAGCATACAAAAATCAACTGCATTTCCATATGCCAACAATAAACAACCTGAAAAAGAAATAAAAGAAGTAATACCAGGTGCGGTAGCCACACATAAAATAAACTACTAGGAATTAATCAAATAAGTGAAAGATATCTATAATGAAAACTATAAAACGTTGCTGAAAAAAATTGAAGAAGGCAACAAAAAAAGGAAAGATATTCTATGTTCATGTGTTGAAATAACCAATATTGTTAAAATGTCCATACTACCCCAAGCAATCTAAATATTCAGCGCAATCCCTTGCAAAATACCAATGACATTCTTGCAGAAATAGAAATAAACAGTCCTAAAATTTATATGTAATCACAGAAAGCTTAGAGTAGCCAAAACTGTCATGAGCAAAAAGAACACAACTGGAGGAATTACCTGATTTCATATTATATTACAGGACTATAATAACCAAAACAGTATGGTACTGGCATAAAAACAGACACAGACCAATGGAACAGAATAGAGAACTTAAAAATCCATTCATACACCTACAGTAATTTTATTTTCCACAAAGGTGTCAAGAACCTACATTGGGGAAAAGGCAGTGTTGTTAATAAATGATGCGGGAAAAACTGGATATCCATATGGCAAAAGAATGAAACTATACCCTGATCTCTCACCTAATACACAAATCAAATCAAAATGAACTGAATAGATAAGTCTAAGACCTCAAACTGGCGGGGTGCGGTGTCTCACCCCTGTAATACCAGCACTTTGGGAGGCCGAGTCAAGTGGATCACCTGAGGTCGGGAGTTCGGGACTAGCCTGGCCAACATGGTGAAACCCTGTCTCTACTAAAAATACAAAAATTGGCTGGGCATGGTGGCAGGTGCCTGTAATCCTAGCTTCTTGGGAGGCTGAGGCACAAGAATTGCTTGAACCTGGGAGGCGGAGATTGCAGTGAGCCAAGATTGTGCCATTGCACTCCAGACTGAGTGACAAGAGTGAAACTCCCTCTCAAAAATAAACAAATAAATAAATAAACGAAAGACCTCAAACTATGCAATTACTACAAGAATACACCAGGAAAAATTTCCAGGGCATCAATCTGAGTGAAAAATTTCTTGACCAACACCCTGCAAGTATGGGCAACCAAAACAAAAATGGACAAATGGAATCACATCTAGTCAGAAAGCTTCTGCACAGCAAAGAATACAATCAACGAAGTGAAGAGACAACCCACAGAATGGAAAAAATATTTGCCAACTGCCAACTACCAATCTGATGAGGGATTAATAACTGGAATGTATAAGAAGTTCAAACAATTTTTGTAAAAAATCTAATAATCTAATTAAATATTGGCTAAAACTTCAACAGATATTTCTCAAAAGAAGACGTACAAATGGCAAACAGACATATGAAAAATTGCTCAATGTCATTGATAATCAAAGAAATACAAATTAAAACTACAATGAGATATCATCTCACTTCGGTTAAAATGGCTTTTATCCGAATGTCAGGCACTAACTGGCAAGGATGAGGAGAAAATAATGCTGGCAAGGATGAGGAGAAAAGGGAATCCTCATCAGGGTGGTTGGAAGTACACATTAGTATAACCCCTTGGAAAACAGTTTGGAGGTTCTTCAAAAAAATCTAATAATGGAGCTACACTATGATCCAGCAGTCCCTCTGCTGGCATCACGATATCTAAAAGAGAGAGTTAAGGTGAAGAGGCATATCTAGATGCTAAGTTTGTTACCTTTATTAATGGACAATAGAGTTTTAAATGACATCAACCTTATAAGCTAGAAATATAAACTTTAAAAAAATAATTTTAGAACAAACATCTATAGTAGTGAAACTTATTGGAAGGCTAGCAACTTTCTTTTACTTCAGATTGATTTTCTTCAGGAAAATTCAAGTAAAGTATTTCATTTAAAAATATTTTTATATATGTAGCTGTTAAAAATTATTGAA
Source organism: Sapajus apella (assembly GCF_009761245.1). Lineage (NCBI taxonomy): Eukaryota > Metazoa > Chordata > Mammalia > Primates > Cebidae > Sapajus > Sapajus apella. The sequence goes on along the minus strand of NW_022437071.1, from coordinate 1,311,604 downwards.
CAAATATTTATTGAACACCTTTATGAGCCCATGACTTTTATTGGTACTGGGGACATAGCATTAAATAGAACAAATAAAAGTCCTTCCCTTCACTCAGGTACATTTAATTAAAGTGACAAGAGAAAAACTATGCACCAGATCAATCTATTGCATTTAACAGTATATTAGAAGGTGGAAAGTATTATGGGGATAACGGGGAAGTGTGGACCACAAAAAATTTAAAGGTTAAGTTTATTGTTAGGATAGGCCAGATTGAGCAGTTGGCACCTGTTTAAAGAAGACAGTGAAGAGACCACAGGTGAAGAGATTTCTGCGGAGTGCAAAGAGGTGGAATCTGGAAGCTGCCATTGGGATGGAAAGAAATAAAAGACAGACAGGAGTAAGAAATGGCATCTGTGAGGGGTTGAGAGTTGTGGACTGTAGATTATTTAAGAATTGATAGAATTCAAACCATTACAGTTTCATATTCTGTGTGAAAAGGTAATCTACTGGGGAATTGTAAACAGAAGACGGACATATCTCTTCTTACAACAATCCATCTATCTGTCCATATATGTATCTAACTATGCCTCAATCTATCTATGCATATATCTTGTATTGATCAACCTTCCCAGACTCACATGACTATGCTGTCCTAATATTTTGGCTGGGATTATTTCATTAATATGCATATGCATGTGCTTGGGTTCTAGTTTTATTACAATCACTAACTTTTATTGAGACCATCCAGTAAATTTGTGGGAGGTAAGTATTGTTATCAGTAGGAAAAAACATCTTGGAGGGGCTGTAAAGTTAACTGAACAGTCAAAAGCAGCTTCTATTTGTAGAGAAAAAGTGGAAACAAGGATGGGAGTCAGGTAAAAGGGTCAATGGTTATCCTCTCTTTAGCCTACCCTAAGTCTTCAGCATGGACTTCTGACCACCAGGAGGAGTAGCATCACCTGGAAATGTGGTAGAAATGTAAATTCTCAAGCCTCATTTCAAATCTAAAAAATCAGTGAGTGTAAGGTGTAGTAATGTGTTTTAGAAGCTCTCCAGGTGATTCTGCACTCACTAATGCTTGACAACTAATGGCCTATGCAAATGGAATTTTTGAAGCTTACCTCTAGCCTAACATAGCTCACCAAGAATGATATTTTGTAAGTATTTGGGTTAAAAGTATCAGTATTAAGAAAGTCTGATTTCAATGACTTATGTACAGCACCTCTACATTCAGGTAGTTGAGTAAATGACTCTAGAGAAAGGAGATGGCTTTCTAAAGAGTTTGCATTCAGATTTCTGGTCTTCTTCTCTAGAGAAACTCTTAAAACCTCACACCAGTCTATGCACTTACACATACATGGGCACTACGCAATGGGGTGGAATGTCTAGAATGAATAAAAGTTTTAAATATAAAATGTTAACTTGATAATGGTGTGAATGAAGTCACAGAGAACCTAAATTATTGATTGAAGCAAAAATGACAACAAATAAATGTTTTTGAAAAGGAATGACTAAGGAATAATGGAAATTGGATGTTCATTGCCCACACAGAGCTGAAAAATAAGTTAAAAAAAAAAAAAAACCTGGTTATAACTATTTCTGACACTCTATATGGAGGAGGTAAGATCCACGCTGAGCCACTTCAACATCATAGGTTGTCTCCATGAGCACAGCTGGGAGCTTGTCTCCTCCTTACATAACATGCCAAGGGCATGTTCAAGTAAAATATGGTCTGTGGCTTCAGTGTTCTATATGCAAAAGGGGCAAAAGGGGGACAAACTTGTTAACCATTCTTTTCAGATCATCCATTCACTTGCTGATTTTTATTGGCTTATTTTTTAATTACTAAAGAGGGATGTGAAACATTTTCCCATAATTGTTGGTTTGATTGCTTTATTAGTTTTGTCAGTTTGATTCCTACCTTTTGAGGCAATACTGACAGCTCTGTACACCTTTAAAATAGCTTTATTTCCCTGTTGAGTTGATTGTCTTATTACTTTACCATTAATTACCTCTAATATTACCACTTAAAGGATACTTTCTCTGGTACTGAATTTTCCCAATCTTATTTTTTCTTTTCTCTATTTTGACTCTACTTTATTAAGTAAATAAGTCACAGTTATTTTAAGGTCTCTGACTACTAAATCCAATGTCTAGATCACCCATGGCTCTATTATTATTTTCATTTAATTTTTTAAATCTTGGTTTTAAATAATACTTTCTTGCCTCTTGATATGCCTAGTAATTTTCTTTGGAATTCTAATTAGCTAACAAATTGTAGAGATTGTCATGCCGTCTTTTTCTAGAGAGGTTCACACTTTCCTCTTCTAGGCAGCTAGAGAAGGGGATAATAACTTTCATTCAGGTAGTGACTGAGCCGGATTGAGACTAGTTTACAAATTTACTAAATCTCTGCCTACCTACATTGTAGCTCTCCAGTAATTAGAAGCTGAAAGCCTAGTTTGTTGACATTTGCCACTTGTCTGGCAGTACTGATCTGTAATCCTTGCCTCCGCGGCATATGAGTCTGCCAACAATAACACTCTGCTCTTCAGAAGCAGTTTGCTGGGTTATTTTGTCTCCCAGAAGCGGCCCTTTCCCAAAATAAAGCCCAGCTAGCTGGACTATGGTTCTGTGCCCAGAATTGTCAAATGTGCTTAGGGAAAACACAGCTGCAGTCTGCTCCTGTTACTGCAATTATCTGCTCTCCAGAATCTTAGGTTCCAAAACTTGATCCTTCAATATCATTGTATGATTGCTCTTCAATTGTATGGCTTTTTAAGTAGTTCTAAGATGGCCTATCCTTCAGAATTAGAAATAAAAGACCTCTTTCCAGGATTTGTTTTTATGTAGCAAAAATATGCATACTTTAAAAATGCTGTCTGATAGCAAATTTAATACAATAAGTTAATTTTCTCTGATTTTTTCTCCATGGTTGAATATTATCATAGATAGATTTGAATTCAAATGCACTTGCAAGTGGGTCAAACTTAAAATGGCTTATAAAAGCCAGAAATATGTTAGCTCTTCCATATATATGGTGAGAGAGGTTATCTGTTTGTTGCCTGGCTAGAGCCAGTGGATCATGGGTGAAAAGATTCTGTACCCCCGTTAGACTTTCGTCACTGATTTTCTCTTTTAATGTTAGCATCACGTTATTTATTTTTTTTACTTCAGCTGGATTATTCAAGTAATTTAGTTTTATTCTTTTAATTGACAAAATTGTCCATATTCATAGGGCACATAGTTTTGTTTGGATACATATAATGTATAAAGATTGGACCAGAATAATTGGCAAATCCATTATCTCATTTATCATTTCTTTGTGTTGGGAACAGTCAATATCCTTCTTCTAGTTATTTGAAACTATATATTAGTGTTAATTATAGTCATGCTACTGTAGTATAGAACACTGGAACTTATTTTTCCAATGTAGCTGTAATTTGTATCTTTTAAAAAAGCACTACCTATCCCACTCTTCACCTATTCTTCTAATCTCTAATATCCTCTGTTCTACTTTTACTGCTATAAGATCAACTTTTTTGGCTTCCACATATAAATGAGAATACACCTTTTTTTAACATTGTTTCTGGGTTATCTCACTTAACAGAATCTCCTCCAGTTTCATTCATCTCACTGTAAATGACAGAATTTTTTTCTTTTTTATGTCTGAATAGTGTCCCGTTGTATATACATATCCCACATTTTCTTTACCCATTCATCTGTTATTTGACACTTAGGCTGATTCCATACTTAACTACTATGAAATAGTACTGCGTTTCCTAGATAGTTCATTGTCATTCTTACTAATTAAATATAACTATAGTAGTTCCACAATACATTAGCCTTAAAGCTTTTTACCCAGAAAGAATGACAGTACAACATACATTTATCTACTACACAAACCTCATAGAAAAAAAAAAAAAAAATTTCTCTCTAAGTCACAGGGAGTTGGGCAATATGTCTGGTTATTCTTTGTACCTTCTATTCTTTTGATCATGCAGTTGGAATGACAATGTAATTAAAGCTTCCAATAGAGTCACACAGACTAGAGTAAGAGAAGCTTTTCATTTGAGAATGTTGGGCAGGGAAATAGAATGGATGGCCACTGTATCTGCTCAGAACTTTGTGTTATTTGCAACTATTCAATATATCTTTATCCTTGATAATTAAATCCTAACTACTCCTTATGCTATAGAAACATTTTTAAATTTAATTTTAAAATTCATTTTCTCTGACCCCTCCACACATTTAGTCACTTACAATCAACCCACTAGTACTTTAGAAAAGTGTCATGATAATCAACAAATCTCTGAGTTTGCACAAGTTCTAGAAGACCTAATAGTTTTGTTCCTATGAAAAAGACACATATCTACTCATCTGTGAATTTCTTCCTTAGCCAACTGAGGATATCTAAGTACTTTGGTATACGTTTGTTTAAATCTTTAAGCATTTGCATACTTGCCTTCATACTTGTTTACTACAATCTATATATTAAACATTGTGTTAGAGTCTCGCAATGGTTAAAAAATACAAGTTATTTATAATTGATATGATTCTTATCTGATATGATTCTTCAAAAGAGTCATATCAGATAAAGAGATTGATATTTTAAATAACCATTAGTTAGGTGAAAATATGGTGACATAAATATGAACAATAAATTATGTGAGAACCAAGAAGAGACATTAAGCATTATTTCAGAGAAGGTGGCTAGAAAGAGATTAGTCTTAAAAAATGTGACAGGAGACAGAGTTTAGTCTTAAGCTTCATAGGGTGGCAAAGTATAGTACAGAGTGTACTTTTTTGTAGAGGCAAAGAAAACAGTAATACACAATTCATAAACACATTTACGATTTCTTAAATTTTGTTTTCAACAGAGAATAATGAATAATGTCATAGGCAGGAGCATATAAACAGCTAGTGTGATGGTTCTTCGGAGTATAGCATTCCAATAGAGAAACCATTTACTCTTACTATTTGAACAACGTTGTTTCAGTCCTTTATTTTTGCTATTCATATATAGTGGTCTTCTGATTACTGATGCTTTGTAAGTGAATATACTTTTTTTTCCTCACAAGAATCCTTTGCTCGTCACTTATTTCCAAGTTTTCTGTAATATCACAATGATACCCTTAGTGTGATTTATTTGTTTATAAAACAAGATGTAAGTCACAGATTAAGTGTCCTGGACTGCTCTTCTCATTTTACTCACTAACCTCTATTCATTTATAACACTGCTTTTCTATCCACTTTCTCCAAAAAGTCATAGGCTTTATTTTGCAATATTTTTTCAAATTTACATGGAGTAATAGTGCTCTTAATTTCTAATAGTTCTATGGTTTTGAATGCTCACTTTTTTGAGGAGCATCTTATCTTTGATTCAAAAATATAAATTTGTATTTATCTCTGTATATTTACGTGGTAATTATATATTTTTAAAATATGTTTCTCTGCTTTTTAAATTTATTTATTTTTTTCCTACAATTTCTTTATTTTTCTTTCTTACATACTTTTTTCTTTCTCTTTTATAATGGAACCCCCTTGTAATGGTTAAATAAATGATTTTTTGGTTATTCCCCAATAATTAATAATAAATCGATTTAATACTGGAAACATTTTCTGTATAAATTTATAGACCTAGTGAATTATTAGAACTTTGAAATGATATTTAGGCAAGAATCAGGCTGTTTCTTTAAAGGACTTCCAGGAATCAAAAGGAATTTATTTGAATCAGGAACCTAGCCAGAGAAAATTATTCAATATTTTCCTTGGGCAAGGTATGAGCTGATAGGGAAAATGAGAATAAATATAGTAGCTTGCCATCTCATCCTATAATATCCAAGTATCCACTGCATTTCTCAGTGAGCAAGGGTCATATCAGCATGCCGCTGATTTTAGAGATATTCTATATTAACATTTCCAAATAGTAAGACCTCTGTCTCCTGCTGAGGTGTGAGTCAGTTGCTGGCTGTGCAGATAGAGGGAAGCTATCAGGGAGTCTCACTATGCATTCAGTAGACTTCTGTTTTCAGCTTCACCAAAACTTTAGCCTACAGAGGCAACTGATGTTATAAATTCTGGAATCTTTGTGAAAAACTCTATTGCCAGTTTCTTTGTTTCTTGTTTTCTTCCTTTGAGGATATTTAATCAAATAAAGTCAAAATGCAAATTATTTAGAATTTCTTACCTAATTTTTCATCACCTTGGTGCTGAATTAATATGCCAAGCTTTGTTCCACATCATAATATATTTCATATAATTTTAAACATTTACAATATAAACTGAACATTTTAAGTTTGCTTTGAATGAATACTATGAATACTTTGTAGAAAATTACTAGATAAGCATAGTATCTTGATTCATTGGCAAAAATAATTCAAGTACTTGTTTCATTTAAAACATGTTTGAAATCCTATAACTCATTTGACAATTCAAGCTTATAAGAGACCCTTATGTGTTTGGGAGCTAGACATGTTTAATTGACATTGACAAACTATTTATTTAAAATGAGGTTTAAAAATATTTTAAACATATATATTGTTTTAATAATTTGCAAAAAAATAAGATTGTATTTTAGCTTTGTGGGTCTTTTTCTCTCTGAGTGAGGACCATATGTTTAACACGGAAAGTCAGAAAATAATATTCGAAATAAAATTTGCACTCCAAGTGTGGAATCTGCTAAGTGGAATTTTAAAAACTAATTATCTGTAACATATCTAATTCATTTTATTTTAATTTCAGTCTCAATGTCAAATAAAATGAATTATTTCATTTTCAAATTCTAATGGTCTTAACAAGCTTCTGATTGCTGAACTAAGAATTATTTCATGCTGTGTGGTGACCATCTCCTGAATTAGCACAGCTGCCAGTGTTTCATTCTTCTTAAAAAAAATTTACTGTAGCTACCCTGTCACTTCTCTGGCTCTTTAAAAAAAAAAAAAAATTTACTATAGTACACAAACTAAATATCTCTAGTTTAGGCATTGAAGCAACTTCATCAAGATAAATATATTTATTATCAGAAAAAATCACATATAACCAAATATATCATAGAAATAAAATTGTCAATGAAGCAAAATCCATATTTAAAAATGAATTAGATCAAGTGATTATGTCTATAAAAACTGGTAGAAAACTAAACGTGTTCACTCAATAATCAGAAACAGTGTATGTATGGAGTAGAATAGACAGCAAAAGTCACTACATTCGGAAAACATTTGAAACTGTTTAGCACCCGTCTTTAAATTTCATATTTGAGGGATAGAAGGAGAGCAATTACAGAAAGTCTATGTGTGGTGCAAATACCAAACAGTGAAGTATATGCTGTGCCATAGAGTGTGAGTTCTGAATTTTTGGGGAATTTATAATAGTTCAATTCATGACAGTTATGCTACTGACAGTGAAATTAACATACAGTTTAGGAAAAAATGGCAGTGAGAGGGTTACTTTAATGACTCTTTCAATGTCAATACAAGTAGGAGTGAAATCCTCAATTCCTTGAATGTGAGCAGAACACCAAGTTAAAACGGAGGAAGGCAGCAAATCACACTGCCACGTGTGTACCTATGCAACAATCTTGTATGTTCTTCACATGTACCCCAAAACCTAAAATGCAATAAAATAAATTTAAAAAAAATGAAAAATAATAAAATAAAATTTTAAAATGAAGGCCTATTCTTTGATATGGAATCTCTGTCTGGTTAGCTGAATTAGAATAGCATACGAATCTGTTTAATATTCAGTATCCATACCACCGACAGAGGTAGTTGGCTTCACTCTGTTTTGTGACTATGAATGCATTTGTTACCTGAAAAAAGGGCAATTTCTACCTTATTTACCATTAGATATCTAGCACCTATATTGTGTGAACTCGTGGTGACTGTCCAATGTCATGTGGATAATATATCATAAAAATATATATATATCAAAAGACTGGGAGGATTAATTCATATCCTCAGACAAAAGTGAACAGATGATGTGCACAATTCAAACCTATTCTTTGGGAGGCTGAGGCAGGCGGATCACGAGGTCAAGAGAGAGAGACCATCCTGACCAACACGGTGAAACCCTGCCTCTGCTAAAAATACAAAAATTTAGCCAGGCATGGTGGCACGAGCCTGTGGTCCCAGCTACTTGGGAGGCTGAGGCGGAAGAATCGCCTGAACCAGGAGGCGGAGGTTGCAGTGAGCCAAGATTGCACCACTGCACTCCAGCCTGGCGACAGAGCAAGACGCCGTCTCAAAAAAAAAAAAAAAAACCTATTAACAATTACTTTGCATAAATTGAGCAGCATCATTTTTATTGAAAAGACAATGCTGCATGCCACTGTATACTACAGAAGAATTAATAATAAAGCGTGTTCCCACTAGGCACAGTGGCTCATGCCTGTAATCCCAGCACTTTGGGAGGCTGATGTGGGCAGATCACAAGGTCAGGAGTTTGAGACTAGCCTGGCCAACGTGGTGAAACCCCTTCTCTATTAAAAATACAAAAAAAAAAAAAAAAAAAATTATGTGGGCCTGGTGTCGGGTGCCTGTAATCCCAGCTACTCAGGAGTCTGAGGCCAGAGAATCACTTGAATCCAAGGCGAAGGTGGTAGTGAGCCAAGATTGAGCCATTGCTCTTCAGTTGGGCGACAGAGCAAGACACTGTCTCCAAAACAAAGTGTTCCAATGAAGAAAAGAGTGAATGCGCATTTCCCAGTAGAATTCATTGATATAAATAAGAAAACAATGTATCTTTCACTTTTAAGAGAGTTCATAAAAATTTTTATTTATAACAGTATTTTGGAGAATAAAATAATTATTGATATTATAAAGGACAGTGGGATTTTTCCCCCAAAACATAATTCTGAATAAATAGCAAAGTAAAAAAATAAAAATAAAAAATAAATAGCAAAGTAGATTATCTTAGCAGGCTGGTTAAACATCCAAGACTATCCACTGTCTGCTCTGTCCTGGCATCTAGAGAAAATGAGATATTTAGGCAGATTGTCAACATGGTTAGTATATGAATATTCTCATAGACCCTTTAGTTTTTGTTTGAAAAAGTTTGTAACTCAGAAATAAAGCTTCTCCCTATATAGGATATACTTGTCAATTTTGTATTGCTATAAAGGAATAACTGAGACTGAGTAACTTATCAAGAGAAGAGGTTTATTTTGACTCAGGGTTTTGCAAGCTGTATAAGAAGCATGGTGTCAGCATCTGCTTGGCTTCTTGGCTTCTGGTGAGGCCTCGGGAAACTTTTAGTCATGGTAGACAGGAAGGGGAGCTGGCGTTTTACATAGCAAGAAAGAAAGCAAAGGTAGATGCCAGTCTCCTTTAAACAACCAGATCTTGCATGAACTAAGAGAGTGAGAATACACTCATTACCATAAGAATAACACCAAACCATTCATGAAGGATCTGCCCCTTCACCTACCACTAGGCTCTACCTCCAACACTGGGGATCACATTTTAACATGAGATTTGGAGAAGACAAATATTCAAACTATGTAATGGGGTTAATTATAATGTGTCATTTAAGTTATTAAATTATGAAAATTAATATATATATTGTAACAAATTCTTATTTAGAATATTTACTTAAAATAACATACAATGAACAGTTATACTTTAATAAGTCATATACACACATATATATACTCACATGCATGTACTGTATAGACAAAAGAAACCAAATGAAGAAGAAGCAAAGTGTGAAGTATAACAGTTTTTCAAAAAATAGTTCTTTTAATTTTTTTTTTTGATAGTTTGGTTTATAATGGTAAAAAAAGTATTCTTTAACACACATTTTTTCTTTTGTCTAAAATAAAAGTAAATATAATTAACTAAATGGCTACCGTGTTGTAATTAATAGATAAATAAGTAACAAACAAACTGAATCTAGGAACAGAATTTAAAGTATTAATTTACATTAGGAAGCACTAAAAGTGATAAAGATCAGAGTGGTAAGTACAGGAAGCAAAACTTGTGTCAAGGCCAAGATTATAAAATTTGAAATGGAATAGTAGTTTTTGTGTTTTCTTGTTTTCAAATGGAAATAAATTGATGAGATTTTCTTCTAAGCTTCATATAACAAATATTACTACATTTCAGATTTTTATTCCTCACACTAACTACATTTTTTTTTTTTTTTTTTTTTTGAGACGGAGTTTCACTCTTGTTACCCAGGCTGGAGTGCAATGGTGCGATCTCGGCTCACCGCAACCTCCGCCTCCTGGATTCAGGCAATTCTCCTGCCTCAGCCTCCTGAGTAACTGGGATTACAGGCATGCGCCACCATGCCCAGCTGATTTTTTGTATTTTTAGTAGAGACGGGGTTTCACCATGTTGACCAGGATGGTCTCGATCTCTTGACCTCGTGATCCACCCGCCTCGGCCTCCCAAAGTACTGGGATTACAGGCGTGAGCCACCGCGCCCGGCCCTAACTACATTTTTAACAGTGGTCCAAAAGAAGTACTCTAAGCACAGAGAGTTCGACTTTGAAACAACATATAGTAAAATACTTTAACTTATTTCTGCCTAAAATAAACCTCATCTAAATGTTGATAAAAAATATTAATAATAATAATCAAAAGAACCCTTCTTTGACTTATGTTATTTCAAAAGTCTGTTATGAGGAAAAGAAAATCATATTGAATACTCACATCATTAGATCAGAAGAGCAGAATTGTTGCTTTTTATATCATTTGTAATATAGGATATTTTGATTAACTACTGTCATTTGTTAGACTTTTACAATGTAAATGCTGTAATACTACTTAAAACCACTTTTGTATGGCTATAATTTTCTATGTTGGCTCTTTGAGCTTGACTTAAGTTCTTAAGAGTCATTATGAAAATCAGATGCTTAAGAATAATTGTCATACATATTTTGAATTTCTAACTTTAAATATCAGATAGGTATGTTGACAAGATAGTATTTCACATATAAATGTTTATTATTATCTTATACAGTTAGCAGACTGCAGAAATTAATGTTTAGTCATTGATGTTTCTAAAAACTAAAGTTGTAATTTTTAAAAATTTAAATTAAATGTCACTTTAACCTTTTATAAAAACTTAATGACTAATTACTTTGTCAGGAAAAATATGCTGACTGCAGCACTTACATTATTATTTTATTTGAAGCTCTGAATCAATAATATTTCACATTCAACACTCTCCAGCAATGCATAAATTTCCTATGTTAATTTCCCTCTTAAAACATAATTCAATTTCACTTAAATTTTTATATTAACTGGAACTTAACTTATCCTGAATCATCCTTGGTTCTCTTATGACAGGCAAATTTGTAGAAAGTTCTATTTTATTTTAGTGTATTTTTTTTATTGAGCCAATATGTATATAACACTACACAAATCACAGCAACAAGAAATTCTACATTTTCAATAAATATTTTTGTATTATTGAGATGATTTTAGATCAAATTCAGCTTTCAAACAGCTTCATCAGTATTGACTCATTCTTAGTTTACAGTTCAACTAAAATATCTCCATTGAAATTTAGGAAATTTATACAAATGAAGGTGTCTCCCTATTCATTTCATAAAGAAAACATATTTTTATTACTTTGACTTTTCTTCAGTGTAAACTTTTCACAGCCAAAGTAGTAAGAGATATTGATACTTATTCTAGCTGAATATGTTTAGGTTATTTTAGGTCTTAGTTATTGTGCAGTTTAATATTATTTTTCATAGCTGATAGAATTTGTTTGAATTTTTAAAGCATTCAGTTCAATTTATAAATTATTTCAACCAAAAACATCATAACTATTCATTTTTGGAAAGAATATGTAGCTATATTAACTACGAATTGTAGTGTATACAAGTATAACTTGTTCCTAAGTAGCAAGTATCTATTATCAGGTGGATGATATTACATCTTATTGAACACAGAGCCAGGAAATGATCTCTGAGGAAAGGGATCAGTCACAAGTCTATCACAAACTTCCCATTACAAATGGTACAGGAAAATTAATGGTCTAGGTTTTTTGGCTTAATAGGTTTCAGTACCTGTCTTCTGAAAAACATGCATTTCAATTTTATCTACTCTGAATCACCACGGCACTTAAAAAGATTAAGTATTATGGGGTCTACAGAATAGTAATTTAGAAATAAAAATTCCTTTTCCAGGTGCAGCCTGTCAAGTTGCTAACATTTAGTTAAGCTTTCACAGTTCTCAGAAACACTTTATGAGAAAATGAACCTTGTAATTGTGGTAGTCACCTTAAACCATGCTTTGAATAATCTTCAGAGGCATTACCAGCTTCCCTCTAGATCACGTAACTGGTGCTCAGATATATACACTATCATACATATAATAAGTAAGATATGTTGTGGTCATTTTTTAATATGACTTATTTTATGGGAGTAAATTCAAATACAATTAAAATATGCTTAATGTTATCACCTGCCTATGAACAAGTATGAAATTTATATAAAGAAGATATAATACCTTATTCTAGCAATGTGGCCTCTGCATTATTTGAATTCCTCCTGTCTTTTGCCCATTTAATTTAGCTGTTCAATAGATATTTATTGAGTGCCAAATATCTGCCTTTCCACAGTTTTAAGTATGAGAAAATTGAACAATTATTATTCTTAATGTGGAAGTGGTAGAAATATTTCCTTAGTAATCATAACATAACAATGATACACCTCTTTTATTTAACATTATAGTGGAATTTCTATTTTTAGACAGTGGAAAAAAAATGCCAGAAAATATATAAAACAATATATGGAGAAAAAATAAATGATCAAAATCCACAAGCAATCAAATTAATACTTCCAACTTATCTCAGAACATTTGTTAGAATTAATGACAGAACCTAGCAATAATGTCTGCTATAAGTCCACAGTACAAAAAAGGGCAATTTAGCACAGCACCAATAAATGTTCAGAAATACAAATTCAATGTAATTTTACAATAAAGAAACATTAAGCTATCTATAAAAAAGATATTACAATGTGTATTATAGACTTTACAGAGAAAACATAAAACATTATTGAAACCCATTAAGATTTCCTAAATAAATTTTCTGATAAACAATCTTCATGATTGAATAGACTTAATATTGTAAATATGTAAATTATCCTCAAATTTGTCAGTAAAACAATTGCAAATTGAATTAGTTTTTGAAAGTATTTTATAAGGATATTGATGCTAATATTTTTGTGATAGAAGAATGGAAATGAGGAACTAACATATTCTGAAATAAGAAACATAAAGTGGAACCCTGCTGTGAGAGAGATATCTGATTCCTAGAGACAGTTTGTGGCGTTAAGGAAGAGACAAAAAATTATTTCTCAAGAGAATTTAGATCTAAAGAAAATTTATATCTTAGAAATAAATCTCTTACATCCTAGATACAGAGAAAGCAGCTTAACACATTTCTACGGAAAACAAAGACTGCTAAAAATGATGGTAGGATAATGCATTATTTTTATTGGAAGGAAAGAAAAAAAGAATGAAATAATTTCTTATGCTATATACAGAAGTAAATTTCTGATAGATTAAATTTAAATGTGTTTTGTAAAGCTATACAAATTTCAGCTGTAGTTCTAATTACGTTTGTCTTTAGATTATAATAGGATTTCTCAAGATATAGAAAGTATGCACATTGGAATAAATTATTTATACATTTTACCACATATGTGTGAAAAGATTTTGTTTATGAAAAGATATAGCCAAAAGATATTTAAGCTGAAGTTAGAAACTTTACAATTTATATGCCTAATAAAGGATTACTACATTTATATATATATATATATATATATATTTCCTGAACGTAAGAAAAAATATTTGTAAACTAACACAAACACAAAAAAGTAATGAATAGATGGTTCAAAAAGTGAACAACAAATGATGAGAAATATATGAAACTGCCTAAACCTAAATAGTGGCAGGAGTATGAAAATTAAGAGTAAACCTTGAATATCCCTAATCTGAAAATCAAAAATACAAAATTTTCCACAATCGTCTTTGAACACTGATATGATGCTTAAAGGAAAAGCTCATTGAATCATTTCCACTTTCAGATTTTTAGATGAAGGGTGCTCAAGTAGTATAATGCAAATCTTACAGAATCTGAAAAGAAAATTGAAATCTGAAACACCAGGTTCTAAGTGTTTCCAACATGGGATACTCAAATTTATTTATTTTCTTTTTTTAATTATACTTTAAGTTCTGGGGTACATGTGCAGATAGTGCAGGATTGTTACATAGGTATACACATGTCATGGTGGTTTGCTGCATCCATCACCCCATCATCTACATAAGGTATTTCTCCTAATGTTATCACTCCCTAATCCCCCTACTCCCTGCTATCCCTCCCCTAGGAATACCACCATCAACAGGCCATAGAGTGTGATGTTCCCCTCCCTGGGTCCATGTGTTCTTATTGTTCAACACTCACTTATGAGTGAGAAAATGTGGTGTTTCTGTATCTGTGTCAGTTTACTGAGAATGATGGTTTCCAGCCTCATCCATGTCCCTGCAAAGGATATGAACTCATCCTGTTTTATGGCTGCATAGTATTCCATGGTGTATATGTGCCACATTTTCTTTATCCAGTCTGACATTGATGAGCATTTGGGTTGGTTCAAAGTCTGCTATTGTAAACAGTGCCACTATGAACACATGTGTGCATGTGTCTTTATAATAGAATAATTTATAATCCTTAGGGTTTATTCCCAGTAATGGGATTGCTGGGTCAAATGGTATTTCTAGGTCTAGATCCTTGAGGAATCACCACACTCTCTTCCACAGTGATTGAACTAATTTAGACTACCACCAACAGTGTAAAAGCATTCCTATTTCTCCACATCCTCTTCATCATCTGTTGTCTCCATATTTTTTAATGATCACTATTCTAAATGGCATGAGATGGTATCTTAATGTGGTTTTGATTTGCATTTCTCTCAGTGATGATGAGCATTTATCATATATTTGTTGGCTGCATAAATATCTCCTTTTGAAAAGTGTCTGTTCATATCCTTTGCCCACTTTTTGATTTTTTTTTTTTTTAATTGTAAATTAGTTTTAGTTCTTTGTAGATTCTGGATATTAGCCCTTTGTCAGATAGGTATAGTGCAAAATTATTTTCCCATTCTGTTGTTTGCCTGTTCACTCTAATGACTGTTTCTTTTGCTGTACAGAAGCTCTTAGGTTTAGTTAGATCCCATTTGTCTATTTTAGTGTTTGTTTTTGTTTTTGTTTTTGCCATTGCTTTTGGTGTTTTAGTCATGAAGGACCTCTTCAAAGAGAACTACAAACCACTGCTCAAGTAAATAAGAGAGGACACAAACAGATCAAAAAACACTCCATGTTCATAGTTAGAAAAATTCAATATCATGAAAATGGCCATAACGCCCAAAGTAATTTATAGATTCAATGCGTCCCCCTCAAGGTACCATTGACCTTCTTCACAGAACTGGAAAAAAACACCTTCAACTTCATTTGGAACAAAAAAAGAGCCTGCCATAGCCAAGACAATTCTAAGCAAAAAGAACAAAGCTGGAGGCATCACAATACCTGACTTCAAGCTATACTACAAGGCTACAGTAATCAAAACAGCATGGCATTGGTACCAAAACAGAGACGTAGACCAATGGAACAGAACAGAGGCCTCAGAAGCAATGCCACACATCTACAACTATCTGATCTTTGAGAAACCTGACAGAAACAAGCACTGGGGAAAAGATTCCCTGTTTAACGAATGGTATTGGGAAAACTGGCTAGCCATGTGCAGAAAGCTGAAACTGGACCCCTTCCTTACACCTTATACAAAAATTATCTCCAAATGGATTAAAGATTTAAACATAAGACCTAACACCATAAAAACCCTTGAAGAAATCCTAGGCAATGCCATTCAGGACATAGGCATAAGGATACTCAAACTTATACATTGAAATACTATATTACAAACAGTAGATAGCCCCAAATTAAGAAGTTTGAAAATAAAATATAATGAAAAGGATATAGAAATTTTATACACTACTGAAGTCTAAGTTGGATAATATTTAAGAAAACCAGTTGACATCATCTAAAGTTATAGATAAACCACAAACTTTAATGGGTTTTCCCTGGAGGAATTCATTTGTCTAATAAACATATTAATTGCAGGTTTTTTTTTTGCAGTGAAAACTTTTTGAAATAAAGAATATCAACAAACTATAATAGATTATCAAAAGGAAGTAGAGCACAGCACTGGAAGTAAAAGAACTGCATGTACAGCAATGACATGGCTGATTCCCTAAAATATAAGGTTTAGCAAACCTTATTTTTAAAGATTATTAATGTATTATATTATTTAGCAAAGCTGAAAAACAAGCAAAACTAAATAATACAGGATTTAAGATATACATAATTGTGGCAAAAAATATATATTTTTACAAGTGAAAGAAAAAGAGAGAGAGGCAGGGAGTTGGAAACAGATTGAAGCACATATATTATTAGCCTGAGATTATTGGAATGCACAGCTCGAATTATAATTACATTGGATAGTAGTTTCACAGTTATTGTCTTATTTCAATACCTTATATATTGTTTATATGTCATATTTATTCGTATGTATTAAATATCAAATGACAATTTTAAAAAGGTATAATTAGCACATAAGCTGTACATACCTACATTCTGGGATTGGACAGGTTGCAATTAAAGCAAAAAATTTTTAGTGATTTTTTTTTTCTTTTTTTTTTTGAGACAGAATTTTACTCTGTCTCTCAGGCTGGAGTACATGGGACCATCCCGGCTCATTGTACCTGTGCCTCTCGGGTTCAAATGATTCTCCTACCTCAACCACATGAGTAACTGGGATTACGGGTGCATTCCACCACACTGGGATATTTTTACATTTTTAGTAGAGACTGGATTTCTCCATGTTGGCCACGCTGGTCTTGAATGCCTGATCTCAAATTATCCACCCACCTCAGCCTCCCAAAGTGCTGCGATTATAGGTATGAGCCACCACACCTGGCCAATTTCAGGTTATATAATCTGCGTGATTGTAAAAATTTGATATATTTTTGAAAAAGAGAGCATACACTCAATTATAATAGCCAAATTATACTTTTTGTGTTCCCTCACCACACTATTAAGAATTCTAAAGCTTGCCAATAAAATAAACAACAATTATATGTATAAGGCATGAATTGCACTTACTTTTAAAAATATTCAAAGAATGAAGGCTTCCATAAATTATAAAACTTGACAATTCTTTTATGTTATCTATGAAACCAGTCATTCATTTTGACCTTAATTCAAAGTCAATGTGACTTTGTTAGAATACTTTGTATAATGCTTGAAAGCAACAGAATCAACATGTTTTTTACCAGAAGACCCACAATCTTAATTATGACAGTACATTACAGCCTAATTTAAAACACTACACACTGGTTTCATTTAAGTGCAAATTGTTATAAAATTCTAACATTGAAAACACCAACTCTTTTTATTGTGTATTTGTTTGGTTTTAGTAGTTAGTTGCTTTCCTCAGTTTCTGTTGTCATAGGTAGCATACATGTACCAAAAATACCCCAGAATATTACAATAAACATATAATGATAGTAAGAAAAGGAAAGAAGTATTTGAATTGGGCTTTAGTTGCCAATCAGTATTGCTTTTAGAAACAAACAAATATGAATTATAAAACATATGAACAGATGTTCAAAGCTGATCCATTGGAATCTCCTTAAAATGATAGAGACCTTTTCTCTTACACAATGAATGCTGTCCAGAATTCTTTCAGGAATCTTGAAAAAAGCAAATATTTATTACTGTATATTATTTAGACTTCATCGTTGTTTATAATCATTCAATAACTCAACAGTTGTCTCTAACTTGTCAAATTTCCTAAATTTTTAGCCTGCTTTTAATGGGGAGCCACTTGGAACTACAGAATTGGTGTAAATATTATTTTAAGCTGAACACATTTGGGATTCAACAGATGGAGAAAGAAGCCTTCTCAGAGTTTCCGTAATCTGACTAAATGCAGAAACTTCTGGGAAATCAGGCTGCCATAATTTTTTTTTTTTTTTTTTTTTTTTTTTTTTGTGAGGGCTTTTACTTCCAGGTAAAAGAGCAAAGTAAATGTAACGTAAAACCCTTTTCAAGGGTAGTTCTATGGACATGGAGAAGAAGAAAAGATCACTCACACTTGCATAAACAACCATTATCAAAAACTTCCTGATCTCCCAATTATTCTAGAAACCCCTTTGTCTTTGCTAGAGAAATCTATTTGTTCTCCACATGAAGGCCTTGTCTACATTCTCCCATGTACCTATTAACTTGGCTATATAAGTCACTAACTTTAAATGAATCAAGCTACCTCTTTTCTAAACTCCAGTACACTTATCAATATTCTTCCCTGTTAATCTTTTATCATTGTAGTTGGCAGCCACAATCACTAAGTCAAGAGGGTAAAAGTTTTCTCTGCTCAACACCTCCTAACATTTATATTTCCTCCTGTTTTCCTCCTTCCATTTCTACTCCAAAAGCATCAATTCACAATTTAATTGCCACTCATTTAAAATTCATTTTCTCCTTATTTATTGGACACTATTTTATAGAATTTGAGATAAACTAATTTAGAATCAGCAACATATTCATGCTTCTTAACGTCCTAATATAAATTTACACATTGGAAAAAAGAAATGGAATATAACTTCCTTCCCTCTTATTTTTCTTTCTGTTTAAAATTTTCCTGTATGATATTATTTCTCCCTTATGGACTTTGTCTGTATACTGTTTATAGAAATATAAAACTATATATATATGAAACTATATATAGAAATTTATATATAGTTTATATACAGGGGTTTATATACAATTCTTTCAGTTAACATTTCTTAAGAGTTTTATCCATGCAGATAATGGTGTGCAAAAGACAAGAAGACACAGTCCCTATCTTGCCAAACTCACTACTTAATCTTAGAAGATATGTACAGTACATTAAATAAATTTATATGAATAAAAATAGTAATATACTATACACTGCACTTTTTAAGAATAGAAGATAAATAGTTCTGCTTCTGAAAACTGTAAGATTTCCTCAAGCAGGTATTATTGAAATAGACCATTGAAAGATGAATAGGCATTGTCAGGAGACGAGATTAATTTGTCTAGCTCACCAGTGGCTACTATGAATCTGATTCATATGACAAAGCAAGCAGTCAGTTCTGTATATTCTAATCTCCTTGCCAGTAGAATTATTTAATGCCTATTTTTAACTAGAGAACTAATAAGCCACTGCAACAATATCTTCTTAAATTTTTACCTTAAATCTCCTCATAACCAAGATTAGGTAGTAAAATTTACCTGGGTGATATTTAGGAATACATTAGAAGTAAATATAATCATGATATCTTAGATCACTATCCTATTTATCATTTTTGTACATTATTACCAAATCAGATTTTTTATTGAAAATAATTGTTATACAAGTGTGCAAATAGACTATATATATTATAGGTAATTTATCCTAAGTTAAGTTTATTTTCTTGAATGTACTTTTTATTTTACTGATGCATCTTTATTTCCAAATAGTGAAGCAGGCTAATTCAGACTCTCATGACTGGTACAGAAACTTAGAAATTATTCAATTTGAGTTATTTGCTTATTAGAATGATGCTATTCATTAAATATTTTGCATATTGGCACTGAAAAACTATCAGCCTAAGTAAACTTATAGTCTAAAGTAAAATTATATTATTCTCAAAGAATATTTGACAAATTTCATAGAAAATATTTAATAAAAATATAAAACAGTAGTCCTAGCACTTTGGGAGGCCAAGGCAGGTGAATCACCTGAAGTCAGGAGTTTGAAACCAGCTTGGCCAACATGGTGAAAGCCCAACTCTACTAAACATACAAAAATTAGCTTGCGTGTAATTCCAGCTACTTGGGAGGCTGAGGCAGGAGAATTGCTTGAACCTTGGAGGTGGAAGCTGCAGTGAGCTGAGATTGCACCATTACACTCCAGCCTGGGCAACAAGAGTGAAACTCCATCTAAAAAAAAAAAAAAAAAGCAGGGAGGAGATGATCCAAGATGGCCAAATAGGGACAGCCCTGGAATGCAGTTCCTGGTGAGAACGCAGGGGGTGAGTGATCACTGCATTTCCAAACAAATTTTTACTGCCCACAGACCAGGAGATTCCTAGGCAGAAAAGGGCCACGAGTCTCCAGTGCAGCTGTTTCAGCTGGGTGAGCAGATCTCCACACAAAAACTGACACATATCTGGACACCATTTCAACTGGCACCTGGAATGCCAATTCAACTGAAAAAAATGGGGCTGAAACAGGGAACCCAGTGATCTGGCTCGGCGGGTCCCAACCCCACGAAGACCAGCAATCTGAAATGCTCTGGATTGAGAGTTTCACAGCAAGCACAGCTGGACTTGGGATGGTCCAGCTCTGTGGGGGGAAGAGCGTCCACCATTACTGAGGCAGCCTACCACTACTGAGGCAGTATGCCATTACTGAGGCAGTTCACTATTACCGAGACAGTCTATTATTACCGAGGCAGTCAGTCATTACTGAGGCAGTCAGTCATTACCGAGGCAATCTGACATTACTGAGGCAGTCTGCCATTACAGAGACAGACCACCATTACCATTACTGAGGCAGTTCTAACTATACTTCTGTAAACAAAATCGCAAGGAAGTTCACATAGCAGCTGGGCAGAGCCCACAGCAGCTGAGCAATGTCTCTGCTGGCAGACTGTGACTAGGCTACCTCCTTGCTGGGCAGAGCATCTCTGAAAAAAGGCAGCAGCATATCAGGAACTTATAAATAAAGCCCCACTTTCCCAGGACAGAGCAACTGGGATAAAATGGTGGTTATGAGTTCCACTACAGCAGACATAAACGTACCTGCCCAGCAGCTCTGAACTCAACAATGGAGCTCACAGCTCAGCACTTGAGCTCCTATAAGAGACAGTCTGTCTCCTCAAGCAGCTCCCTGACCCCAGTATATCCAAAGAGACACCTCATAAAGGAGAGCTCAGGCTGACATCTGGTGGGTATCCTTCTGGGACAAAGATAACAGAAGAATAAACTGGCAGCAACCCTTACTATTCTGCAGCCTCTATAGGTGATCCCCAGACAAGCAAGGTCTGGAATGGACCTCCAGCAGTCCTACAGCAGAGGGGCCTGACTGTTACAAGGAAAGCTAAAAAAACAGAAAGAAATAACATCATCATTAACAAAAAGGACATCCACTCAGAGACCCCATTCGAAAGCCAACAACTACAAAGACCACAGGTAGATAAGTCCACAAAGATGGGAAGAAACCAGTGCAAAACGGATGTAAATGCCCACAACCAGAATGCCTCTCCTCCTCCAAGGGATCACAACTCCTCACCAGCAAGGGAACAAGGCTGGATGGAGAATGAGTCTGATGAATTGACAAAAACAGGCTTTAGACAGTGGGTAATAACTAACTTCTCTGAGCTAAAAGAACATGTTCTAACTCAATTCATAGAAAGTAACAACGTTTGAAAAAGGTTTGATGAAATGCTAACAGGAATAAACAGCTTAAAGAAGAATATAAATGACTTGATGGAGCTGCAAAACACAACATGAGGACTTCATGAAGCATACACAAGTTTCAATAGCCAAATTGACTAAACAGAAGAAAGGATATCAGAGATTGAAGATCAATTCAATGAAATAAAATAAGAAGGCAAGAATAGAGAAAAAAGAGTGAAAAGAAATGAACAAAGCCTACAAGAAATATGGGATTATGTGAAAAGGCCTAATCTTTGTATGATAGGTGTACCTAAATATGATGGAGAGAATGAATCCAAGTTGGAAAACACTCTTCAGGATATTATCCAGGAGAACTTCCCCAACCTAGCAAAGCAGGCCAATATTCAAGTCCAGGAAATTCAGAGAACACCACAAAGATATTTCTCAAGAATAGCAACACCAAGGCACATAATCATCGGATTCATCAGGGTTGAAATGAAGGAAAAAATGCTAAGGGCAATCAGAGAGAAAGGTCGGGTTACCCACAAAGGGAAGCCTATCAGACTCACAGCAGATCTCTTGGCAGAAACCCTACAAGCCAGAAGAGATTGGGGACCAATAATCAACATCTGTAAAGAAAAGAACTTTCAACCTAGAATTTCATATCCAGCCAAACTAAGCTTCCTAAGTGAAGGAGAAATAAAATCCTTTATGAACAAGCAATTGCTCAGGATTCCATCACCACCAGACCTGCCTTAAAAGAGCTCTGGAAAGAAACACTAAACATAGAAAGGAACAACCAGTACCAGCAACTCCAAAAACCTACCAAATTGTAAAGAGCATCAACACAATGAAGAAACTGCATCAACTAATGGGCAAAACAACCAGCTAGCATCAAAATGGCAGAGTCAAATTTACACATAATAATATTAAACTTAAATATCAATGGGTTAAATGTCCCAATCAAAAGACATAGACTGGTAAATTGAATAAAAAGTCAAAACCCATCAGTGTGCTGTCTCTAGGAATTCCATCTCACATTCAAGGATACACATAGGCTTAAAATAAAGGGATGGAGGAAGATTTACCAAACAAATAAAAAGGAAAAAAAAAAGAGCAGGAGTTTCAATCCTAGTCTCTGATAAAATAGACTTTAAACCAACGATGATCAAAAGAGACTAAGAAGGGCATTACATAATAGTAAGAGGATCAATGCAACAAGAAGAGCTAACAATCCTAAATATATACGTACCCAATACAGGAGCACCCAATACATAAAGCAGGTACTTAATGACCTACAAAGAGACTTAGACCCCCACACAATAATAGCGGGAGGCTTTAACACTCCACTGTCAATATGAGATAGATCAACGAGACAGAAAATTAACAAGGATATCCAGGACTTGAACTCAAATCTGGACCAAGCAAACCTGGTATTTACAGAATTCTCCACCCCAAATCCACAGAATATAGTTTCTTCTCAGCACCACATCACACCTACTCTAAAATTGACCACATAATTAGAAGTAAATTACTCCTCAGCAAATGCAAAAGAACAGAAATCATAAGAAACAGTCTCTCAGAACACAGTGCAATCAAATTACAACTCAGGATTAAGAAACTAACTCAGAAATGCACAACTTCATGGAAACTGAACAACTGGCTCTCAAATGTTGACTGGATGAACAATGAAATGAAGGCAGAAATAAAGATGTTCTTCGAAACCAACTAGACCAAAGACATAACATACCAGAATCTCTGGCACACATTTAAATCAGTGTCTAGAGGGAAATTTATAGCAATAAATGCCCACATGAGAAGCAAGGAAATGTCTAAAATCAACACCGTATCATCAAAATTGAAAGAGCTAGAGGAGCAAGATTAAAAAAACTCAAAAGCTAGCAGAAGACAAGAAATAACTAACATCAGAGCAGAAAAGAAGGAGATAGAGACACACACAAAAAAGCCCTTCAGAAAATTAATAAATCCAGGAGTTGGTTTTTTGAAGAGATCAACAAAATAGACCAATAGCCAGATTAATAAAAAAGAAAAGAGAAAAGAATTAAATAGATGCAATAAAAAATGATACAGGGGATATTACCGTCAATTCCACAGGAATCAAACTACCATCAGAGATTACTACAAACAACTCTATGCACATAAACCAGTAAACCTGGAAGAAATTGATAAATTCCTGGATACTTGCACCCTCCCAAGCCTAAACCAGGAAGAAGTGGAAACCCTGAATAGACCAATAACAAGCACTGAAGTTGAAGCAGCAATTAATAGCCTACCAACCAAAAAAAGCCCAGGTCCAAATAGGTTCACAGCTAAATTCTACCAGACATAAAAAGAGGAGCTGGCACCACTCCTTCTGAAACTATTCCAAACAATACAAAAAGAGGGAACACTTCCCAAATCATTTTATGACACCAACACCATCCTCATACCAAAACCCAGCAGAGAATCAACAAGAAAAGAAAACTTCAGGCCAATATCCATGATGAAAATAATTGCAAAAATCTTCAATAAAATACTGGCAAACGTAATGCAACAGCACATCAAAAAGTTTATCCATCACCATCAAGTAGGCTTCATCCCGGGGATGCAAGGCTGGTTCAACACACGCAAGTCTATAAACATAATTCACCACATAAACAGAACCAAAGACAAAAAACACATGATTATCTCAATTGATGCAGAGGCCTTTGACAAAATTCAACAGCCCTTTATGCTAACAAACCTCAATAAACTAGGTATTGACAGAATGTATCTCAAAATAATAAAAGCT
The DNA here is from genome assembly GCF_009761245.1 of Sapajus apella. Taxonomy (NCBI): domain Eukaryota; kingdom Metazoa; phylum Chordata; class Mammalia; order Primates; family Cebidae; genus Sapajus; species Sapajus apella. Next base: position 1,287,353 of record NW_022437071.1, on the reverse strand, counting down.
ATTTATGACAAACCCACAACCAATATCATACTCAATGGGCAACAACTGGAAGCATTCCCTTTGAAATCTGGCACTTTGAAAGAAAAGAATGCCCTCTCACCACTCCTATTCAATATAGTACAGGTATTGATCGACTTACCACCTATGCAACTTACGACCATTCAACTTTATGACCACAATCGCTAGCCACGACTGCTCCATGTCTGGCAGCGCAAACGTTGCCCAGCTGGGCGTACGACAATGCGGACCAGCTTCTGGCAGCACTACCATCTCCAAGTGCACCATTTCAACTGTACATATAGCCTACTCAACTTATGACCAAATTGTGTTACGACTGGTCCGTGGTCCTGACCGTGGTCGTAAGTGGAGCACTAGCTGTATGGGAAGTTCTAGCCAGAGCAATCAGGCAAGAAATAGAAATAAAGGATATTCAATTAGGAAAGGAGGAAGTCAAATTGTCTCTATGTTCAGATGACATGATTGTATATGTAGAAGACCCCATCGTCTCAGCCAAAAATCTCCTGAAACTGATAAGCAACTTCAGCAAAGTCTCAGGATACAAAATCAATGTGCAGAAGTCACAAGCATTCCTATATACACCAATAGCAGACTTAAAGAGAGCCAAATCAAGAACTGCCATTCACAATTGCTACAAAGAGAATAAAATACCTAGGAATGCAACTAACAAAGGATGCACGGACCTCTTCAAAAAGAACTACAAAGCACTGCTCAAGGAAATAAGAGAGGACACAAACAGATAGAGAAACATTCCATGCTCATGGTTAGGAAGAATCAATATCGTGAAAATGGCCATACTGCCCAAAGTAATTTATAGATTCAACGCTATCCCCATCAGACTACCTATGACCTTCTTCACAGAACTGGAAAAAAACACCTTAAACTTCATATGGAACCAAAAGAGAGCCTGCATAGCAAAGTCAATTCTAAGCAAAAAGAACAAAGCTGGAGGCATCACACTACCTGACTTCAAACCATACTACACGGCTGCAGTAATCAAAACAGAGTGGTACTGGTACCAAAACAGAGATATAGACCAATGGAACAGAATGGAGGCCTCAGAGGCAATGCCACACATCTACAACCATCTGATCTTTGATAAACCTAACAAAAGGTTAGGGGGAGGGGATTCCCTGTTTAATAAACGATGTTGGGAAAACTGGCTAGCCATGTACAGAAAGCGGAAACTGGACCCCTTCCTGACACCTTACACTAAAATTAACTCCAGGCGGATTAAACACTCAAGCATAAGACCTAACACCATAAAAACCCTAGAAGAAAACCTAGGCAAAACCATTCAGGACAAAGGCATAGGCAAATGTTTCATTACTAAAACACCAAAAGCAATGGCAACAAAAGCCAAAATAGACAAATGAGATCTAACTAAACTCCAGGGCTTCTGCACAGCAAAAGAAACAATGATTAGAGTGAACCAGCAACCAACAGAATGGGAAAAATAGTTTTGCAATCTAGCCATCTGACAAAGGGCTAATATCTAGAATCTACAAAGAACTGAAGCAGATTTACATGAAAACAAAAAACAAACCAACCCATTCAAAAGTGGGAGAAGGATATGAACATAGTTTTCAAAAGAAGACATATATGAGGTCAACAAACATATGAAAAAATGCTAATCATCACTGGTCATATAAATAGGTAGAATTATTCACTAAACTAAAGCTAAAAGTAGAGTATGGTAAATACATAAATCAACAACAAAGTTATTATAATTATCAAGTACTGCAATATACTATACATAAATATATGTGCTCTACTTTTCTACAGCTGGCAGGGGAGTAGCCTTGTTACACTGGCATCACCAGTAACACATGAATAATGCTTTGTGATATGACGTTAACAATGACTATGATGTCGCCAGGCAATACAAATTTTTCAGCTTTATTATGATCTTAAGAGACCACCATTATACATGCAGTCTCTCATTGACTAAAATATCATTACACAGCATATGACTGTACATATATAATACACATTTGAAGCTCATTATTCAATAATTTATACATTTTCCTACTTGCTAAACATATGTGTAACTTCACAAACAATACTCACAGCTATTCATAGAGCAATAAAAAATTCAAGCCCCTAGTATGCATGTTCCTAGCTAAAGGAGAACAAGACAACACTGCCTTCTTGTTTCAGCTCTCAAACTGTAAAAGTATCCGTTTCATGACCTATCCAATGCCATGTTTTTTCCATTGTTGTGTTTTCTGTTGATAATTTTTCTGTTGAAAATAATCTCCAGGCATAGTGCAGAAGTATCACCTAGTGTTACTAAGTGCAAAAAGACTGTGATATCCTTTATAGAGAAAATACATGGTGGATAAGTTTCATTTATACACAAGGGTAGGTACTGTTGCTTGCTAGTTCTATGTTAATGAATCAACAATATATATTAAACAATCATATTTAAACATAAACACTCATAAAACAACATTATATACTAATCAATTGATCACAATATTGTGACCAGAGGCTTGCAGAAATCTAGTGTTAAATTTTCTGTAGTGTCAGTTATTCATCATTCACTAAATCTGCCTCTGTGGAGATTTAATAGAACATAAATAGTACAAAGAGTGAGAATTAAACCATGTGTGTGTTTAAACTTTTTACATATGTTTTTCAAATACATACATGCACACATACAAACTCCCTGTAACATACACGTATTCCAAATATTTTCTGCCAGTTGGCGACTTTTTTATTTTATAACAATGACTAATCGAGGCAAGGTATTTCATTTTTGATAATGTTTAGTTTACTATTTTGCCCTTTACGATTTGTATTTCTGTTTCTTAGGTTTTTTATGAAGTCTTTTGCTTATCAACAATAAAAGTGAAAGGCATTAGAGGACTTTTTAAATTAATTAATGATAGTATGTTATTTGTGATATAACTAAATCAGATCTACAGGAAATATTATAAATTATATGCTTGACAAAATAAAAGCTAGAAATATATGCTTTAATTTTTTGTCTTAAGAGACTAAAGAAAAAAGCAGAAAATTCCTGGAATAAAGAGGATGAGAATATGCATAAAAGCAGAAACCTATAAAATAATAAATAAATAGATAACAGAAAAATCACTGAAGCATACAATTACTTCTTTCAAAAGATAAATTTTATCCTTTATTAAGTTGGATTAGAGGAAAAACAAAACCAGTGTAATTCTAGCTATAACAGAAATAAAATAAAGGCAGTACTAGAGATCATACAAATATTCAAAGACAGATAAGAATAAAATAATATAAATTATTTATGCCAATTAAGAATTGGATGGAAATTTTTTCAAAACTAAAATTTCCTATAATGAAAAATATAATTAAAAAATTAACTTTATATAAAACCTATTTTCATTATTACACGTGCTTTAGAAAATAATATATATTTTCTCATTGCAAGATGTAATGTTCTAAAAATGATGATTAAGGATGGGCAATGTTAAGATTGTATTTTAAGACAGCCTATATTCTCAGTGATTGTTGCTTTTTTACTTCATAAGTTATTGATTTTTTTGCAGTAAATGTTAGCTTTTCCCACATATTTACCAAGACTTTTATTATTATTTCTTGCATATTTTCAAACAATACATTAATACTATTTTTTGTATATATTTGAAGAAGGTTTTATAGCAAAACATTATTTCAGCTTTGATTGAAATTGTAATTTTTTTTTACCTTTGTTCTCATTATCATTTTTTCCCCCGGGAATAGAATTCTGATTTTCCAGTTATCTTTCAGTGCTGTAAAGATATCATTCCATTGCCTTCTACTGTCCGTAATTTCTAATAAGATATTAAGTGTCTCAGTTCATTTTTGCTGATTTAACAAAATACCTAAGACTGAGCAATTCATAAAGAATAGAAATTAATTTATCACAGTCCTGGAGACCAGGAAGTCCAAGAGCAAGTTGCTGGTGGATTCAGTGTCTGGCGAAGGCTGCCCTCTCTTCTTCCAAAATAGCAACTTAATTTATGCTGCCTTCTCAGGCGGGAAGAAACACAGTGTCCTCACATGATGAAAGAGATAAAGGGCAAAGAAAGGGCCTAAGCTAGTTTCCTATTAGCTGTTTCATAGAATACTAATTCATTTATGTGGGCATAGCCCACATAACCTACTAACTTCCCAAAAGGCCCCACCTCTTAATACTACTAAACATCAACATGAATTCTGGAGAAAGTATGCATTCAAACCACAGCATTAAGGATCAATCTTATTTACTTTTTTAAAGGGAATGTATCTCTGTTTTTTTGGTTGGTGATAAGATTTTCTCTGTCTTTAGTTTACAGCAATTTAACTATAAGACGCACAGGTGGGGTTTCTTTGTATTTATCTTCCCTTGTGTTGAGAAGATTTTGAATACGTGATTGAGGACTTTCATCATTGTAGGGAGATTATTACACTTTATGTTTTAAGATAATCCTTTACCTTTCTCTTTTTTGAGAGAATTCCAAGTACATATATTATAAACATTTTGAATGCACCTAAATGTCTATTATACTTTTAAAAAACACTTTTATTATTTTTTTCACTTATTTAGTCTGTGTAATTCTCATCTGTGGTCCAGTGCACTAACCCTCTACTCTATCATGTCCACTCAGCTGCTATACCTTTATATTGATTGTTAAATTTTATTTTTTGATTTTATAAATTCTAAAATTTATACTTAATTGTGTTCTTAATACTTCTTTCTATGAGTATACAGGTAAATTATTAAAATTGTCCTCAATGTATTACTGACAAGCAAAATTTTCCACACCAGATATGTACAATAAAGACACAATTAAAATTAAGACAGTACACACACACACACACACACACACACACACACTTCTCTTTTTCCTCTACTGAGTAAAGACATATGTATTTTTTACTTTACAGTTTTATGTTTGCTTTTATTATAATTTTATTGACACAATGATTTTTCATGCTTATGGGGTATAGTTTGATATTTCTATGCATGTATCCAAGGTGTAAGAATCAAGCTAGGGAAATTAGTATGTTCATCACCTCATATATTTAGCATATCTTTGACTTGGAAAGAAACAAAATTCATTCTTTCAGCTATTTGAAAATATGCAATAAATTGTTGTTAATTATAGTCACCCTACAGTGACTTAGAACACCAGAGTTTAGCTGTCCTATACAGCTGGAATTTTGTATTGATTACCAACATCTGGCAATCCCCTCCTCCACACTTCTAGCCTCTTATATTATGTGTGTTACTTACATTTTTGTTTCTATTAAACGCTTTTTATGAATTAATCTATTTTAGTTCATGTGGTGATGTAATCCCTTTAATAATCATGCCATCACTAGTGATTTTAAATTAAAAACAACCAAACACTAAAAATAAGTAATTTATACCATACTTTTTCCTATAACCCTGTTTTTAATTCAAAAATATAATTATAAATAATTAGAAATGTAGCTGATTTTATTATTGTAGTAAATAATAAGCTTTTATTTATCCTGTAAATCATGGATTAGATATAAAACTAACACATTAAAGGATTGAAAAGTTTTGAATAATTCTATTAAAACTAAAAAAAAAAGCTTTTAATTAAAATTTAAGATATTTTTACATTGAGAAAATATAATTGTATAAAGAAATGTTTAACAATATTTAAAAAGTAAATACATAATAGTAAATAAATAAGATCATTGTACTTAACAATAAAACCCCAAATCTTTAGTTCATTACATATTGTCCTTTTATTTAAAAAATCCATATTAAAACTCTCTTTTAAATCATATTTTCCACCAAGGCATAAATACATTGCACCTTATCCAAAATGTATTACTGTCTTTTTGCCAACTATTCCACACAATTTCTTAAATCTCTGTTTCTAATAGTATTGCTTTCTTGCAAAGATTCCTCACTCTTAACTGTATTTGTTTTCATGTTACTGTCTTCATTGATGTTCTTAGGTAGAAATTATCTTTCATTTTCATAATTTTTATAATCATGTTCATGGTTAACTCATTATTTTAATTCTGTCTTAGTAACTGCTTGTGAAAATCCAAGAAAGTATGCTGGAAAGTATAAAAGTATATGCAAGTAGAGCTCAAAATTACCCTATTTATTAGTATTCTCTACATCTCATCACTGTGCCTTAGAGCAGACACATAGTGGGTCCATGTAACACTTCATAAGTAGCTATAATTAATTGATACTGTTAACACTGTTGATTAATATTTTTGATATGTTTATTGACCTAGCTGATGTTGGTTTGTGGTTACCTAAAACTACTGTCATTCCATACTTAGTTATGGATTTGGTAATATTTTAAAAATTCTAACTTCCAATAATATTTGCTTCTTTTTAAAATAAAACTAATGACAATAGAATAAAATTTTCTTCACTCTTACAGTTCTGAATTCAATAACTAGGTACTAGATACTAAAATAATAAAATGTAAAAGACAAATATAAAAAATACAAAGCCACACATGCATTTTCTGTTATGAAAGTTAATTATGACATTGCATTAATATTCTATATACTTTGAGGACTTTTGGTGCACATAGTATGGTCATTCTCTACATTTTATGTCCTTCATTTTATTATTATCAGTTTCTTTCTGCTAATTTAATTATCTATAGACCCATTGAAATCTCAGTGTGCAATTTACAGATCTATTATTTCTCCAATAAAGTATTAATTACAACTTTTGAACATTTTAAAGCTTAGCAATTAATACTTTTCATTGCAATATTTATTTATTGTTTTCAAATATTTTCAATATCCTATTGTTACCAGGGGAGTAAAACTTGAACCAGATTGCCTGGTTCCCACACCCGGAGTCTCGGACCACCCGGGTAAAAACCAGGAATCCTAACGCTAGCCTTTATGGAAATGGGAACTGTACCTGGCTCATAGGCCCTTGGCCTCTCTAATCCCAAAGAACGGGGTCCCTTTCTCATTCTTTGGGAAACGGACCCCATTCTTTGGGATTAGAGAATAATTGTCCGAATTATTGTCTGAATAAAAATCATAGATGGAAAGTATTTCAGAAGAGCAATTTATCAGACAGAGAGAGAGAAAGAGGATAGCTCCTATGCTGTCACAGGAGGGGACCCAGGGAAGGAATCCGTTCAGGTAGGCGCAGCTGAAGTTTTAACCCTTGAGTTATTCATGTTCTTGTCCAATGAGAGGAGTTCTTTCAAACTTCCTCTGGATTGATTGATCTTTGACTCTGATACAGGATTGGCTACTTGTTTTATAACCCTTAGCTACAGAGCCCCCTCCTGCACGAGTTCTAGTGGGAATTCGTGGGACAAAAGCCCTACTTGGCTTTCCCAAGCATGGGAAGATAGACAAAGAACTTTACCTGGCCCACCTGGCCCGTGTGGAGGAGGTGCTCAAAGAGCCCTAGCCACCTGAGGCGGGGAGTTGGTAAATTTCTGCCTTGAAACCACGCCCCTCATGAACCCAGGAAGAGAAGTTTCTCTAACACCATCCCTCACTATATTTTTCTAGATGGTAAGGAACTTGATACTTTCCTTAACTTGAAGTAGTTCATTTGTTGTTATTGACCAGTGTTATTATCAATTTTGTTGAAACTATAAAATATGTCAACCAAAGAGATTTGAAACTTTTAAAATTATATGCATATGATCGTTTTTTGGAAATTGTCTAAAATTTTCTCAGTAATATCTTTACTCGGTTTACTAGCTTCAATGTTTTTATTTTTCAGATTGAGGAAGGCATATTACCAACACTCTTTCATAAGATAGTAAAGTCATTCAATATTTGGTCTAAAATTTCACCTACAGACATTGAGGTTGTTTTTTTTTTTTTTTTTAGACGGAGTTTCGCTCTTGTTACCCAGGCTGGAGTGCAATGGCGCGATCTCGGCTCACAGCAACCTCCGCCTCCTGGGTTCAGGCAATTCTCCTGCCTCAACCTCCTGAGTAGCTGGGATTACAGGCAGGCGCCACCATGCCGAGCTAATTTTTTGTAGTTTTAGTAGAGACGGGGTTTCACCATGTTGACCAGGATGGTCTTGATCTCTTGACCTCGTGATCCACCCGCCTCGGCCTCCCAAAGTGCTGGGATTACAGGCGTGAGCCACCGTGCCCGGCCGAGGTTTTATCTTGATAATAAAAGTTTGTAGGCTGTATTAACCAAGAATCTTTTTCTGTGGCCTATTATAATTATTGGTCATTCAAAAGGCATCATATTTAATTTCATTAAATAAAAGAAATGGATATAAAATAGGAAAGTTTATTTCAATAGAAACCTCAATGTAGTAGAATATATTTTTAACTGAGTATGGGCAGCCAGGGAGCCTCTGAGGAGTCAAAGGACAGCTGGCACGACAACACTTGACATCCTGTGTATAATTGGTTTTGAATGCTTGACAGATTTTTATAATGGTATGGAGCACTCGGACTAACAGGTAACTGGTGGGAACAGATTGACTGGTGATGAGGCCATTTTAATACAACACTTACATAAGAATCCTTTAGATTCAATTCACATTAAAGATGCATTCTTTATAAGTTCAAAAGCTTTTCCACCAGTATAAACTTTTTCATCAAATTCAAGAAGCCTTGAATAACTTAACAATCAATAATTGTTTAACTGTTTTTTTTTTTCTTTTCTTCCACATTCAACATGTAGGTCAGTTTTAGATTGGGAGAAAGATTGTGCTACCTGGAAACATGGCAAATAAACCTTTTTGGGGCCGAATTTCTGTTTATTGACCAAGTATCACTTAGGTATCAGTATATAATGGCGCTGGACTCAGTTCAATTGTCAGAAAACAGTTTAGATATTGTAATCATCTTAAAAACACATAAAGAAGAAATAATCAAATTATGACAATAGCTGTGGTACAGAAAGAAAAAAATCTCTGTATAGAAACAAAAAGCCAAGATTTAAGCTTTCAGTCCACTATTCACATCGTAAGTTCAGATGTTTCTTCTTTCATGTATAAAGAATAATAGTAATGCTTCCTAGTGTTGCATGAAAATTAAATCAGAGCACACATTTGTGTGTATTGTCATTATGTACATGTGCACTGCTTGTTATTATACAAGCTACTGTCATCTTCATAATTTATTAAAATTATTCACCAATTTGTAATATTACTTTAGTGTATAGACTCCTATGTTCTTCTATTCTTTTCTTTTCTTTCTTTCTTTTTTTTTTTTTTTTGCAACTTTAAACTGAACAATATCTGAAATTATCAATGGCTCATCAGTTTTTTTTTCACCCTAGAAACCTTAGTAATTTGCAACTTTTCCTTTTACAATTGTTATGCTATCATGAAATGTTTAAACTGATTGTTAGGTGGCTACAATTTAAAATAAAAAACCACTAAGTTTAAAGAGCTACTAACATCAGTATTATACAATTATAGACTCTGAAACCCACTAGATATTAAGATAAAAGAAGAAAGATATTGACTATAATATAAAAGAGACACTTTAGCATGCTAATATTTAGAAATAAGATATTCTAGGTGTTAAGAGGAATGAGGATTAATCATTCACTATCAAAATTATTCATTGTTTTATAGGCTATGATATATTTAAGATAAGACCCAAATGGCTAGTATATAGTCAGACATGAGAACAGAGGGCAGCAGCAGAAGTAAAGTCACAGGAGAGCAAATATATATAAACACACACACACATACACGTATATATACGCACATGTGTATATATGGTCAGTAAATATGTATGTCACTGTGGCATACAAAGATGAGTGACAAAATATTTGGGCGATATATTGCTTTATGGCTGTTCTTTGCATCCACTCATGCTTCATTTCTATTTGTTTTAAAGCCATTCTAGACTGAGTCCTAATTATCTCATACTTGGCTTGTTAGCAAAGTCTATTAATTTGTCCCCTTTGCTCTTAGATACTGTTAACTTGAATGTCCTCAAAAGCAAATTTCAAATGTATCTTTCAAAATAATAACATCAATCTGTTCGAAAATAATATTTGTTTTTTTTATTTTTTTAAAGTTCACCAAAGTTGAATCAAATTATCCTCCTCAAATTATTACTCACTCCTTTGGCATAAAAAATCTATATTCCTCACACAAGAATGCTCAGCATTCCCAGAACATTCCATTATGACACGCCCTACCAACTCCCAATTCCCCCAGCTACTTCATACATAAACCTAAAGTGATTATACTTTTCCTCAAAAGTATATCAGTTTTCATCGCCAGAATTAAACAAATTTTTCTCACCCCAGTTGCCGTTCATTTATTCATGTATACAAATAGGTTTAATAGTATTTGCTGGATAATTATTATATGCCAGCATTTTTAATATACAGGGAGAATTTAAATTTTCTTTTAGTCTTCATAATGCTCATCCTATTTATATCGGTGTGAAAAAAATTAAACAATAAAAGTTGTGTTTTTTTTTTAAGATTTTGTAGGCTTACAATGTCTACTGCCAATTCAATCTACTTAGGCTTTTTTAAAATACGACATTTCTTAACTCTGGCATACAGCCAATATATAAATATGCTATAATATCCGACAACTTTTGAAGACAAAATTTCAGAACCCACATCACCCTCCCACTAATGCCCCATACTCTTCTCTTTTCACACTTGATTATAATAAACTGTCTTTATTCGTTGTAATCATATGTTGTCTTAAGCATACTACACTCAGGTTTTCTGCCTCTTTCTTCCAGCTAGTCTGGTCAAGGTTAGGAATGGCTATATATTTCAATGTAGAGTAGAACATTATCTTCTTTACCTTGCTTCATTTATTTAAATAGCACCAATGGGGCTTAATCCTAAGGTCTCTTTTTGTCTCTATACCCATTTCCTAGGTGATCTCATTGAAATCCATAGTTTACAGAGATACTTGCACATTTGTAGTTCCAGCATCAGTCTTCTCCACTTTTATTTTACATACCCAAATGCAGTGAAGTAGGCCAGGCATGGTGGCTCACACTTGTAATCCTAGCACTTTGGGAGGCCCAGATGGGCTGATGGTCTGAGATCAGGAGCTCAAGACCAGTCTGACCAACAGAGTAAAACCCCACTACCAAAATTACAAAAATTAGCTGGGTGTGGTGGCATGCACCTGTAATCCCAGCTATTCGAGAGGCTGAGACAGGAGAATCACTGGAGCTCGGGAGGCAGAGTTTGCGGTGAGCCGAGATTGCACCACTGCGCTCCAGCCTGGGAGACAGAGCAAGATTCCATCTCAAAAAAAATAAATAAATAAAGCCATCTGTGCATGGTGGTTCATGCCTGTAGTCTCAGCTACTCGTAAGGCTGAAGCAAGAGAAGTGCTTGAATCCTGGAGGAGATCACAGCACTGCACTTCAGCCTGGGTGACAGAACGAGACACTGCCTCAAAAAAAGAAGAAGAAAAAAAAAAAGAAGTCAGTGAAGTATACCCATATGGATATCGTGGTGGGCTGATAGGGTCTCCACAAAAGCATGTCCACGTAGGCCCTCAGTAGGTGGCCCCCTTTGGGTATAGAGTCTTTGCAGATATAATTAAAAAGTAGGTTACACTGGATTAGAGTGGGTAATAATAAATCCAATAACTGATTTCCTCATAAACAAAGGAGATGAGCAAGAAACACACAGTGAAGGTCCTGTGAAGACAGAAGCAGACATTGGCATGATATGTTGTAAGCCAAGGACTATCAGAAACCACCAGAAGCGGAAATAAGCATGGAAGATTTCTCCTCTGGAGCCTTGGCTGTTTTAGGCCACTGAGTTTGCGATAATTTGTTAAAGCAATCCTAAGAAGCTAATATACATGTCTAATTATCATTAACCTAATCTATCCGTAACCAAATTCTCAATTTTACATCATATACTCTCCCAGTAACTCCAAATCCAAATTATCCTGGGTTAAAAGATAGCACTCCAAATCTCTCATTTCTTCAGGCCAAAGTTCAAACTCATGAATGGTACGCCCCTTTCTTCACTTGCTTCAGTTTTTTTTTTTTTTTTTTTTTTTTTCTCAAGTCTGTTGCTTATACCCTCATAATAGTATTACAAATGTCACCACTTATTAACAATTTGACTAATATCAGCCCTAATAAAACCATGATCATTTTTCACCAGCATCATTCACTGGTACCTGTGCTTCTTCCTTCACCTTACTATAGTCCCTATTATATACAATAGCAAAAGGACTCTTTAAAAATGCATAAGTGTTACTCTCCTAATCAAACTCCTCTAACGGTTTTTCACTGGAACCAAACAAAATCCAAAATTACTGTAATATATTCCCAAATGTATTTAGACTCAATTTCCTACCACTTCCATACTCCTTTCCATTAGTGCTAAGGTGATCTTGCTCTTTGAAAATACACAAAACTGTATCTTTTCAATAGCTGTTCCCTATGTAGATAATGTTATTTTTCCAGATAGGAACATGAGCTGCTAAGCCAGCCACTTCGAGTATAAATCTATGTACTAATCCTCTCCTGCTACTTGTGGAAAATAGCAACAAACCCAGCATACTTAGCAATTCCTTTTTATTTTTCTTATCCTGCCATTTCATTTATCTCTATATAATATAATGTATCTGTTTGTTTATATAATAGTATTCTGTCTCTCACATTGAAATATAAACTATTTTCATAGAGTATTTTTTTCAATTTGCAATTTTTTAAATGTGAAATCTGCTTCATTGGAGATTTTCTTGCATAAAGTACTTTCTAATAAGTATTTTCTAATAAATTAATAATTAATGTTCTTACATCAGTACATTAGTGTGTTGGAATGAATGCAGGAATAGCCTTAACTTGATCATCTTTCCCTATCATCACACCCTTTAATTTTTTCTGTTTTTTAACGCAGGATCTGAGCTTGGCTATCTGACTTACTTTGGCTAATGTGATGCAAGCACAGATATAAAAAGGACTTCCACATTAAGGCTCACCTTCTTGCTAATCTGAGAACACTGCCACCATAATCTAGGCTACTCTGTTGGAGAATTGATGACACAGAGTCCAGTTAACCTCATTATTTCAACTAACAGTCACTCTAATTATGTAAGATATACAAATGAAGCCATTCTAGATCAGGAAGCTCCCAACTTTCCTACTAGCAGAGCACAGAGAAATGGCCAATCCCAACAACAATCAGCAGAAGTAAATAAAGTTGGTTCAGGTTAGCAGAATGTCGACCCATTGTTATGTGAGTGTCAACTAAAAAATATTGTTTTAAGGAATTAACTTTGTGTTTAGTTTGTTATCTATCAAAAATTGATAAAGGAAAAGAATCATGCTATTCTAAATTGATAATCTTTTCCCTTGGTAAGGTTTGCAACTATATTCAGTGTTTAGTAAATATTTACTGCTTGAATTTATTAATATATGCACCATTCAGTTCTTTTAATGATAGTCAAGATTCAAGTTGATTAAAATGTAATGGATAGCTAACCAAATATCTTAGGATGTAAAGATTAATTTTGTAATTCTTAATATTGTATGATCTATAAATTCCAGTTCATCATATGATAGGCCTATGTAAAATTAAAAATAAAAATAACATAATTGACCCAATTTTAGCTCAATAAAATATTATCTATAATAAGAAGAAATAGAAACCAAAGCTTTAAGTAAAGAAATAAATTTGAAAAATATAAAGAAAATATAAAATCTGTCTTTTCTTTAAGTTTTTCAAGCAAACTAAATTTTGGCTGTTCTTTGTAATAAGTTCCTTTTCCCCTTTTAAATAAAAATAAGCAAGCAAAAATAAAAATAACACAATGGAGTAAATGATAAACTGAACACTATTGTAACCACCATTCATATTTATCAACTGTTATTTATTTATCTATTTATTTATTTATTTATTTATTTTTGAGACAATGTCTCACTGTGTCACCCCAGGCTGGAGTGCAGTGGCATGATCTTGGCTCACTGCAGTCTCTGCCTCCTGGGCTCAAACAATCTTCCTGCCTCAGCCTCCCAAGTAGCTGAGATTACAGGCATGTGCCACCATGTCTGGCTAATTTTTGTATTTTTATAGCGACAGGGTTTCACCATGTTGGCCAAGCTGGTCTCCAAAACCTGACCTCAGGTGATCCACCCTCCTTGGCCTCCCAAAATGCTGGGATTACAGGCCTAAGTGATTGTACCTGGTGGCAAATGTTATTTTTTTAATATTTGCCTCAGATATTCTCTGAAATAGTTAACTATTATAGTTATCGTTGAGATACATCATAGAAACCTCTATAGATTCATTTTCTTCCCATCCTAATTAGAGGTAACCAATTTTTACAAAGGCTTCTCTTCTACTTTAAAAAATATTTTTATTTCATACATTAGTAATACTAAATAATATTAATATAATGTATGTTTTATTTGTTGATATTGTCAATTAAATGCATCTGTTTTAATAGCATTTAAGTTGCTTGCAAATTATGTATCTAATATATATATATATATATATATATATATATATATATATAAAAGCACACGTCTCAGAGTTTCTCCTTTCTAGATTGAGAATATACCTGAAATTGAAATTGTTGATTCATAGACATACAAAAGAGATATTGTGTTCTGCTATGCAGACTGTTTACTGTACAATTTTACATCATTGTTGTCTATGTGAAGGGCACTGCTCTGTAACGTAAATTAAGTTCACAACGCTCTTTGCTCTAGCTTTTCTACTTCAGAGTTTCTAGATTGCAAATTTTCCTTTCAATGTCATTTTAAGTAAATATGCCTTCACTAGCTGTGTAAGTTTCACTCCCTGTGTCTTCCTCTCCTCCTGATATTGACTCCTGATTAGAAAACAGTTTGATAAACCTAAAGGTTATAAAATGTTACATGATTTATTTAATGTGTATTTCATACATAACTAGTGAATAAATATATTTTTATGTATTTGTATTTAGATTTTTCTCCTCTGAAAGTTTCTATTCCTATTATTTTCTCTATTTCAATTAGGTTTAATTTAAAAATAAAGTTTTGAAGGAATCTGTATTTCAGATAGAAATATCTTGGTAGGTACATTTTCAATAATCATTAATGTAATTAGTTTATAAAATGGATAAAAGGAATTTGGGATCACAAACTAATATTTATGTAGATTTCCCTGTCACAGAATATATAAATCACTTGATGATATTTATCCCATTGCATTAATCCAATTTTAGTTTGAGTAAACACTATATGTTTCTGACAAACATTTTATATGATTCTGTATTTTCATACATTTAAATGAAAACACATCAACTAGTTCATGTTTTAAAATTATTGTTTGTCCTTTGTGAAGGACTTCCAAATTCTTCATAGACCTGAGATTTAGAAAGATGAAATAAACAATTCTAAAAGAAAGGCAGATGAGGTTGAGAACAAGTGACCTGCATCATTGCCTCTGGGTACTGTAAACTGATGCTCAATTATAAACAAAGGGTGTAATATGTTGTGGTATATTGTAAATGAGAGCTCAAAAGAAAATGGCTATAATAACGAGATCCGGTATTGAGCAAAAATGCTGGTGTTGTGCCTCGCTAGCAGGTTTTCCTCAAGAGCACTGCAACCTTGCTTGAAAAACATGTCCTTCATTTTTGTTTTCTTTTAATGGACACTTTAAAATTTGTTTTCTATTCATAGTCCTTTAAAAATGTCTTCATAGTTGCCAAAGGAGTCAAAATAATGAATTTCAACTGGATTTCTCTTCAGTTAACATATGCAAATTTTGGATACATTCTTGTCCAATATTATTGACATGGATATACTTTTATCTTCTTTGACTCAAAAAATAACGATAGTTGATATTTGAATCATTAAATATTCAGGTATATTTTTCATTTTTGAATACTCCAAATATTAAGAACTAATAACAATAGCTAACACTCTGATGCTTACATATATGCTAGGCATGTTCTGAGTGCTTCATATTTTAAGCCATTTCATGTATGCACAAATCCTATGAGGCAAAGGCTATTTTTCCACTATTATTATTACTATAGTCATTTTTCAGATGAGGTTTGTGAGAAATGCAGAAATAAGTACTTTGACAAAATAAATAAGAGTAGGTTATAGAGCTGGTATTTCAATACTGGCAGTTTTGCTCCACAGTTGTTTATTAACCTCTACAACAGTGCTACTAAAAGTGCATTTTATGGACTTATGTGATCCATGAATTGTTTGCCCCACTTTATTAGTGGATAAAATTGATATTGAAACTTACCAATATAATAGCTGTGTGACATTGCTGTGTTATTTAAATGCGTGGTTGTTTTCTAATAATACATTTTGATTGTATTTAGAAAATTATTGGTCTGCAGTGAATTAAGAATAAAACATAAAACCTGATTCTTCATGCTAAAACCAGAATAATGGGAAAATTTTTTCTACAAAAGCTCAGATTATAAATACCTTAGAATTTTGGAGTCCTAGAATGTCTATTACAACAATACAACTCTGGATCTAGCAGTTATAGACAATAGGGAACTAATGGGCTTACCTCTGTTGCAGTAAAATTTAATTTGTGAAAACAGGGGCGGGTACAGATTTGCTGCAGGGTCCAAAGTTTGCTGTGTCTGCTCTAAACTATATTGCCTTTCTAATTAATTTTTGGTAGAAATGTCAATAAAATAAAATTATTATATTTGTTACATTATGTGATGTCATATTATATTACATAATTTTGTATCATGGCAAAGAGTGAAACTGTAGTCTAGTTGAAAGCACAGTAAATTGGAAGTCTGTAGTCAGAGTCATATTCCTTGCTACTAAATTTTATGCAACTTTGGCATGTCAACCAATCTTGTAAATTGCATCTTCCACATTGAAAAATCAGGAATGTAAATAAATAGCAATAAAATGTTTCAACATAAATCTATATGAAATTATTTTTAAAAATTTTTGTTAACTTTCATGTCAACATACACTTGCTGTTTTCCTAAAATATATATAATTTCCCCACTCATATAGAAGCTGATTCCTCTCTCTCCCTTCAGAAATAATCTCACTTATACATTTTCCACATATTTCTAATAAGCCCAATGCCCTCTATCTGTTCTTAGAGAGCTAACCTTTTCTTGTGTTAAGTAGTTATCAAAAATTATTTAACACTGTCACCCCTGCCGGTGAGTTAATGTACAAGGCAGCGTTTCTATGGTCATGCCATAAAGCCAAGTTGTAAGATGTCTGAATCAGCAGAGAAATTATTCTTCAGCTTAAGAAGCTTTTGGGCTGAGACGACGGGGTTCTCTAGATATAGGATTGTCATCTGAAAATAAAGATAGTTTGGCTTCGTCTCTTCCTATTTCAATAGGTTTATTTCTTTTTCTTGCCCGATTGCCATGGCCAGAACTTGCAACACTATGTTGAATAAAAGTAATGAGAGACGGTATCTTTGTCTTGTGCTGGTTTTCAAGTGGAATGTTTCCAGCTTTTGCCTATTCAAAAATTTTAATTATAAGTTTGGAAAAATACGTATGGAAAATAAGAGTGAAGTACAGTATGTAGATGGCAGTCTAAATACTTGTACTCTGAGGATTTAGTAATTTGGGGTAGGGTGTTAAGTCTACCATTATTTCTATTTCAAAATGCACAACATATTTTATTATAATTTTCCTCCTTCATGGCAGCTGTAATATGTTCTCGAACAGATGAAACAACATCTACTGAAGAAATACTGGCATATTTTAAAAAAGAAATTAATGTTTTTCAGAGTAATCTGTCAAAATGTTATTTAAAGCATGCGGCTTGAAAAGGTACATATATGAATGTCTCTGTAGATGTGTTTTCTCATTTAAATCAAAATATTTTCTTAGATTCCTTTATTCTTTTTGTCCAGGTTTACTTGCCACTTACAAATGAAGGCATTGTTATTAAAGTGTTCACATATTAAGAATATAAAATCCATTAAAAGATAATGTATTTGTTTATATCTGTCTTATCTGATATTGAAATAGAAATTAAATTCTTACAATAATTTAATTTTTAAAGATCTATTTCATGGAATTAAATCTTTACAGAAGAAAATCTCTAGAGCAATAACTCTTTAGACAAAAAAGAAGTTTCTGACATTATTTATGATACTGTTGTAAATTCAGTTAACATATTCAATATTGAAGATAAAACTATTTGTAATCTGTGACAAATAGTAAAAGTTTTATAAAGCATTGTGTTTTGGGAAAAATAATTAAAAATAATAATTTTGCTGTACTCTGAAATACATGGAGTAGAAAGTTCTTGAAATTGGTTATTATTTCCATAATTAATAATGACACTTAAGCAGAAGACCTCTGTTATACAAGTGGGAGATATGATTGTCAAATTCCCAATGTTTAAAACATGTACAGCTAGTGTGACTAAACTAAATAATTATTGAGAAAAAGTTGGTATTTTATAAAATGAAATAATTGTTTCATCATGGCATGAGATATTCAATCACTTAACTGCAGACAACTGCTGTCTGAGTGAAACTAATAAGAGCAAGCAATTATGCCATCATTTTGTGTTTTCAGCCTAAACCATATTACTTCTGCTCCCACTTTCATGCTCCTCCACCCAAGCCATGCACACATATTTTTACATCTTCAGTATTGAGATCAATTTCTAATCTGGGCTTATGTGCTTTATGTCAAGTTTACTCAATCCCTAGAACTGTGACACTCTTACTTCTTCCCCTATTTATTTTGTGCTTTCAAAAATATTCATTTTACACCCAACTATACCCTTTAAACTAGACACAAATACCTCTCTTTGAATTTCAGACTCATTTACAAAACTGCTTAGTCAGCATCTGTACTTCAGTATCTAATGGACCTAGCCCAAATGAGGATTTGCGGCTTGTCTTTCAGTAAACAGCGACTTCATTCATCCAGTTAAAAACTTTTGAATCATTGCTAACATCTATCTTACTCTTTTTAACAAAGACACCCTATATGTCAGAAATTCCAAAATATTTTCTTTGTTTACTTTTCTATACATCCACTGCTGTCTCCCTGTTCCAAGACACTATCATTTCTCACATAGATGAACTCAGTAGGATCCCTTCAAATTTTCACCGTACAAAGAGATATCCTCACATGGTATGTCAGGTTTTATACATGGAATACCCTGATTCATCTAGCCTCACATGCTACTGTTTTCTCTCTTTCTTACTTTTCTATAGCCGCAATTGTTTACTTCCTTACATAAACATGTAATGCATAGTTAAGCCTCAGAGCCTTTATTGTTGAGGTATTTCCTCTTCATGAGAGCTTCTTTTCCTGGATACTTACAGAGCTCATCTCTTCATATCCTCTTAATATAAATGCCACCTCCCCAGAGGGGTCTTTCCTTCCTCTATATGAAACCGGAAATCCTGCCTCACATTTCATTACACTTCTGGCTCTATTTTCTCCACAGCACTTATCACAGCTTTCTAAAGGCTGACCTGTTTTTCTTAATTTTGCCTTTTCCTATTTACTACCATATAAGCTCCATGAAGGGCATTTATTTCTATAATTTTGAAATTTATTATAGTATCTACCTTAAAAATTTGTTCCATAAATGAATGAATGAGTATTCCAGAAACTCTAGAGTCCTAGAGTGTTCCTGTATTCTCCATTGTCTCCCTGAGAATGTCACACCCATAAGCAATATAAACAATATGGCACCACTACATTTAAATTATGAGTTATTATTTATAGAAAAATTTCTTCATAAAATGTTCTATTTAAAGTATGATTTGTTAGTACCAGTAAGCTGTTATTTTCTATTTGTTTTTATATATACTTAGAAACAGAGTGGCCTATATTTTATACACAATTTTATTGTGATGATTTAAAACTGGCTAGAATGTTTAGCTAAAAGGATTGTTTGTGTTGCTGTTAGAGTAACAAACATTGCTCAAATTCTGAAATATTTGAACATTAAGAAAACACACGGTTTGAGAAAGTACATGTGATTAAAGACATGCTGACATACGGGGGGTACAGAGGTGGAAGACAGCAAAGCACAGTGGCAGATATCACTGGAAGAGGATTTATAGCCATATTAAACTTACATAAGCAAAGTAATGGTGCAAACTGGTGTGATTCAAAGAACATCTTTGGATGCTGGGGGAAGCACAGCAACTGTGAATCGTTCAACTCAGCCTTGTCCTGTTAGAGCAGAAAGAAACACCAAACCAAATTGCCCGCTAACAGAGAGATCATTTAAACCAGCCCTAGCCAGAGGGGAACCCCCAGTCACAGGGGTCAGAACTTGAGTTTCTGTAAACCTTACCACTAAGGGCTAAAGTGATCTGGATCTCTAAGTAAACTTAAAAGACAGTCTAGGTTATAAGGACTGTAACTCTTAGGTCCATCCTACTGATGAACTGGGCCTAGAGACAGTGGAATAGAGAGGCATGCAACCTACTGAGACACCAGTTGGAGATGCTGAAGGAATGCTGGCATCAGCCCTCCCCTAACCTTAGGCTGCACAGCTTGTGACTCCAAAAGAGACTCTTTCTGCTTGAGGAGAGCAGATAGAAGAGTGGGAAATACTTTGTCTTTCATATGGTATACCAGCTCAGCTACAGTCGGAGGGAGCACAGTTCAGAGTCATGAGTCTCCTGCTCCAGGCCATAACTCCCAGACAACATTTCTAAACACAGCCGGGGTGTAAGAGAACCCACAGCCTTGAAGGGAAGGACTCAGTCCTGGAAGCATTCATCACTTCTAACTGAAAAGCCCTTGGGCTCTGAATAAACAGTAGTGATACACACGTACAATGTCAAGGGCCTTGGATGAGCTTTGAGATTTGTTGGCTTCAGGTAAGACTGTATATTACTAGCTGTGATGGTGAAGGGTGATACTTTTTCTGCTTGGGCAAGTCAGAGAAGAAAGTTAAGGGGACATTGCCTTGCACCTTAGTACCAGCATAGCCACAGAGTGGTAGAGCACCAAATGGACTCTTGGGGTACCTAACTCCAGGACTTGATCTTAGATGGCATTTTTGGACCTTCCCTGGGCCAGAGAAGAGCCCACTGCTCTGAAGGGTGAGTCCCAGCACAGACAGCATTCACTGCAAGCTAACTTAAGAGTTCTTGGGCCTTAAGGAAAAAATGGCAGTAGTCTGACAATACTCTTTGTGGCTTGTGTTGGCGATGGCTATGGGTGAAGCTCCTTTGCCTTTGAAAACGGGAGGGTAGTGTGGGGCATACTGCATACTGCAGCTTGAATCCCAGCACAGCCAAAGAACAATGAAATACCAGGTAGACTTAGAAGGTTTTTGACTGTAGTACCTGAATCCTGTAGGGTACCTCTGGACCTACCTGGGGCCTGGGAGAAGTTGCCACCCTGAAGGGAAGAACACAGGCTTGGCTGGAATTGCCACCAGCTGATTGTAGAACCACATGGCCTTAAGAAAACATAAGCAGTAGCCACAGGTGCTTACAGCAGGCCTTGGGTGAGATTCAGTGCCATGTTAGCTTCAGTTCTGACCTACTGCAATCATAGTGGTGGTAGCCAAAGGAGTGCTTGTGTCACTCCGCCCCCAGTTCCAAGTATCTTAGAACAGAGAGAGAGAATTTATTTCCTTGGGAGAAAGTAAAGGAAGAGAACAAGAATCTCTGCCCAGTAATCCAGATAATTCTCCCAGATCTTGTCTAAGATCATCAGGGCATTACCTCTATGAGTCTGCAAGAGCCACAGCATTATTGGGCTTGAGGTGTCTCCTAAAGCAGATACTGTTTAGATCACAATACCTAGGTTCTTTGAAGTATCTGGAAAACCTTCCCTAGAAGAATAAGTATGTAACTTTTCAGGGCCCAGACATCAAAGAATATGTACCAGCTTCAACACCATCATGGAAAACATGACCTTTGCAAATGAACTAAATAAGGCACTGTGGACCAATCCTGGAGAAACAGAGATATGTGACCATTCAGACAGAGAATTCAAAATCTGTGTTAAGGAAACTAAAAGAAATTCAAGATAACACAGAGAAGGAATTCACCATTTTGTCAGATTAATAGATTGAAATAATTGAAAAAAAATTCATTTAACAATGAAAAACAAATGTAGAATCATAGAAAGATTGTAAAGATGAAACACAAAGTCCCTAAATTTCTATCATCCTGCTTTGTTTAATGTTAATATACATAAACATTGTACATTTATCAAAATAAAGCAAATGACAATTTTTAAATTGTTACTTTGAGCATTTTCAAAACTTATAACTAACTTACCATTAGGACAATTACTGACATTATATATCTCAACAAGAAAATAAATGTGTAAACTCTAGTCATTTCAATAGTAAGCATTTGGTAATATTTGACATTAATTCCTAGTTAAGAAAGTCTTTAAAATCTCAAAATAGAAGAATGATTTTGCTACCAGATAAAAATACATATGTTAATAAAACTGCAAGCTTAATTCTAAAAGGAAAAAAAATGCTCAATTTCCCCAAGATTATCAAGTTACATATTGACAAATTATGTATACATTGCATAATAGGGAATATAATACATAATTACTATCTGTGTCTTCTGTAAGAATAATGAAGTTGTATTAATGGTACATCCAATTTTTAAAGGCTTTTTCAATGACACATATTGCCTATGATATGAACATTTGATAAAATCCTGTAATGATCAATTGTAGCATTTAAGATATTAGATAATTTACTAATAGAAAGGTATTACTGCCAAAAAGATGCAATAGTAAATTTTTAGTTCTGGTAGCAATGGTAGTGTGATGGTAGCATGTAATGTGAACTTCTGGGGAATAAAATCACAGAGCTTTCAACTGGAATGTCAGGAAATAGGTATAATAATTTTGAGCAATTATGCTATCTTTTTCTAGACTAAAAAATAGGTCACAGTCATTACTTAAAAATGATAGTCTTAGTTACAAATAACACTTTTAACCATAAATTAAGAGTAGAGTTTTTATAAAAACCGCATGTGAAAGGATGAACACGTATATACATGATTCTTTTCATCTCTACTTGTGCAGAGGAACATTGCCACACAAACATTATTCCAACAAATTCACATTCAGTTTAGTGATCCTTCTCAATTTTCTATATTTTCAAATTGAATAATAATAATGCCTACTTTATTATGTTGTTTTGAGGATAAAATTAATTTAATCCTTCATGTAATAGTATTCAAAGATCTTGGAACTATATGCAGTACACACTATGCTCTTTATAAATATGAGGTAGTATTACTCTATAACAAACATACTAGGTTTTGACATACTCATTAAATTTCTGTGCACTTATACAAATTATGTTTTTCTATTTTAAAGTCATATATTGTTACTAATTTATTTGTATATCCAAAAAAGTCATATAAATAATAAAAATTGCTTAGATAATATTAGAAATTGAACAAAATAATCTTATTGTTCCTAATTGTTTCCGTATAATTTGTCATTTTATATTTGGAGTTTATACTTCACAGGTGATTTAATTTTTATCTTAACCATTTGGTCTTGGAGCAATTAAGATTTTTAATTTGTAATACAAGAATACTTTTTAGACATTAATGGCACTTCATCTATTTATTGTAGCTCATAAGAAAAGTGATTTTGAGATAATACTTAGAGAAAAACTAAGACAAATGATACCTTTGGCATTTAAATTAATTATTGTAATTAATTTTACCTGTAAATACTAACTGCTTATTTTGGAACCCTTAATTTATTATCATGAGTTGCTCGTGTATAACCACAACATCTACAGAGACTAATTTATTTTTCATGAAACTAAAGAACATTTTCTTTTTAAATATGTAAGCAAGATCACCTGTGACACAGCAGTAAAAATAAAATAAAATAAATTTAATTTTTTTTTCAGTAACAGAAGTCCAATATGTGCATCTGGTTTTAGGCATAAGCTTTCTAATTAATGTTTGAATGTGAATAATATTATATATGATCATAAATAAAAATAGTGTACTATGATGAATGCATGATATCTCATACTTATTGTTGAATAATTCACATGGTATTTGGCTAAACATTATTTAATCATATATTTATTATATACAAAAGCGACAGTTTGTTAATTCTTTGTAGAATACATTTTTATGAAATCTTTATATCAAAGAATGCAGCCAATACACTAGCAATGATGCATGAAAACTGATAACTATCAGTTTATTTTCAGTATGTAATACAGAAAAAAAAAAGAAATTCTTTAGAAAATTCTTCTGTCTTTGAATGTTATATTAAAACTGTACACTCTCAGGTTATGTATCTGTTTTGAGCCATCTTAACCAAAATGTCTTGGGAAAGTACATAGAAAAAAATGAAAAGCAATGGGCAATTCCCAAGTCAAAAAATGCCAACTTATAATACATTTTTATTCCACTATTTATTATTTGAAAATGTTATTTGCCAGGATATTAAAATTGTGGCATATTTTGTATATTTTCTGAATGGGCTTTAGCTGTCTAGAAATATCCATAATCATAGGTATGCATTTGTCAATATGTGAATACAATTTAGTATATGTTTCACTAATATAGTTTCTATATACTGTCATATTTAATATTTTATTATCAAATACAGGTTTAATAAATCAAATATGTTAATTAAATGTGCATTAGGCCACATTTATACAGTTATAAATCTTCAGCACTTTAAACTTAACATATAGGCAAATCAGTGTTATGTTTCAACTCATAATTGTGAAACATTATTATTAAATTGTGGATAATTTATTGAAATGTTTCATTATGAATTTATTTTATAATGATATATTTCTGATATAAAAGCATGAGGTGACATTGAAAAATACAGCATATTCTTATTCTGACCATCACAGTTTTTTTGGGGGGCCCGGGGAGATGTGTTTTATCAACTAAGAGAAAATAGTAGAGAAGAGTTAAAGGACATGTTTGCAGCAAAAATTATTCTTGGCTATAAGATATGTACAAAGGTAATACTGTTTTATCTGTACACTCAAGTGTGCGGGAACTGTCTTTGTTTTGCTGTAATTTATATCATGATTCTACAGTCCACCAAGCGACTATAGCTTAATATTGGCTAACGGTATAAAATTCAGAGATTCTTTTTCTCTGTAAATTAAAGGTTTATATTGTCAATTAATGGTCCATTTTTTTCATAACTGTCATAAATTTACATCTTAACTGGATGCTTTTCATTATCTTCCCTGGATGGCCTTCCCTGAGGTAAAGATGACATTGTTTCTTAGTTGTAATCACACTCCACATTTGCATTTGATCAAATGTTTATGCTACTATTTGATTTCTGGTCAAACAATTTATGATGATTGCAGCTATACTCTTTATCCTAGTCAATACTTGCTTCCAAGGACATTAATCAAGATGAATCTATTCACACCACTATTTGGCTCATGAAAACACATTTAACTCTCCCCTTACCATTCTATGCTGTGTAAGGATCTTGATAGTTGTTTGAAAGAGATATGCCAAGCCACCATGAATATAGATAGACAAAACAGGAAGTTAAAAAAATTATATAAAATATTCTAATATTATAATTCAGAAAATTAGAGAGGTTATTGGAAATTTGTGGAAGGATAGAAATAGGCACTAATCACCAGAAAAGATGGGCAAATGAATGAGTGCATGTGCTAGGGGAGTGTAGTATGATTGACAGGCAGCATTAAAGTTTTACATAGCATTATTCTTTATTTATTATAAGTCCAGTCAGCATAGTTATGAGGTATTTCCTTCCTGGTTGCACTATTTAGGTGCTGAGCTAGAATAAAAGTTAGATTGAAATGCAGTAACATTTTGCCAAGCAATTACATCAGAGAAAGTGAGATGATAAAGTTGACCTATGAAGAAAGAAGCCTTATAATGATTGTTCTGGAGTTCACACAACTGAAGTTCTTAGTGTTTATGGTAGAGGCTACTTTGCTCAATTCCGTAATCTCAAGATATATAATAAAAAAGACTACAGAGTCATGGTTCTTTCTTTAATGGTAGTATCACCATGTCTTCAAATCACTACTTCACAGAAATACTACTACTTCAGTAGGCGATATTCATGTCCATATCCCTGTCTCAGCGGACAATCCATGTCTCAGGGAGTTGAAGTTACATTTTTCATTTTCAATTTTATACAACCACATGTAATTATTATAACATCTTGACAGTGAGTGGATTGTTCCAATACTTTTCACAATTTTTTTTTTTTAAGAGATGGGATCTTGCTATGTTGTCTAGGCTGGTTGTGAACTCCTGGATTTAAGCAATCCTCCTACCTCAGACTCACCAAATGCTGGATTACAGGCATGAGTCAGTGCACCTTGTCCACGATTTCTGATAAGTGAGAAATTCAAATGATCTGTGTTCTACATTCAGTGTTTTAGAAAACAAGGTAAAACAGTGATCAGAATGCTTACTTGTAAATAGTATAATTACATATAAATTAAATATAAATTTTAGATTGGTATGATTATTCCTTCCAGTTAGATAGATTTAATTGAGTAGGTAATTTGTATTCCATTCCATTTCTCCAACCAATACCCGCATTTTAAATGTAGTTTTATTTGACCCTGTAAGATGGAACCTATACTCCTGTAGAGTTAGTGAGTTTGACACTTTTCTATGTAATAATAAATAAAACACATTTTAATAATTTTTTATCACTACCATGGTCCTTTGAAATTATTTCTCTCATCCCATCATTTACTGATATTTACTCACTAAAGCCTGTGACTGTCTCCTTCTCAATCGAGTTATTCTTCTCTATTCTTTCACTCTCACAATGTAAGAAAATTGGGTCTTTAAGTTTGTCTATAACTTCTCTAAAGTTGTAAGTTTTTATTAAATTTATAGAGAATTAAAAATTAGGAAATTATATCCACTTCCAAATATATTCTGCAATGTTGTCTTTATAGAAAAAGAACTAGAAATTCAATATATATATGATTCTATGCAAAAAAAGAAGATTAATATTAAATTGAAAAGTTTACTGAACAACAACAAAAAAAAGTTTGCTTTTAAATTGAAAATGAAGCCAGTGTGGCATCCACATTACCACAAACACACCTTTAACATCTTCATCACCAGCTCTATGGGGAAAAAACTGCAAATTTTAAAGTAGAAATAGGCAAATGATACATCATTTAATTCCTGATCTTTGCAATCTTTAACATGGACCCCTATTCCCATTAGGGCCCTTTGACAACTGAAAAACATTATTGTACTGTCATGTCTTGCATGGCCTATGATGTACATGATATAATCTAAAAAAAATTAATAAAGCAAAATGCATGTTTTTATTTAGTTATATTTTAGGCATCTTTTTTATGTATGTTATCCTTTATTTGAATATTTTAAAGTTAATCAGAATGTTTTATCCATTTTCAATAGATTTAAAATAGTGTTATAGACATAGAAACAGTACAGATATATATCAAAAGGATAATCCAGTGACTTATGTAAACACAGAGATCTTAAATGAACTTCTTACTGAAATACTGAAGTGTATATTTCAAAATAATGTGTTTACTTATTGTGAATGAAAACATGTTCTAACCACTCTATTCAACATAGCACCAATGTGATAGTTTCTAACAATTTACCATTCTTTACATTCACGACGCTTAATGTATTATTCTTTGTCAATGTTCAAATAGATAAATATAAATTAAGTATAAAGATATTAATCCTTTCTTTAATAATCTGTCTTTTTCTTTCCACTGTAATGTAACTGCTATATGAGTAAGAACTTGGCCTAAGTAAGAAATTTACCTTTCATGTTGAAGATAGTGTCTGACACATTGGAAGCAATATATTTGTTTTAAATATAAAAGAAGTGAGAAGAAATAAATTATTATTATATAATAGCAAATATTTACTTTATCTTGCTTTATGTAAATTATATGTGTAAATGTATTACATATAGCATGTAATATATTTACATTTGCAAATGTATTATATTTGCATATAGCAAAGCAAATATGTGTGTAAATGTATTACACACATAATTTCATTTAATTTTTACAGTAACTGTGATAGGTAGACTATGATTATAATTTCTATTCTATGAATATGAAAACTGAGGTTAGAAAATAAGTGCCAGAATTGTGGAATTTTATGTTTTGTGTTTTATAAGGTCTATAATTAATGTAACTTCTAACTATATCTGAAATAAATAATTTATTATTATTGAATTTGCCTATCTAATTTAAATAGTACACATTCAAAAATCGGTGTTCTATTTTACATCTTGTTTAACTCCTGGAAAAATTTAAACAAGGATATATACTTCATAAAATCCTAAAATGTTTATTTTTGGTTATGCACATAAGATACCCAATGCCAAAATAATAAGCAAGATCATGTAGATATGTATAGCTTTCTGATTTAAAAATATTGTTTTTCTTCAAGTAAAGATCTACCTTTGGTTAAAAAAAGATAATAATAATCTATAATTTATCAAAAGTAAATGTACCCTGGATTCAACAATTAAATTTTAATATATAAAAGTAAATCCATGTGGATAAATAGTTTGTATATGTGGCCGGGCCTGGTGACTCACGTCTGTAATCCCAGCTCTTGGGTAGCTCAAGGCCGGTGGATCACTTGAGGTCAGGGGTTCAAGACCAGCCTGGCCAAGATGATGAAACCCCATCTCTACTAAAAATATGGAAATGAACAGGCTTGGTGGCAGGTGCCTGTAATCCCAGCTACTTGGAGGTGAGACAGTAGACTTGTTTGAACCTGGAAGGCAGAGTTTGCAGTGAGCTGAGATTGGGTCATTGAACTCCATCGTGTGATGTGAGTGAAACTCCGTCTCAAAAAGAAGTATGTATATGTTAATTTTTATTATGTTTTTCCAAAAAAATATTATTCTATCTTTACGTTTTATTCTTATAACATTTTTGTTGCTTTAATCCATTCCCCTGAATATCAGTTTTTAATAATGTGTTATATATTTAAGCTTAAAAGAACTAAGTTACAAAAGGTAACCTCCATGGTAAAATTTTTAAATGTAGAAAGCCCATCACTCTGAAATCAATTCAGATTGATCATCATTTATAATTCATTACAGCTCCTTTTAAACACTGCTTCAAGCAAGTCCTAGGTATTTATATTGGAGAAAGATAAAATGCATAGATGCACGTTGCTGCCTAATAAATCTCTTCAATGTTTTTCACTTGCAGCGACAGAATAACCTGACCTTGCAGGAGGGCTGTCATTTAGTGTCGTCATAGAGATGTGGGAGCAGCCCCAACAAGCAAAAGCTAAAGTCTAGATGATCTAGAACTCTCCTACCATTGCTTAATCTTCTTAATATACTAAGACAAATCCTTTCTTCATTTTATATTAACATATTTCAATTTTATAAACCAGTTTTTTTAACTCTTAAATAGAGCTGTAAAGGATATAGAGAAAATGCTAGGCAAGCACACTATTAACGGAGAGCTCTCTAGCTTAAAAAAGCCACAGGAAAGCTGATTTTAAATCAACCCCAAATTACAGGAGGGAAAGATTAGGATGGCAAGAACAAACCCATAAAACTATAAAGGATGAGGCAATAAAAGTAAAGCAGTGAGATGAAAAGTAATGTTTATTAATTGTCTAGTGACTTTTCTTCCTATTGGGTCTCATCTCTTCTTTGAAAGGAGCCTAAATAAAAATCATAGCATCTGCTTTTTTTTCCTTCTGCAGATGCATCAGTGGTGTCATATATTTGCAACTGCCTTCCTGAATCACAGGTAATTGTGTATCTGAATTCTCATTTACAAGCACAGTCTTTGAAGAAAAAGAAACACTTATTCATCAGTGCTTTTTAAAGCCAAAGCCATGATTTTATTTGCTGAAGATTTAACAAACAACTTAAACACACTTAACAGCTTGTTCATTCTGTTCAAGGAAAAAAAAAGTCTCAGATATCATCGTCTCAATGGCAAGTTTTGTTAATTACCTAGAATGATTTCATGCTAATGTTAATATGGCCAAACTATGTATTAAAGAAATAGCTGTCTCAGTACATTTTCAAATTTCATCCACTAGAACTTCTACATGTTGTTTTAAAATTTTACTCAGTTTAATAGATCCAAGAGATAATAAGGCTGTCTTACTGAATTTTCTATAAGGTGAAAAAAAAGGCACTTCCCAAGATTTTCCTGTTAAATACTTTAGAAAAGTAGCACTAAAAAGCTTTACCTTTTCAGAATATATATTCATGCATAGATTCTGTTTGTAATGCTTTTCTAAAATTCATCCTGTCAAAAACTATTGGCAAGTTGCCTAATCAATGGGTGTCCCATGATTGCTTCAATGCTATTATACACATTTTTTAGTATCATTTGCTATTAAATAATGAATAGCTATTCATTTTCCACATGGAAGAAAAAACAAAAATAGAAATATTTCATTATAATATTTCAGATAGTACTACAGAATCTAAATTGCTCTAACCAGAAAGAGAATATTTTATTTCTAATTGTAAGAAAAATAAAAATAAGTGGTACATTACCATCTGTTTCTGTAATGGAAGTGTATCACTTACAATTAATTTCAGCTGGAAATAATGAAGGTACAAAATTATATGGGCTGAAGCAAGGCAAGGGAATATTTATATCTTGTCTACAAATCTGGAAGAAAGCAGTCCAGGGCCAGTATGATCGTACAATTTCAAAAAGTCCCTGAAAATCCTGGCATTCTCTGATATTCAATTGGCCATTCCCAGGGTTCATGCTTGCCCACAGGTCCAAGGTAATATCTAAAGGTAGAGCCACCTTACATTATCTTTGCTGGCAAGATGGAAGAGCAGAAAATAAAAAATTAAAAATATTATTACATCTGTTGTAGGACCTTTTCTCGAGGTGCCAAATAACCCTTCTAATTCAATTCCTATAGCCAGTATTTGATCATATTCACATCAAGCTGCAGGAAGATTTTATCCCGAATGATCATGTAGTCAGCTAAAAATTTAAATATAATTTTTCTCTTAACTCTTAAAGTTGATGTGTCCCAGATCTTGGCTTTGTTTCCTTTTTTTTACTGACAGAAACAGCTTAGTGATGTCATGATCCCTCAAGGATATGCATACTATCCATATTCCAAAAACATTCAAATTTATATCTCTAACTTAGACTTCTTTCTGGAGCACCACTGAGACTTCAATCACATCCGGTCACCACCGGAGACGTTGATCACCACCTGCAAAGTTTCGTCCTGCAGACCCTGACTTAGTGATGGGGAATAAAATCCACTCTCACACACCAAAATATACTGAATCTGAGTGGCTAGGGATGGTCCTCAGCTGCTCTCAGAAGGTGATTGCAGCTAACTGACCACAACTCCCTGTTCCTCCTCACATATATTCAGTACAGATTTAACAACAGAGATTCTAAGTCACCATGCTTGTGGATAATTAGCATAGTTAAATGAGTGGTTTCATGAATGATAAAAGGTCTTGGTTCTGAGGCCCAGAATAAACACCATTAATGGGTAATTCCCCTTTGACCTCTCCCTGAGAGGACCATCCAGCACAAAGTTTACATAAGTAAACAGAGTAGAGACAAAGGAATGTGAAGTAACAGACTTAACTGAGGAAGCTTGGGAAGCTTTTATTACCCTAATCTACCCTATGACTTAATGCTGTAAGGTAAGAGCTGGCTGCTTTCAGCCAGTATCATTGAAACCTTTAGGTCTTCCAAAAGATTGAGCCTATAATCTATAACTTCCCTATACTTCCCTTAACATTTTTCCAGTCACCCCGAGCGAATCCCAGCACACCACCTTGCTATATCCAACCCCTACATTAAAGCTTTACGTTGTTGTCTAGTAAATATTTTAAACTCTACATATTCAGAACTGATTATCTTGATCTTTTTTCCAAAACATAATTCATCCATTCTGCATTTCAGTAACTCAGTCAGAGAACCATGGAGCCTTTCTTTAACCTTTCTAATTCATGAGAAATTCTTTTGGTTCTTTCCTTCTAAATATACCCCAAATGTAATTATTGCTCATCACCTTCAGTGCTACCCCTATGTCTGAGCCAGAACTATCTTTGACTTGAACTATTCCAATTGTCTTCTATCCGTTTTCTTCTGCTTTGACCCTTGGCACTCTGCAAGACATTCTCAACATATTACCTGAGTAGAACTTCTAAATTGTAATTCTGTTCATCTAACTCTTCTACTCAAAAC
This sequence comes from Sapajus apella, assembly GCF_009761245.1. Lineage (NCBI taxonomy): Eukaryota > Metazoa > Chordata > Mammalia > Primates > Cebidae > Sapajus > Sapajus apella. The sequence continues at coordinate 1,255,251 of NW_022437071.1, read as the reverse complement.
TCCAATGTGGCTCTTTATTGCACTAATAATTGAAGCCGAGGACTGTATCTAAGCACCCCGCTCCACTACCTGATTGACATATCTCTCTTTTACTGCTTGCCTTAGGTCTCCAAAAACACTAACCTCCATGCTGTTTTGACATACCCTCGATTTAGGACATGTATTCACCTGTCCCTCTGCTTGAATTGCATGCTTGGATCTGTCATGTCTTTGCTCAGGTATGACTTTCTCAATCAGGTCTGTTTTGTTTATGTTATTCAGCACTAAAACCTCATCCCCACAACACGTCAGCATTTATTGCTAACTTCAATATTTGTTTCATAACACTTTTTAATTTCTAACATACTAAATAATGTATTTCAATAAACTGTAGCATACATTTGCGTGTATGCATATATATACACATCTATGTATCCATACATACATATACATACACACACACACACACACACATATATATCTATATGTATATAGATATATATGGTTTATTGTTGGTCTACTACCCTAATAGTAAGTTCTATAAGGGAAGTGATTTTTTAAAAATATTTTTATTACTGATTTCTAATACCGCAAGAGCAAAAATATGTCATAGTAAATATTCTGTCTGCCATAAATATTTTTTTACTGAATTCATTAGTACGGAAGAGGACTAGGACTGGTAATAACTAGCCATCCCTGACACAAGGATTTAAAAGAACCTGAATTTCTTAAAAACAAATTCTCTTGGCAACATTTAACAGAAAGTAGAATTGAAGTAACTAACATGTATTACAAGATAAGTGGCACTTTTCTAGGTTTAATTTGCCTTCATGAAAACTGCTACAGAGCCATTATTAATTCCATATCACTGATTGAGGGGATGAGATTAAAGGAGCTAAGAATTTTATAGAGGTCACATGGTAAAATAATAAACTGGGAATTTTAAATTTTTTACAAGTATGGTTTGATTCCCAATTTTTTCTAGCTGCGTGTAATAAAGAATTTGACTCTTTTTTTTTATGTTAAAGGAGCAAACACAGAAGGATTCTCAGCTCAAATTTAATTTGGATGAAGAAACTACTGATGTCACACACACATCATGAGAATAATAATAGATCCAGTAGTCCCACTGCTTCATTTCCCATTCTGTTCCACAGGTGGTCAAGCTGATGGTAAAATCTCTGTGTGCTTCCTTCTTGACACCAGTTGGAGATTCACAAGAAGCCCCTTCCTATATGCGGGAACTTGTACCTTGGGTCCCCATCCCCTAACCAAAGCAAAGTCCCAAGACAGTCTTATTTGCTCTCTCAAGCCATTTTCAAAGAAGTGTGAAAAGTCTATCAATCTCTCCCCAAACTCTCAGTTATGTAACTACTAAATCTATTAGTATTCTCATCATGTGTGTGTGACATCATCAACTTCTTCATCCAAATTAAATTTGAGCTGAGAATGCTTCTGTGTTTGTTCCTTCTATAGAATCATTCTTACAATAAAAAAAGTCAAAATTCAATTTAATTAATTGTAAGAGTAAATTATCCTGGAGGAGATGGGACAAGGTAGCCAAATAGAACTCTCCAGTGAGTGTCCCCTCTACAGGAACACCAAAAATGGCAATTATCCACACAAGACAGCACTTTCTTCAGAACCAAAAATCAGGCGAGCAATCACAATACCTGAAGTAAACATCATACAAGGAGATTACACCCTGGAGGAGGCAGAGCAAGATGCTGAATAGAAAGCTCCACTGATCTCACCTCCACAACCTCCACATGAACACTAAGTTAACAACTGTCTCCACAGGAAAAAAAAAACAATTTCATAAGAACCAAAAATCAAGTGAGTACTTACCATGGCTGGTTTCAATTTCATATCCCTGAAAAAGGAAATAAGAGGTAGAAAAAAATAGTCCTGAATTTCAGTGGCCATTCTTTCTTTCCCCCTGCCCAGGAGAAGCCATATCATGTAGAAAACATTTCTGGGTACTGGAAAAGGAAGAACCCAGCAATTATGAGGCATTGAACTCAGTGCTATCTTTTTAAAGCAGAAAAGGAAAAAAACAGACAAGTCTCAGTGGACACTCATTAACAGAGGCATTAAAATCAGCCCTAGCCAGAGGGGAATTGCCAATCCTAGTGGTTCAAACTTGAGGGCCTGCAAACCTCCCAACCAAGGGCCAAATTGATCTCAGTCTCTAACTAAACTTGAAAAGCAGTCTAGGCAATAAGAAGTGCAACTCTTAGGCTAGACTTAGGCTGAACTAGGCCCAGAGACAGTAAACTGGGGCAAGGGTAATTGGGCATGTGACTTACAGAGACACAAGCTGGGGCAGCCAAGGAAGTCCGGGCATCACCTTTCACCTAACTCCAAGCTGCAGAGCTTGAGACTCCAAAGGAGACTTCTTTCTTCCTCTTGAAGAAAGGAGAGAAGAAAGTGGGGAGGACTTTGTCTTGCATCTTGGATACCATCTCAGACACAGCAGGACAGGGCACGGATCAGAGTCCTAAGGCCCCCAATCCAGGCCCTAGCTACCAGGCAATATTTCTAAACACACCCTGGGCCATAAGGGAAGTTGCTGCCTTGAAGGAAAAGACCTAGTTCTGAGCATTGATCACCTACTAACAGAAGAGTACTTGGGTCCTGAGAAACCAGTAGCAATACACAGGTACCGCATTGAGAGCCTTGAGTGAGCCTCTGAGTTGTGCTGGCTTTGGGTGAGACTCAATCCATTACTAGCTATAGTGGGTACAAGGCAAAATGCCCTTGTGCTTAAGAAAAGCAGAGGAGAAGTAAAAGTGACTTTGTCTTGCCCCGTAGGAACCAACACCGCCACAGAGATGTAGAGCACCAAGTGAGCTCTTGGGATCCCTGATTCAAAAAATTTGACTCTTAGATGGGATTCTGGACTGGTCATGGGCCCACTACCCTGAAAGGTCGGTCCCAGGCCAGGCAGCATTTACTACAGGCTGACTTCAGAGCCTTGGGCCTTAACAGAATATCGGCTGGCAGTCTGGCAGTACTCATTGTAGCCTGGAGTGGTGGTGACTGTGGGATGACGCCTTGGAAAGAGGCAGGAATAGTGGAAAGACCTGTGTCTTGATGTTTGATTGCCAGCTCAGCAGCAATACAATAGAATACGAGGTAGATTTCTAAGGTTTTTTACTCCAGTGCCTGACTCCCAGACAACACTTCTGGGCTCACCCGTGACCTGGGGAACTCTGCTGCCCTGAAGGGAAGTAAACAGACCTCGTTAGCTTTGTCCCCTGCTCATTATAGACACCCAGGACCTTGAGCAAACACAAGCAGTAGCCAGGGAGTGGTTATGACAGGCTTGTGCGACACCCATTGCTGTGCTGGCTTCAGCTCTCAGCCAGTGCAGTCACAGTGCTGGTGGACACAAGGGTGTTTGTATCACTCCATCCCCATCTTTAGGTACCTCAGAACAGAGAAGGACTCCATATGTTCAGGAGAAAGTAAGAGAGTAGAAAAAGAATCAGTACCTAGTAACTCAGAGAATTCTTTTGGATCTTGTACAAGACTGTCAAGATGGTACCTCTACGAGTCTACAAGAACCACAGTGTTACTGAGATTGGGATGCCTTCTATGTCAGAAACAGCTTTGCTCACAACACTCAAATCCTTTCAAATATCTGGATGGCCTTCCCAAGAAGGATGGCTACAAATAGGTCCGGAAAATGAGGTGACAGTAAATATCTAACTCTTTATGCGCAGACACAGAAGAACATTTATTAGCATCAACACCCTCTTGCAAAACATTACCTAACCAAATTAACTAAATAGGGCACCAGGGAGGGAGCAATCCTGGAGAAACAAAGATGTGACTTTTGGGAAGAATAATTCAAAATAGCTGTGTTGAGAAAACTCAAAGAAATTCAAGATAACACAGAGAATAAAATTATATAAGATATATTTAATAAAAAGATTGAAATAATTAAAAAGAATGAAGCAGAAATGCTGGAACTGTAAAATGCAGTTGGCATACTGAGGAATAAACGGTCCTTTATAGAAGAAGACATCAAGCAGAAGAACATCAAGCCTGTCCTGAGCTTGAGGACAGGCTATTTGAAAATAAACAATCAGAAAAGACAAAAGAACAAATAATAAAAAATAAGAAGGCAAACCTACACGACCATAGAAAATAGCCCCAAAAGGACAAGTCAAAGAGTTATTGGCCTTAAAGTGGAGAAAGAGAAGGGGTAGAAAGTTTATTCAATGGGCTGGGTGCAGTGGCTTATGCCTATAATCCCAGCACTTTGGGAGCCTTAGACAGGTGGATCACCTAAGGTTAGAGGTTCAAAATCAGCCTGACCAACATGGCAAAACCCCATCTCTACTAAAAATACAAAAATTAGCCAGGCATGGTGGCTCATATCTGTAAACCTAGCTTCTTGGGAGGCTGAGGCAGGAGAATAGATTGAACCTGGGAGGCAGGGGTTGCATTGAGCCCAGGCCACACCATCACACTCCACCATGGGTGACAAAGCAAGACTCCATATGTTTAAAAAAAAAAAAAGAAATAAAGAAAGAAGGTTAGAAAGTTTATTCAATGGGATAATAATAGAGAACTCCCCAAACACAAAGAAAGATATAATATTAAATAATAAAAAAGTTATAGAACACCAAGCAGATTTAACTCAGAAAACTGCCAGAAGGCATTTGATAATTAAACTCTCGAAGATCAAGAATAAAGAAAGAACCCTAAAAGCAGCAAGAAAACATACACACACACACACACACACACACACACACACACACACACAATGGAGCTCCAATACATCTTGCAGTCAACTTTTCAATGGAAAACTTACAAGGACAGAAGAGAATGCTGAAGAAAAATTCTTTCACCCTAGAATAGCATTTTCAGCAAAAATATTATTCAAACATTAAGGAGAAATAAAGACTTTGAAACAAATAAAAGCTGAAAAATTTTATCAATACTAGACCCGTTCTACAATAAATACAAAATGGAGTACTTCAATCAGAAAGAAGAATATTGAAGAATAATAAATAATCTCCTGAAGGTACAAACTTACTGATAATGTACTTAGTACAGAGAAAAACACAGAAGATTAAAACACTGTAACTGTAGTATGTAAACTACTCTTCTCCTAAATAGAAATACTAAATAATGAACCACTTCCTAGAAACATACAATCTTGAACATTGAACAGGTTCAACATTGAACCAGGAAGAAATCCAAAACCTGAACAGACCAATAGCAAGTAATATTAAAACAATAATTTTTTTTTCAGTAAAGAGAATCCTAGGACATAGGAATTCAATACTAAACATTATCAAACATTTAAAGAACTCTACCAATCCTACTGAAGCTATTCTGAAAAATATAGGAGGAGGAAATTCTTTCAAATACATTTTACAAAATCATTATTACCCTGATCACAAAGCCAGTAAGAGAAACATCAAAAAAAAAAAAAAGAAAACTATAGGCCAATATTACTGATGAATATTGATGCAAAAATCCTCAACAAAATACTAGCCAGAGGAATTCAACAATACATTAGAAAGATGATCCATGTTCACCAAGTGGGATTTATGCCTGGAATGCAAGAATAGTTCAACACATACAAATCAATCAACATAATACATTATATCAACAGAATCAAAGATAAATAACATATAATAATTTCAATGATCCTAAAAAATCATTTGATAAAATTCAAGACCCCTTCATGATAAAACTCTCAAAAAACTGGGTATAGATGGAATATGACTCAACATAATAAAAACTATGTACAGCAGACCTACAGATATTATACTAAATGAGGAAATACTGAAAGCCTTTCCTCTAAGATCTGAAACATGACGAAAATGTCCAGTGTCACCATTGTTATTCAACATAGTACTGGAAGTCCTAGCTAGAGCAATCAGACAAGATAAAGATGTAAAGTTCATCCAAATTGGAAATGAAAAAGTCAAATTATCTTTGTTTATAGATAATATGATCTCCTATATGTGAAAAATACTAAAGATTCCACAAGAAAATTATTATCACTGATAAACAAATTCAGTAAAAATGCAGGATACAAAATCAACATACAAAAATAGGTAGCATTTATATATGCTAACAGTAAACAATATGAAAAAGAAATAAAATAGTAATCCTATTTATAAGAGCCACACGTAAAATAAAATACCTATAAATTAACCAATGAAGTAAAAGATGTCTATAATAAGAATTATAAGACACTGATCAAAGAAATTAAAGAGGATATCACAAAATTGGAAAAAAAATTATTGGAAGAATCAGTATTGTTAAAATACTCATACTATCAAAGTACTCTACAGATTCAATTCAATCTTGATAAAAATATGGATGATCTTTCTCACAGAAATATTTTGTAAAATTCCTAAAATGTATATGAAACTACAAAAGATCCAGAATAACCAAAGCTATCCTAAACAAAAAGAATGAATCTGGACTATTCACATTACCTGATTTCAAATTTCAAATTATACTGCAGAGATATAGTAACCAAAACAGTATAAAGACTAATGTATTTATACTGGCATAAAAACATACCAGTGGAACAGAGTAGAGAACGCAGAAACAAATTCACACACTTACAGTGAACTCATTTTTGTCAAAGTTACCAGGAACATACATTGGGGGAAATACAGTGTTTTCAATAATGACACTGGGAAAACTAGTATCCATATGCAGAAGAATCAAACAGACCCACATCTCTTGCCATGTAACAAAATCAAATCAAAATGGATTAAAGACTTAAAACCAATACCTCAAATATAAAAGTACTGCAAGAAAATATTGCAGAAAAGCTCAAGGACATTGATCTGTATAAAAAATTATTGAGCAGTAACCCACAAGCACAGGTAAACAAATCAAAGGTAAACAAATCAAAGGTAAACATCAAGTTAAAAATCTTCTGAAAAAAAATCAACAAAGTGAAGAGATAATGTACATAATGGGAGAAAATATTGGCAAATTACCCATCAGACAAGGGATTAACAACCAGAATATATAAAGAACTCGAATAATTCTGTAGTAAAAATAATCTAAAAATTTGATAATAAATGTGCAAAATATTTGAATAGAAATTTTCTAAAAGAAGACGTACAAATGACAAACAGGCATAAGAAAAGATGCTCATCACCGCTGATCTTCAGAGCAATGCCAATGAAAACTACAGTGAGATACTTTCTCACCCCAGTTAAAATGGCTTATATCCAAAAGACAGAAAATAACAAATGCTGGCAAGGATGTGAAGAAAATAAAATCCTTGTACACTATCGGTGGAAATGTAAATTAGTACCACAACTATGGAGAACCATTTGGAGGTTCCTCAAAGAAAAACTAAATCTAAAAATAGAGCTAACATATGATCCAGCAATCTCTCTGCTGGATGTATAGCCAAAAGAAAGAAAATCAGTATACTGAAGACATATCTGCACTGTTATGTTTGTTGTAGCACGGCTTATAATAGCTAAGATTTGCAAGTGACCCAAGTGTTCATCAACAGACAGTGGATAAAGAAAATGTGGTAATTATACACAGCAAAATACTATTCAGCCATAGAAAGAAAATAAGATCCTGTTATTTGCAACAGCATGAATTGGAGATCATTGTGTTAAGTGAAATATGCCAGGCACAGAAAAACAAACTTCATATGTTCTTGGTTATCAATGGGAGCTAAACATTAAAAAGGATCTCATGGAAACAGAGGGGGAAGGATGGTTATCAGACACTGGGAAGGGCAGTTGGTGGTGGGAGTGGGTGTAGCTGAAGGGTAGATGGTTAATAAGAGCTAGTATTTGAAAGCACAACAGGTAACTATAGTCAATAACTTCATTGTACATTTTAAAATAATTTAAAAAGTGTAATTGGTTTGTTTGTAACTCAAAGGGAAAAAATGCTAGAGGGGATGGATACTCTGTTATCCATGATGTGCTTATTGCACACTGCATGGACCTAGAGAGTAGAAGCATGATTACCAGTGGGTTGGAAGGGCAGTGGGATATTGGAGGGGATGTGGGAGTGATTAATGGGTATGAAAAATAAAAAGGAAAATAAATAAGACCTACTATTTGATAGTACAGTAAGATGATTATAGTCATTAATAACTTAATTATATGTTTTCATATATGCAAAGAAGAAAAAATAAAAAGTACAAAAAAGAATGAAATACACCTACAAGTCCTAAAACAACGCTCAAAAAGGTAAATCTGAATGTTATTGGCCTTAAAAAGGAGATAGAGAGAGAGAGATAAAGGTAGAAAGTTTATTCAAAATACAGTAACAGAGAACTTTCCAGATCTAGAGAAAGATACAAAGTATGAGAAGCTTATAGGAAAGACAACAGATTTAGTCAAAATAAAGACAACCTCAAAACATTAAATAATCAAACTCCCAACAGTCAAGGATAAAGAATTCTGAAAGCAGCAAGAGAAAAGAAAAAGGTAATATACAAAGAAGCTCCAGTAGCCTGAGAGCAGACCTCTCGGTGGAAACCTTACAAGCCAGAAGAGAATGGCATGACATATTTAAATTGCAAAAAAATTTTTAAAAGCTTTTTTTCTAGAATAGTATATCCAGTGTAAATATCTTTCAGACACGAAGAATAAAGAAAGTCTTTCCAAGACAAACAAAAGCTAAGACATTTAATTAATACCATACATGTCCCACAAGAAATAGTAAAGGGAGTTGTTCAATCTTAAATAAAAGGATGTTACTGAGCAAAAGAAATCTGAACCCAAAAAGTTTACTTGTCATAGAAGGAAAGTACACAGAAAAACAAACTATTATACCACTGTAATTTTTGTGTGTAAACTACTCATATCTTGAGGAGAAAGACTAAAGATCCATCTATCAAAAATAGTAACTACAACAACTTTTCAAAATAGATATTGTATAATACAGTATAAAGAGAAACAACAGAAAGTTAAAAAGCTAAGGAGATAAAGCGTAGAGGTTTTATTCATTTTCTTGGTGCTTGTTTTGAGTTTATTTACACAATCAGTGATCAGCTGTTGTCAGTTTAAAATAATGGGTTATAAGATAGTATTAGCAAGCTTCATGTTAACCTCAAACCAAGATACCCACAACAGATAGGCAAAAAATGAAATATAACACCAGAGAAACTCACCTTCACAAAAAGAAAAACAGGAAAAAAGGAAGGTGGAAAAGATCACAAAACAACCAGAAAATAAATAACAAATGGCAGGAGTAAGTCATTATTTGTTAATAATAACATTGAATGTAAATAGATTGAAGTCTCCAATCAAAGCCATAGAGTGGCTGAATGAATGGAGAAAAAGCAAAACTCAATGATCACTGGGCTACAAGAACCACAGTTCACCTATAAGACACATATAACCTGAAAACAGAGGGATGGAAAAAAAATCCCATGCCAATAGAAACCACAAAAGAACAGGAGTAGCTATTCTTATATATATGTATTTAAAGTTTCAAGACCAACACTATGAGAACAAATAATGTCATTACATAATGATAAAGGGGTCCATTCATCAAGACTTCATAACAATTTTAAATATGCATACCCTCAACTCTGGAGTACCCAGATATATAAAGTAAATATTAGAGCTAAAAAGACTGACAGACACCAATATAATAATGGCTGAACTCTAACACCTCACGTTCAACATCGGATAAATAATTCAGAGAGACAGTCAGCAAAGAAACCATCAGATATCCAGTCTATTAATGATAGACTGGATAAAGAAAATGTGGCACATATACACCATGGAATACTATGCAGGCATAAAAAAAGGATGAGTTCATGTCCTTTGCAGGGACATGGACGATGCTGAAAACCATTATTCTCAGTAAACTAACACAAGAACAGAAAACCAAACACCACATATTCTGACTCATAAGTGGGAGTTGAACAATGAGAGTACATGGGCACAGGGAGGGGAACATCACACACTGGAGCCTGTCAGATGTAGGGGGCAGAGGGAGGGATAGCATTAGGAGAAATATGTAATGTAGATGACAGATTGATGGGTGCAGCAAACCGTCATGGCACATGTATACCTATGTAACAAACCTGCACGTTCTGCACATGTATCCCAGAACTTAAAGTATAATAATAATTAAAAACAATCAAAAAATTGAAACCACATCAAGTGTCTTCTCTGATCACAATGAAATAAATCTAGAAGTAAACAACAAGAGAAAGTTTGGAAACTTTCAAAACATATGGAAATTAATCAGTATGTCCCTGAATTACCAGTGTATCAATGAAAAAGTTAAAAAGAATAATTTAAAAATTCATGAAACAAGCAATGAAAACAGCATACCAAAACCTATGGGAAACAACAAAAGTAATACTAAAAGAAAAATGTGTACCAGTAAGTGTCTACATCAAAAAAGTAGAAAACCTTCCAATAAAAAAACCTAACAATACATCGTAAAGAACTAGAAAAGCAACAGCAAATTAAACCCAAAATTAGTGGAAGACACAAATAAATAAAATCAGAGATGAAAAGAATGCATTACAACTACAAGCACAGCAATTAAAAGGACTGTTAGAGACTGCTATAAACAACTATATGCCAATAAATTGGAAAATCTAGAAGAAATGGATAAATTCCTAGACACATGCAACATACCAAGATTGAACATGAAATAATCCAAAACCTGAATAAACCGGTAACAAACAATTAGATTAAAGCTTTAATAAAAAGTCCCTACCAAAGAAAAATCTAGGAACCAATGGCTTCACTGCTGAATTTTACTGAACACTTAAAGAACTAACACCAATCCAGCTGAAACTCTTCAGAAAAGTAGAGGAGGAGAAAATACTTCCAAACACATTCTACAAGGCCAGTATTACTTCGATTCCAAAACCAGATCAAGACAATTCAAAAGAAAAATATGTAACTAAAGGCCAGTATCCCTGATAAACATTCATGTAAAAATTCTCAACAAAATACTAAAAAAACAAATTATACAACACATACAAAAGATCAATCATCAAGACCTAGTGAGAGTTATCCCAAAAATTCAAGGATGTTTCAACATACACAAATCAATGTGATGCATTATATCAACAGAATGAGAGACAAAAACCATGTGATCATTTCAATTGATAATTGGCAAAGCTTTTGATGAAATTCAACATCACTTAATAATAAACACCCTAAAAAACTGGATATGAAAATAAAACTGTCAACACAAAGAAGCCGTATATGACAGAAACATAGTATTATATTGAAAAGTAAACAGTTGAAAGCTTTTCCTGTAAAATTTGAAACACAGGGATTGGCATTTTCACTACTGTTTTCCAACATAGTACTAGAAGTCCTATCTAGAGCAATCAGACAAAAGAAAGAAATAAAGGGCATTCAAACAGAAAATGAAGAGGTCAAGTTATCCTTGTTTGCCAAGGGTATGGTCTTATATTTGAGAAAACCTAAAGACGCTCCTAAAAAACTATTAGAATGGTTGAACAAATTTAGTAAAGTTGTAGAATACAAAGTCAGCATACAGAAATCATTAGTATTTCCATATACTAGCAGCAAATAATCAGAAAAAGAAATCAAGAAATTAATCTCATTTAAAGTAGCTGTAAATAAAATAAAATACCTAGGAATTAAGCTAACCAAAGAAGTGAAAGCTCTCTACAATTAAAGCTATAAAACATTGAAGAAAGAAATTGATGAGGACGCCAAAAAAAAAAGAAAGAAAAAATATTTTATGTTAATTGATTGGAAGAATCAATATTGTTAAAATGTTAATACTACCTGAAGGAATCTATGAATTCACTGTAATTTTTTTCAAAATACCAAAGATATTTTTTATAGAAACAGAATAAATAATTCTAAAATTTATATGGAAACACATAAGACTCAGGATATACAAACTCATCCTTAGCAAAAAGAAAAAAACTAGAGGAGTCACGTTACATGACTTGAAATTGTACTTCAGAGATGTAGTAACCAAAACAGCATGGTACTGGCATAAAAACAGACACATAGACCAATAGAATAGAAGAGAGAATCTAAACATAAATTCATACATTTACATCTATAGTGAACTTATATTTGACAAAGGTGCTAAGAACATAAATTGGGAAAAGGCCATTTTCTTTAATAAATGATACTGGAAATTTTGGATATCCATGTGTGGAAAATGAAAACAAATTCCTCTCTTGCTATATACAAAACCAAAATCAAAGTGGATTAAAAACTGAACTTGAAAACCTGAAACTATGAAACTACTGAAAGATAACTCTGAGAAAACAAGCTAAGAAATTGGCCTGGGCAAAGATTTATTTGATAATACCATAAAAGCAAAAAAAAAAAAAATATAAAAATGGACAAATAGGAACACATCAAAAGTTTCTGCATGGCAAAGAAAATAATCAATAAAGTCAAGAGAAGACCCAAAAGTGGGAAAAAATGTTTGCAAACTACACCTCTGACACGGGATTAATCACAAGAATATATAAGGAGCTAAACCAACTAAATAAAAAAAGTCTAATAATCTGATTAAAACTGGCCAAAGACCTAAATAAATATTTCTCAAAAGGAGATATACAAATGGCAAACAGGTATATGAAAAAATTATCTACATCATTGATCATCAGAGAAAGGCAAATCAAAACTACAATACAATAGCATCTCACCCTAGTCAAAAGGGCTTTTATTCCTAAAGATAGACAATACTTAATACCAGCAAGGATGTGGAGAAAAGGGAACCCTCATATGCTGTAGGCAGTAATGTAAATTAGTACAACCACTGTGGAGAATAGTTTGAAGATGCCTCAAAAAATTAAAAGTAAAGCTACCAAATGATCCAACAATCCTCTTTCTAGGTACATCAAGAGAAAGCAAAGCAGCATATCTAAAAAATATGTGCACTCTTACGTTTATTGTAGCACAGTTCACAATTGTTAAGATTTTGTAAGCAACCTAAGTGTCCATCAACAGATGAGTGAATGAAGTAAATGTTATATTCATATTCAGCCAAGTACTATTCAGCCATGAAAAATGAGATGCTGTCATCTGCAACAACACGGATGGAACTGGAGGACATCATGTTAAGTAAAATAAGCCAGGCATAGAGAGGCAAAATTCACATGTTTACTCACATGTGGGAGATAAAAATTAAAACAAACTCATAGACACAGAGAGTAGAATGATGGTTATCAGAGGTTGTGAAGGTTTGCCAATGGTGGAGGAGTGTGAATGACTGATGAGCACAAAAATATAGTTAGATAGAATGAATAAGATCTAGTATTTGACAACAAAACAGGGTGACAATAGTCAATAATAATTTATTGCACATTTTAAAATAACTAAAATAATAGAATTGGAATATTTGCACCACAAATAAAATATAAATGCTTGAGGTGATGGACATCCCATTTATCTTGATGGGATTATTACACATCGCTTGCCTGTATCCAGATATTTTATGTAACCCATAAATACATATACCTACTACGTACCCATAAAAATTAAAAAATTATTCTGACTGGCCTTTGAAGGGTTGATTTAGTAGAGAATATTTAGTAACAAACTGGGAGACATACACTGGCACACGTTGAATCTTAACTATTGGTTAGTCCTAGTTTACTCTGTTGTTCTAGTTACTCAACTACAAGAAGAGCTGTCATTCACACACAAAATAAATTATATATGCAGGGGTTTTAAAATGTTGGAAAAATTAACTCAAAGTTTAGAAATAAATCTCTTAAGTGTTTTTCATGAGTTAGATTTTAAGAAATGAGGTTTTGCTATGTTACATATTTGTATAAATTTTTCATATTGTTCATATGTTATAATTATCTCAAGGTTTAGAACTCAATGATCTCATTCTGAAATATGAAGGAGAGACATGAGTTCAATTCAAAATCACCATTACTGCTTTAGAGTGTGAATCAGAAGCGAATATCAACTGAGTTTTCATCTGAAATACAGAAGAATGTACCCATCTGCTTAAAGTCTACTTTTTTTGTACCTACAGGTATTTTAAATAAATTAATTAATTGCCACTGATTTTCCAGGCATAGCAACAATTTACACTTCTATAGTAGATCCATTTAGAATCTTAATTAATTTGCAAACACACCAATGATATTGATTCCAAGGGAAGAAAAAATGTACATTTATAGCATGAGTACTATATCTATACACTTAGAATCCAATGAATGTTAATTAACAGAATATATTTTCACATTGGAAATCAAGTCAATTAACTGAGAGTTTAATGCTTATGTTATATTTTGAGAACTATACCACTGTACAATTTTATTAATGAAACACTATTTAATTTTTGTTTTAATAGAATGGACCTTTAAGGTAAAAATTTGCTTCAAAATAATGTTGAAATAAGCACTTAAAATAAGGGAATGTTGCATTAGCTATAAAAGAACTTTATTATACTATTAACTTTTCAACAATTAATGTAATCTTTTATAACTGTAAATTTGCAGATTCATAAATAGCCTTTAAGAGAGAGCTGCTGTGAGGGGAAAAAGTGATGCATTGTGAAAGCTGTTTGGAAAACATAAGTTATTATGTAACATCCTATTGTAGGCTGTTAATATAGTGCTAACAAAATGCATTTCTGATTAAAGACACTTGTAATAGCTTGGAAAAGCAAGGATTGAATAATAAAAATATTCACACTTACATGAACATATTATTTTAAAAGAACTACCAATTCTTATGAGCATTTTCTTTATTTTGATGACAAAATTTAAATCTCCCAAATGATCTCTGAAAAACAGTATCAGAGAGCATTAAACAGAATATTTTTTATTGTCCCAATTTTTTTTCAGGAAAATTTGTTGCCAATTCGCAGTAAATAATATTGGTTAGCCATATTCAAATTTCAACAACATATTTAGAACTAAATTTGTTACAATCGATATTTAGGTTCATCTCATCCTCTAACATTTTGTGAGTTGTTTCCATATTCTTTCATTTTACAACATATTTTCAATTCTCAAACATGTAATGATCATTATTTTACATTGATATTTCTTTAGATTTTTCCACATTTGCCCTTCATTCCTTTCTGTATCTCCATGTTTTTCTTGTGGTTAAATCCTTTAAAGAAATACATTAAATACTTTTAGGAAATTTTATTATTGATGGCTTCTCTCTGTTTATCTGTAAATGCATTTTTAATTTTTAAGAATTTTTTTTTTTTTGGTAATAGAATGCCAAGCTGACAAGTTTTTTTCATTCAGCACTGCCTTCTGTTTTTTCATTGTTTCTAAAGTGTTTTCGGATGTCTTTCTTATCAGCCACTAATTTTAGCAAAAGCTGCAGGCTTTTACTTTTAATCTGGATAATATCAAAACAGATTGTCAAGTTTAAAGGTAACAATAGTGTTGTGCAACTTACATTTTAAGAGTATTATTCTGATGATCCGTTTGGAAATCTATAGAGGGGTTGTTTTTGAAGGCTTTTGAACTAATTCAATTGAATGTTGTGGCTTGTTCCAATGTGGTAATATCAGAGGTTGTAAGAAATGATCAAACTAAGATATAAATTGGAATCTGAGTTAATAGGTTTTGCAATAGACTGCATGCAGGATGTGAGCAAAGAGCAAATTCCAGGATGATTTCAAACTTACCATTTACCAAAGTAGGGAAATCTGTGGAATGGAAGGATTGGGGAAATATCAAATTTTAGTTTGGTGTACATTAAGCAAGACATGCCTTTCAAGCTAACTTAGGAAGTATCTTTAGAAATGAACGTTGAGCAAAAAGACATGGCCCAAGGACTGAAATCTGGACAGATGAAGACAGTGAAGAAAGCAAACTAATGCAGTAGAAACAGTCATATAAGGGTACAATATCCTGGAAATAAAGTGAAGATGTCAACAATAGAGGGCAATAGCTAGTAGTGTAAATTTTGGCTGTACATTTATTGATCATGAATATCATTTGGAAATGAGACAATTTAAAGAATGCTCATTGGTGATTTAAATTTCAAAATAATGTTGGCTAGGAAATCGTATACTGACAGTATAAAACAGGCCAAAGATCTTTGTGTTTTCTTGAGTTATTTGTTCTTCCTGTATTTATAAATTAATATTTATTTTGAGTTTAAAAGATTATATCTACAAGCATTTTCCTAAAAGCTAACATGTTTTTAGATAAATGACGAGTTAAAATTATCCAATTAAAGATATCCATACAAAAAACTTAAATTAGCATTTAGTTCAATCTACCTTATAATTCAGCAACACTACTTATGAGTTTTGTTTCCAGTGTTTTCTTTATGGATGTGCTTGAGGAATCAATTGACTTCTCTAAAATGTATTTCACTGTCTTGCCACAAAAGCAGGATTTTTGAGAATCAAATAAAACTATTTGAAATTCCATGGTAGAGATTAATTAATTATTTAGCACTACTTCTGGTTAATTATTTGTTTTCTATTACTAACTTGAAACACTTAATGACACTCACCAGTGATCTTAGATGTAGCTGGGGATTGAAGAATCTATTTTCCCTTATATTTTCTCCCACTTTCTCTTGGTAGAACAGCCCCAAATACTTTCAGATGTCTGTGTTTATTAGGTATTCCCACAAAAAAAAACCCTGATGTTATTAAACAATTATTTAGATGATATTATGTTTATATTCGTGTTTTATAATTATTGTCATTCATGAATTATAAAGCACTTTACTTAACTTTATTGTTTATTTTAACAAGCCATAGTTAATAATATAGCTATGTGACATCTTTTAGATTCTAAAAATATTTACCAAATAAAGTACTTGGCTTCATTTTAGAGTAATGTATCTCCTAAATTTCTTATATAACTGGTATCAACATAATTTTATAGAAAACCATGAATGGACTTTTAAAAATATATTAATCAAGTTGTTCTTGATTCTGAGGCAAGTATCAGATGTCCTTGTCAATATTATCTGTCCAGATGTTGCTATTTCCAAAATAAGTTGATTTACTCAAATGAACTCTTTCATCTTCAATTTGAAGGAAACCTACAGTCATGTGCTGTGTATTTTTGCTGTAGTTCCCCAAATATCACCTGGTTGGCTGAAGTTAATTTCCAATGGTACCATCAAAGACAGCTCATAGAAAATATATCCTGAATTAAAGTATAGTTTTCATATTTTAAGGACAGATTGTCTAGGTCTAGTATCTTTTGTTTCTATTTTTGTCTGTGAGACACAGTGTACCCATTCAATATAGAGATTATTTTTTTAAAAAACATTCTGAGGATATGAAATCACATTAAATTCTATTTATTATTTACTGTGTCCTTTAATAATTACTTCAACAATATTTATTAGGCATCTGTTATGTGCCTTGTAGTATTCTAGCTACTGGGAATACAGTGTCAAACAAAACAGGAAAACATCTCTGTTTTCATTGAGCTTACATTCTATTAAGAGGAGATAAGGAAAAACATGAATAAGTAAATTATATAGAATATGAGAAAGTGACAAAATCTATGGAAACACAAATCAGAAGGAAAAACAGAATACAGATTAAGATGTTAAAATAATG
Source organism: Sapajus apella (assembly GCF_009761245.1). Classification (NCBI taxonomy): domain Eukaryota; kingdom Metazoa; phylum Chordata; class Mammalia; order Primates; family Cebidae; genus Sapajus; species Sapajus apella. The sequence continues at coordinate 1,237,755 of NW_022437071.1, read as the reverse complement.
AGAGATTAAGTTTTGCTATTTTAGTTAAAGTTGTCAGAAAATACTTGCATGAGACAGAAGGAGAGAAAATAATCCATATAATAACTAAGGTAAAATTTCTTTAAGAAAATAGAGCATCTTATAAAAATGCTATGAAGTAAAAACATTCATGTCTTTATTTGAAGAGGAACCATGAAAACAGTGTTAGTGGGTCACAAGGACAAGAATGAAGAGAGATAGTAGGAGGCATATCATGTAGAATTGTGGAAGTCATAGTAAGGCCATCAGCTTTGTTTTTCTTTTAAGTGAGATGCAATTACATTGTTTGTATAAGGAGAATGATGTGAACTGAGCTTTAATGTATGATTATTTTCTGCCTCGCAAAGACAAGACTTTAGAGAGAAAACATTGGACAGGATTCTAGTAGGATAGCTATTGAACTAATATACTTGCAAAATGGTAGTGACTAGTGGTGGAAGTAGGAATTGTTAGTCTGAGGATATATTTTGAAGGTAAAATCTATAAGATTGACGATGATTGCATGCAAGGTGTGAGATAAAAGAAGGCTTCAAAGATAATTCTAATTTCGAACCTGGGCAACTACATGAATTGTGGCACCTGTTCAGAGGTGAAAAATACATTGGTAGGCATAAAGAAAACTAATTTTTAGGTTTTCAATTCCTGTTAAGTATCTGAGTAGAGATACTGAAAAGGTAATTGGTTATATTGGCTTTCAATTTAGGCAAACGTTTGGGCTGTCCTCTTTAGTAGATGATGGACTCCTGGGCTCCTCCAACATGCAAGATAAAAAAAAAAATTCTTGTTTTTGAATATATGTGATTATGTATAGATTCAAGCTGTGAGATGTTTTATTTTAGATATCTACGCTATTACCTTAAATCTTCAATTTAACAGAGATTTGTAGAATTGTTCTATCTTGAGAGGAAGCTAGTCTTATTTCTGATTTGACAAGATCAAACAAGAAAGTTGGAAAGTGAATACTTGACCAAGATAGGAGTTCCAGTAAATGTCAGTTAGCAAATGATCTTTCTTAAAATGTAATGAAAAGTTAGGCTAATTCTCCTATTTTTATAGACTATGAAAATTATCTTTATTTTGATTATTTTTCTGCACAATTTTTAGCTGATATGCCATTTCTGGCCTTGGGTAGTGGCCTAGAAATCCGAAATACTTCACTTTATTGACAAAATTAAATATTCTAGAAAGATCTATATATTTCATCAAAAATCATTGGCTTACAACTCAGCTAATGTTAGGAATTTTGTTACTGTCAAAAGGCATTAGTGATGCATCTCATTTATTCATGAATGCCTTTATTCATCATACAAAAGTCCATTTAGTTCCTCCTGTGAGATAAAATTGGACACAAGCTGATACCTTCTTACTTATGTCTTTACTCCCTCCAATTGTTATCTTTTCCTTCTAGTTATGGTTAGCTTTTGAAATGTTTAACTATTAAACTTCTCCACTATAGGAAAATTATTTGCACAAAACACCAGATTCAATCTAATTTCCTAGAAGCAAACTTTCTTTGCCTTTATTTGTGCTAATTAATCAAGACAGAAAAACATTGTATATTCTGGAAGACTCGTTTCATCCAGAAGCCTCTCTAAACATACCAGTTAGTCTATGATTTCCTTCTGAGCTTCCATATGCATCAGTAAATATTTATTTGCATCTTAGTATTTGGCATAGCTTATTAAAATTTTAGGTTTATATGCATGGCTTTGTAATTAAACTACAAACAAGAGCTGGATCACCTTTTATAATTAATTTTCTGAATTGTGAGTTACATAATACATATACTTTAGCATTCAAGAAAAAGTTACTGAAATGAACAAAAGTAACATCTTGTCATAAACTCTGTCATTAAATAATTAGTGAAGACTCATTTTTACCTTCAAAATTTTCAACTTCACCAACCTATTGTAAATATTACATTTGATCTAGTGGGTTGGATCAGCTATGTAATGTTGAAAAAATGTTAAATTATATTGTTTTATTATTGTCCTTTTTTGTTTGTTTTTAATATGCCATAAATTCATAGTGTATGTATCCACTAAAATTTGTAAGGCTTTCTGTTTCATATTACATCTTCTATGTTGCTGTTCTGATACCCTTAATGTTTTTGTATTAAGAAACATTGAAATCATGTGGTATTACTTAGTAGATTTTCCTTGAATAAGTCTTCATCTAAAATAACCCTAAGAAACCATGCTCATCATCATCCTTATTTTTTTTCCATGCATATGTCTTAATTCAACCTTAAACAAATTTAAAAATTAAACAATCATTTTTATACAATTGTTTTGTATTTAAGTAAAATATTTTGTCATATGACATAAAATATGTCATATTTATGTTATTTTTGACGTATTTGTCAATGTCAAATTTTGTCATATTTACCAGTAATATAAGTGTATATAGTTTAGTTACTTTTTTAAGAACAAAATTAATGATAACATTTAAATACATTGTTTTGTGTCCATTCAGTGGATTCCTGTACATGTTATCTCACTGCTCTAACTAAAATTCCCTAATTATAAATTGAAAATGCCTTGTAGTAATTCTGATTATCAGTGCCAGGAAAAAATACCACATTGAGTTATTTCAAGCACACTCTCAGAGAAGACTGGGAGTGTGAGAACATGCAGTGTGAAGAGTGTGAGCATTGTAGTCAGACATGTGACATTCTAAATTTGACTCCGTTTATAAAGTATTTCGTTAACAAGTTACTCTGCTTCTGCAAAATGGGAACATTCATTAATTACTTTAAATATTATAATGGATAACATTTATGTCAATATTTATAAAAAATATGGAAATGTTCTCACCACTTGTGCAGTATTAAATGTTATAACTATCATTATTCCTTATTAAAATCAGATCACTTGTTAAACATGTCTAAGCCTAAGGAAGAGTTGAAAATCTCTGATAACTGATTAGCTTTACAGTAGCAAATTATAAGGAACCAAAAGCTTGGAATCTGAATGTCATCATTATGGGGTTTGTGTTTAGACCTCTGAGAGGAGTTGCCTTGCATCTGGAAGCTGGCTTTGAAATTCCAGCCTAAAAGCCTTGTCACTAGTACACAAACCATGGTGGAAGAGCATCAAATATCCTGTTCTGACTGCTTGAGTGTGTGCAGTTTGGCACATGTCCATAACCAAGGCATAGATAAAACTCAGTTTGTAATTTAACTAGCAAGATACAAACAGTGGAGGGGTGCAGTATGGTCACAATTGATGACTTTGAGTAGGTTTGATAAAGTTGGTTCTGGGAGTATCCAAAAGCTAGAGACCAGAGAAAGAAGCCAATATGAGTTCAAAGCAAGAAGAGCGTTCTTTCTTCCTTCCTCTACCTCGTAGTTTAGTCTTTTGGGATACTATATATAAATACCATAGGCTGGGCAATTTATAAAAGTAGAAATTTATTTCTTGCAGCTCTGGAGACTGGGAAGACCAGGATCCAGTCACCAGCAGATTTGGTGTCTGGTCGGTGTTCCCTGCTTTAGAGATGGTGCCTCATTGCTGCATCTTTACATGGTGAAAGAGGACAAGGTAGCTCCTTTCAATCTCTTTTATAAGGATGTTAATTCCATTCATGAAGACAGAGCCCTCATGACAATCACTTCCCAAAAGGCCTTACCGATTAATATTATCACATTGGGTATTTGGTTCCAACTTGAAATTTTGAGGGACATATTGTGACCAAAACACCTTGTAATCTCCCATCAATGTGTTTTATCATCAGAATTCACTTAACTAGAGGCTACTTGTAGAGAGATTGTGGGAATGCAGTGTACAGAATCAGCATAAGTATTATAACATAGACTATGAACACATGGGCTTAGATGTCAGTGACAAGAGTTAAGTCATCAGCAGAGTCCAACTCTATGGCTTTTCATCATTCATATATACTACTATGGCATTATTATATTTAAACTTCTATATAAAATAATATTATGTTTGAGCAGAATAATCAACTATCCTTCTCAATACGTGATTCCCAGAGAAGGAAAATACAAAGTGACAAAGTTTATTTGCGGGTTGCTGATTCTCCTTCAAATTTAATCAAAATCCCTAGTATATTCCATCACTCAAAGATACAATTGTAAATTCAACCACTAGAAATAACTCTTATAAGAAACGATAAGAGAAAAGAGCTTAAAAAATAAATAATATGTTTAAATATACACACAGCAAGCGTAAACAGTGTAACTTCATTGCACAGTTGGACCAAAATGGTACAAAGACACAAAACAATTTTAAAGATATAAGAAAGCAATATCCATAAGAAGAAGTCCTCATCACCATTAAATAAATAATCTCATGAGTAATTTTTGAAAACAATTTTATGAAAAATGGGAAATATTTCACAAAAATTTCACAAGCACTTCAATGCTATCACATAAACATGGGATTTTAATATTTGATGATGTTTTCTTCAGCTTTTTAATAAATATAGGTAAATAAATATACCTGATAAAATTGCAGACTGTTCCAACTCCATTTATCTCTCCATTGTTTACATGCTATCATCACCTTAATTCAGTGACATTATTCTTATGTCTATTTTGATAATTTCTCTACAAATATTCTTGTATTTCTGATCAGTTTTAAATTGGATATATATTGCATTATACTACCCATGTTCAATTTTTTGTCAAGTTTACAGTTTAAGTAAACTTTGTCTTTATATTTGAAATATTGCTAATGTGTTCATTTATAATGCTTTATAATATTTCATTATAAGACTATGCACAATATATTCATTCTCCTTTTGTTAGACATGTGTATTTTATTTGCTTGCTGTTTACTATGTCAAAAATGATGCAGTTTTGTACACATTTTTGTGTATACATATAGGAGGATCTCCAGGATATACATGGAGCATAAATGTAATCCCTGAGCCTTATGGAATTAGTAATTTCAATGTTGAAAAATCTGTTTGAAAAGCAGTAATAACATTATTGTGTGCAGAGAATGATAATTCCTGTTTTAACACATTCTACCACTTTGTATATGATTTTATTATTAATAAAACCATTTAAAATATAACAGTGATACATGGAAGTAAAGCAAAAGATTAATGATTAGAGTGTGGACCATACTTAGAGTTGGAACTTATTGATATCTCTTCAGAATAAAGATAGGAAACAGTAGCTAGCTCTCTGTAAATATTTAGACATCAACCTAAAAGGAGAAAATCTCTTTGTGAAACTCAGAAAGGAATAAAGAAGGAGGTAAAAAGAAATAAAATTCATCTCAGTGACGGTCTACCGGGTGATTTGGCAGGAACTGAACCTGGAAACCATCATTCTCAGCAAACTGACAGGAGAGCAGAAGATCAAACACCGCATGTTCTCACTCATAGGCGGGTGTTGAACAATGAGAACACATGGACACAGGGAGGGGAGCACTACACACTGGGGTCAGTTGGAGGAAATAGGGGAGGGAGGGTGGGGGGTGGGAAGCTGGGGAGAGATAGCAAGGGGAGAAATGCCAGATGTAGGTGATGGGGAGGAAGGCAGCAAATCACACTGCCATGTGTGTTCCTATACAACAATTTTGCATGTTCTTCACATGTACCCCAAAACCTAAAATGCAATAAAATAAAGGGAAAAAAAATAAATAAAATAAAATAAACACAAGGGGAAACATGGTAGGGACTAGACAAAGAAGGCATGTCTGCCTAAAATTAAGAGGAAAAAGTTCTCATGGCTCATGTGTGTCCAGCGAAGTTCACAAGCTTAAGAGAACTACAAAAATGTGAATCAAAACTATTTAAGCCATCTATAATTTAGGGGTTTAAAACCTAGAATATATCATTACCCATAAATATATAGGTTGGCAGTAATTATGCTAATCTAAAACATAATATTTAAAACATAATTCATTTAAAACATGAATTAAGTGAATGGGGAACATTTGAGCTGCATTATTTGTATGATATTATTTTTTAATAGAGAAATATACTGCCACTAACAGGGCCTTAATTAGAAAGTGATAAATATTGAGGGAGAGATTACACTTGTGCTTTTAGATATGTAGATTTTGAATTATTAACAAAGTATGGAGGTGACCCAGTATATAAAAGAAATTCAGAAAATCCTGATTCTAACATATATCCCTTATGTTTGACTTTTAAGCAAATATTTCTTTCTTCAACCACTTTTCCTTACCTCAACAGCTACAGCCCTGATACAAGTATCATCAATTCTTGCCAAGATCATAGTATCAATCTCCTAACTGCTGTCCTTGCATCCACATTTGCCCTCCACAATCTGTTTTAATACAGCATCCAGAGTGCTTCTGTTTAATATGAGTCAAACAAGTTTCATTTTTATCCAAAATCTTCCAGTCCTTACAATGGCAAAAAAACCCTGCATGTGTGGCTCACTATTCACTTGATGATGTCTTGGCCTGTTTCCTTGCTCACTCATGCTCTTCCATCCACTGAGAGCTCTGTCTAAACTTCAAGACCATTCTCCCTGTTTTTTTTTTTTT
>NW_022437071.1:1119637-1230846 GCF_009761245.1 Sapajus apella | reverse complement strand
TTTTTTTTTTTTTATCCCTTCCATTCTTGTTTTTTTTTTTTTAAGCATTTATCTTTTTTTATTTTCCCAAACTTTTACTTATTTATTATGTACTTTTTCTTATTATTACAATTAAAATTCTTAGGACAAGGATTTTTGTCTGTGTTATAAGCATTGCAATTTGGATTCAGATAGAATATTTGGAAAAAATACATTTAATATTAAAAACTCAAAGGATACTCTAAGGATGTTAAGCATATAGTTTTATCTGTAGTTCTAATTCCCCTAATGTGATGGTCTAGTATGTTAACAATGATTTCAGCTGAAAGTATCTTAAAATATTTGGGAGATATTGCAAAAAATCTTTAAAAGTATTTTAATGTGGATAATATAGTGCAACATTATTGGAACAAATACAGAAACAACCTAGAGCGATAAACAGAATAGTAAAATGGCTTTTGAGGATAACTCACAATTAAAGTGAATTTGAGACTTCTGTTTACAGATATGAGAACATGCAGGAAAGAAGATAATGTTTAGGACAAGTCACATTTTGCACAATTCAATATAAGACACATTTTCAATAAGAACAGAAAGTGAAAGTGTTATTCACCGTTTGACAGTGATCCCAAATTATATCGACTTTATCCTCATCTTCAGAGGATTTCATGAAAAGCTGCCTCAGTAATTAGTGCAATGTGAACAATACAAAATAAGTATTTGAAACTTTATATACATAGGTTGGCCACTACATGGTTATGCACTTCAAATTTGTATTACCTATAATGAGCAACGAAACTTAAGTGATGCACCGAGCTTACTTAGCTTAGTGAAAAGGGGTTAAGCAGTACCAAAGGGGATGATATTTTATACTTACAATCACAGTTTCAAAGAAGAAAGGAAGATATAACATGTGGCTGGAGATATTTGGAGAGATAATAAAGGAGACTTCTTCAGAATTCTATTTAGAAACTATTATCTGGGTGTCCAAGGTGTTTATTTATACTGGGTTGACATGGCTTCTAAGTTTTTCAATAAACAAAATTGGAAGTTCATATTCTTTATTAAAAATTAATTTAAAACAAGATTGTAAAAGTGTGTTTGATGTTTTGGATTTTATGTAAATATACATATTAATATTAAAGAGATTACTACATTAAATTAAACTTTATTTGCAATCCTTTTTAATTGCAAGCTATATAACACTGGGAATAGAGTCAAAATGCTATGTTTTCATTAACAGATTTAATTCTTCTTTGTCAGATTAGGCCACCAAGTCTATGCACAGCGAGGTTGCATTTAATTTTTTTTTAATTTAGTGATTACTTAGTTTATTCTATTTTGCTTGTGAATTATGTAATATATATATACATACATATACATATATACATACGTGATATATATATATATATCACGTCAATGTCAAAAACATAAAACAGGATTTTTACATCTATATCTTTGCCATGTTTTCAGTTTTTACATTACAAGTAAAGCTGCATTATATTATTTTACATTTTTAATGTATTTATTTGATAGGTTATTATAAACAAGATTTCATAATTTAAAAAATAACTGCATGTGTAATTTTGTTAGATATTGCAAAAATCTATTCTATAGAATTGTACCATTTTACATTATCATCACCAATATTTAACAATGTATCCTTATTTAGAGCTCTGACAACAGAGTATGTTGTCAAACCTTTCATTTATTGATAATTAAATAGGTGAAAATATTTTGTAAGTATATTATTTTCTTTCATTACATATTAGGTTAAGCATTTTTATGTGTTTAAAGACCACCTGTATTTCTTGTGAACATTTTACATAAATTTTGTTTTTTCTGTATATTTGATAAGCCATTTTCTTTCCAACTTTCGAAAGCTTAAACAGAAGTGTAAAGGAATGATCATTAGGCAGAAGGAATATCATTCCAGATAGAAAGTCTGAGATGGGAGAAGAAAAGATAAAAAAAAAAAGGTTTATTCATTGATAAATTAAATACTATCCAGTTCACATATAGTACTAAGTCTTCCAATATAATTTAAAGCATAGAAGTAACAGAATAGTTGAAATGGTAAATATGTTTACACTGACATAGAATGATTTTGTTATCTAAAAAGAGAACAAAAAATTTAAATTAAATGTACAAACTCAAACATTAACAACTCTTAGCATAAATATTAGGCTAGCCCTTACACAAATGCAAAGTGCATAATTTTACACTTAGTGGATGGAAATGAAAAAATAAGTAGATGCTGGACTTCCCAACAATAATAAGGACAACTAGAAGAGTGTGAAACGATGTTTAAATTAGAACAAAAGACTTTTCAACCTAAAATTATCTTTCTTTTTAAACAATTTTCCAAAAGCAAAGGTTGAAGGATTCTTTAACAAATAAAAACAGAATATTCACCACCAAAATCTTCTCACTGAAAGAACTTCTAAAAGTTATACTTTACAACAAAATGAAATGATCCTATGCCAAAAATTTGTGATAAAGAAAAACAATGAATACATAAGCAAATATCAGTGTATAATATAGGAAATCCATCATCTAATTTCTTGGCATTAAACTTCAAGACAGAAATAAAATATGGAAGAGCTTACAAATTAAGAAAACGTGGAACACCTTATACATTAAGAAAGTGATCATAAAATTATATCTAGATACTTTGATATCAATGAATTTTATATTTAAGTTGAATACATGAGATCAATTTAAGAGATAAAGTAATAACAAAATGCTAGTGTTTTGACAAAATTATATCAACTAGAAAAAAATTTAAGAAGTAAAAATGGTATCAAGCAAGTAATATCAACACTAATCTTTAATACTTAAGATAAAAAAGGAAAGCATACTACAATGAGAGGTACTTTTTTGTTGTATTTTAAGTTCTGGGGTACATGTGTAGATCTTGCAGGATTGTTGCGTAGGTACACACGCCATGACAATTTGCTGTCTCCATCCCCCTGTCACCTACATCAGGCATTTCTCCCAGTGTGATCCCTCCCTAACCTCCCCACCCTCTGCTGTCTCTCCTCTAGTCCCCCACCCCCCAACAGACCCCAGTGTGTGATGTTCCCCTCCCTGTACCCATGCGTTCTTATTATTCAACACCAGCCTATGAGTGAGAATATGCGGTGGTTGACTTTCTGTTCTTGTCAGCTTACTGAGAATGATGGTTTCCAGATTCATCCATGTCCCTACAAAGGACACAGACTCATCAATTTTTATGACTGCATAGTATTCCATGGCATATATGGAGAGGTACATATTTATAAGAAATAAACTAGTTTGAACAGACAATATAGCAGATATACAGTGTAGAAGCATAAATATGACGGGACAGATAACATAGATTCAAATATAAAATTATATTAATGTGTTAAATTTGCAACTGACATAGCCATAACCTGTGATATAGATTAATTAATGTAACAACATTATTTGTGTGTATATACTCTTTTTTTTTCTTTTTTTATAGGTTTTTGGGGTACAGGTGGTGTTTGGTTACATGGGTAAGTTCTTTACTGCTGATTTAAGAGATTTTGGTGCACCCATCACCAAAGCAGTATTCACTGCACCTATTTGTACTCTTTTATCCCTTGCCCCACTCCTACCCTTCTCCCGTAGTCCCTAAAGTCCATTGTATTATTCTTATATCTTTGCGTCCTCAATGTCTATACTATTTTATTTCACATTGTATAGTTTGATACGGTTTGAATATTTGTTTGCTGTAAATCTCATATTGAAATGTAATCCCCAGTGTTGTAGGTGGGGCCTCGTGGGAGGTGTTTGGGTCATGGGACTGGATCCTGCATGAATAGCTTGGTGCCTTCCACATGGTAATGAAATCACACAAGATCTGATTGTTTAAAAAGAAGCCTAGTACCTTCCTCTCACTGTTGCTCCCCGTCTCTCACTCCATCTCTCATCAGGAGATGAATCTGCTCCTGCTTCACCTTCCATCGTGAATGAAAGCTCCCTGAAGCCTTACCAGAAGCTAGGCAGATGCCAACATCATGCTTCCTGCACAGCCTGTTAAACCATGAGCCAGTTAAAACTCTATAAATTACCCAGACTCAGGTATTTCTTTTTCTCAAAGCAAAATGGATTAACACAGAGCTGCTGTAAGAAATATTTTTTCCCACATAATAACACCTGCCCTTGTTTCAAATTTCTGCCATATCCCTCAGGTATATACATTAATGAAAGTTGTAGCCAGTGAGCATTTTGGACAGAGGATTAGTTGTACTGTATTATTAGTATACCATGTTGTTACCTCCAGCAATTAAAATATGCATTAATTTTAAAAAATTTTTGACCTTATGTTTATTTCTATTACCTTTCTCTTCAGTTTTTATTTTTATTTTATATTATACACCTGTTTAGAATAAAGTAACAAAACTTCCCACAGAATGTGTTGAAAAAAACATTCAGCATGTTCATAGGCAATTTACCTTCTTTTCAAAGGCAATTCAGTTCTTTTCAATTGATTTATATTATAAATATTTAACTATTTTATAATCCTCTTCTAAACTTCATCTACTATATGTTTATAGCAAATTGATTATTAAATTGTCCCTTATTTACTAATCCTCGTGACATCATGAATCAATGAAAAGTAGAATTTTATGTCCATAATTAAAAGCATTCACATTTGATTAAATTGGATAATAATGATAAGTAGACTTTCACCCACTTTTGGCATACACAGATACTGATAAATGACACATGTATAAAATAAGCGATTACATGGGAAATCATGTCAAGCATTTCTGTCATCATTTTAAAATGAAAGAAAAATATGATATAGTTTAGATGCAGACCTTGCTGCACCACTTTAAATATAATCCGTATAATGATTACTTTTACATCCGGATAAAATCATTTTGTATCATAAAAATACAATCTGACATGCCTGATAGTATTTAATTTTCTCTTTTAAAAGCCAGTCTTAGACTGACTCTCCATTGGTAATTCATCTCTCAATATCAGAAGACAGATATTTTAGTTTAGTGAGAAAAAAGTCCCATTGATAGTACTTCAGTTTCTCTCGTGACCTGATAGCACAAGACTATCTATTTGCACTCTGCCTCCCAAAGGCAAAAATAATAATTTGTTTCCAGAAAGTTGTGAAAATTGAATAAAGTATTTTAAAAATGCTTATGTGTATGTGTATATATGTATATTCATATATACATATTCACACACACACACACACATGATACTGAAGGAGAATCTACACAAATATAAAGCACACATGCAGGCATACCTTAGAGATAGTACAAATGCAGTTCCAGATCACTACACACACACTCACCCACAATTGGCCTCCCTTATCTAGGGTTTTACATCTGCAGAGTCAGCCAACTGCTGATTAATAATATTCAGAAAGAAAGCAATACAAAAATGACAATACAAAAAATTTGAACAATGGATTAAGATGGCAGGATAGGAGGTAGGACTATCTTGCAGCTCCTGATCAGGCAGACAGAGCACTGCACAGAGACACACAACATGAAGTTTAGCTCCAATAAATACTACAACAACATACAAGGAAAGCTGGGAGGATCCACAGAACCTTTGAAGGAACTGGATCATCAATGCTAGCTCACTAAGATGCCAAAAAAAGTATGAGTCTACTTGCTTTCTCAGCATGGAGGCTGGTGGTCTGGAACAAGTTCTCAGCCATGGTAACCAGCTGCCTGGAAATAGATTCCTTGCTGTTATGGGGTCACAGTGGTAATAACACTGGACCTTTAGGACTTCAGGCTGCATGGGAATGGGGTGAGGGGTATGACTGCCAGCTTTCCCCTAATTCCCTGGAGACCAGTGTGACTCAGCAAAAGCAGCCATATCCCCCTGGGAACTTAAGTCCCTTGTTCTGAGAACCACTCCGCAATGTCTCCCAGCAGCAAGCCATGACCAAGGAGAGTCTGAGCTCAGACAGGCTTATCCCTGCCCCCACCTGGTGTTCTTTCTCTACCCTACCTGGCTTCCAAAGACAAAGGACATAATCTCTAGGGAACTCTATAGCTCCAGCCACCACCTATTTCTATCTATACAACGGCAGCTGATGTGCCCTTAAAAGTGTGACAAAGCTGGAGGCATCACACAACCTGACTTCAAACTATATTACAGGGCTACAGTAATCAAAACAGCATGGTACTGGTACTAAAACAGATATATAGACTAATGGAATAGAACAGAGGCCTCAAAAATAATGCCACACACCTACAACTATCTGATCTTTGACAAACCTGAAAAAAAACAAGCAATGGGGAAAAGATTGCTTACCCAATAAATGGTATTGGGAAAACTGGCTAGCCATATATAGAAAGCTGAAACACCTTATACAAAAATTAACTCAAGATGGATTAAAGATTTAAACATCAGACCTAAAACCATAAAAACCCAAAGAAAATATAGGCAATACATTTCAGGACATAGGTATGGGCAAAGACTTAACAGCTAAAACACCAAAAGCAATGGCAGCAAAAGCCAAAATAGACAAATGGGATCTAATTAAACTAAAGAGGCTCTGCAAATCAAAAGAAACTATCATCAGAGTAAACAGGCAACCGACAGAATGAGAGGAAATTTTGCAGTCTACTCACACTTCTATGCAAATAAACTAGAAAATCTAGAAGAAATGGATAAATTCCTGGACACATACACCCTCCCAAGATTAAATCAGAAAGACGGCATATCCCTGAATAGATCAATAACAAGTTCTGAAATTGAGGCAGTAATTAATAGCCTACCAACCAAAAACAAGCCCTGGTCCAGATGGATTCACAGCTGAATTCTACCAGAGGTAGAAAGAGAAGCTGGTACCATTCCTTCTGAAAATATTTCAAACAATAAAAAAAGAGGGACTCCTCCCTAACTCATTTGATGAGTCCAGCATCACCCTGATACCAAAACCTGGGAGACACACACACACACACACACACACACGCACACAAAGATAATTTCAGCCCAATATCCCTGATGAATATCAGTGCAAAAATCCTCAATGACATACTGACAAACTAAATCCAGTATCACAACAAAAAGCTTATCCGCCACAATCAACTCGGCTTCATCTGCAAGGCTGGTTTAACAAATGCAGATCAATAAATGTAATACATCACATAAACAGAACCAATGACAAAATCCACAATTACCTTAACAGACGCAGAAAAGGTCTTTGATAAAATTCAACACCCTTCATGCTAAAAACTCTCAATAAACTAGGCATTTATGGCACACATCTCAAAATAATAAAAGTTATATATGACAAACCAGCAGCCAATGTCATACTGAATGGGCAAAAGGTGGAAACATTTCCTTTGAAAACTGACACAAGCTGAGAATTTCCTCTCTCACCACTCCTATTCAACATAGTATTGGATGTTGTGGCTCGGTCAATCAGTCAAGAGAAAGAAATAAAGGGTATTCAAAAAGGGAGAGAGGAAGTCAAATTGTCTCTGTTTACAAACACATAATTGCATATTTAGAAAACTCCATCATCTCAGCTGATAAGCTCCTCAAGCTGTTAAGCAACTTCAGCAGTCTCAGGATAAAAAAAAAATCAATGTGCAAAAATTACATGCATTTCTCTACGCCAATAATAGACAGAAAGCCAAATCAGGAGTGAGCTCCCATTCACATTTGCTACAAAGAGAATAAAATACGTAGGAATACAACTCACAAGAAATGTGAAAGACCTCTTCAAGCAGAACTACAAACCACTTCTCAAATAAATAAGAGAGGACACAAATGGAAAAACATTTCATACTCATGAATCTGAAGAATGAATATTGTGAAAATAGCCATACTGCTCAAAGTAATATATAGATTCAATGCTATTTCCATCAAGCTACCATTTACTTTCTTAACAAAATTAGAAAAAAACTACTTTAAATTTCATATGGAGCCATAAAAAAGCCCGTATAGACAAGACAATCCTAAGCAAAAAGAGCAAAGCTGGAGGCATCACGCTACCTGACTTCAAACAATACTACAAGGCTATGGTAACCAAAACAGCATGGTACTGGTACCAAAACAGATATATAGACAAATGGAACAAAATAGAGGCCTCAGAAATTGTGCCAAACATCTACAGCCATCTGACCTTTGACAAACCTGACAAAAACAAGCAATGGGGAAAGGATTCTCTATTTAATAAATGGTGTTGGGAAAACTGGCTAGCCATATGCAGAAAACTGAAACTGGACCCCTTTCTTACACCTTAACACAATAATTAACTCAAGATGGATTAAAGATTTAAACATAAGACCTAAAACTATAAAACTGTAGAAGAAAACCTCAATAATACTATTCAGGACATAGGCATGGGGAATGACTTCATGACTAAAACACCAAAAGCAATTACAACAAAAGCAAAAATTGACAAATGGAAGCTAATTAAACTAAAGCGCTTCTGCACAGCAAAAGAAACTATTATCAGAATATTATCAGAGTGAACAGGCAACCTACAGAGTGGGAGAAAATTTTGACAATCTATCCATCTGACAGAGGGCTAATAGTCAGAATCTACAAGGAACTTAAACAAATTTACAAGAAGAAAACAAACAATCCCATCAACAGAGTGGGCAAAGGAAATGAGCAGATACTTCTGAAAAGAAGAAATTTATGCAGCCAACAAACATGAAAAAATACTAATCACTACTGGTCGTTAGAGAAAGGCAAACCAAAACCACAATGAGATACCATCTCATGCCAGTTAGAATGGCAATCATTAATGTTGGAAAACAACAGATGCTAGAGAAGGTGTGAAAAGGAATGCTTTTACAATATTGGTGGGAGTGTAAATTAGTTCAACCATTGTGGAAGACAGTGTGGCAATTCCTCAAGGATCTAGAACCAGAAATACCATTTAACCTGGCATTCCCATTACTGGGTATATACCCAAAGGAGTATAAATCATCCTACTATAAAAACACATGCATATGTATATTTATTGCAGCACTATTCACAATAGGAAATACTTAGAACCAACCCAAATGTCCTTCAATGATAGACTGGATAAGGAAAATGTGGCACATATACACCATGGAATACCATTCAGCCATCAAAAGGAGTGAGTTTATGTCCTTTGCAGAGAGATAGATAAAGCTGGAAATCATCATTTTCAGCAAACTAACACAGGAACAGACAACCAAACACTGCATATTCTCACTCATAAATGGGAGTTGAACAATGAGAACACATGGACACAGGGAGGGGCTCAATCATACACTGAGGGCTGGCAGGAGGTTGAGGACAAGGGGAGGGATAACATTAGAAGAAATACCTAAATACCTAATGTTGATGGGTGCAGCAAACCACCATGGCACATGTATAGCTATGTAACAAACCCACACGTTCTGCACATGTGTTTCAGAACTTAAAGTATAATAATAATTTTTAAAATACATAATTATTGTTAAATAGAAGAAATAAATTTTAAAAATCAATAGTAAAGCAACTTGACTCTAGTTAATGATGACATATTGTATTATTGAAAAATGTAAAAAGAGTGAATGCTATGTGCTCTTAGTACCAAGATGATAAATATGTGATGTAATACACTTGTAAACTGGCTAGATTTAACTATCTCACGATGTATATATACTTCAAACCATCATGTTGTATACAACAAAATCATTCAATGTTATCGTCATTTTAAAAAATTGTATACCTATACAGTTGATCCTTGAACAACACAGGTTTGAACTGCACAGGTCCACTTATATGTGGATTTTCTTCAATAAACATATTAGAACATGTTTTAGAGATTTAAAAACAATTAAAACTCACAAACTTCAGCCTAGAGTTATCAAAACATAAGAAAATTGTTAGATATGTCATGAATTCATAAAATACATGCAGTACCCGTCTATTTCTTCCCACCATAAAATATACACAAATCTATTATAAATTATTAATATTTATCAAAACATATGCACACAAACACTTTCAGACCATCCATGGTAATTCACAGTTGGGAGAAATGTAAACAAACATAAAGATACAGTATGAAATTGTTACTGCATAAAATTGACTTCAGTTCATACTGTACTTTTGTAATAATTTAACAGCCACCTCCTGTTGCTATTCTGATGATCTCCCATTGCGAGTATCTGCTTAAAACGCTGTGTGACACTCATCATGGCCACGTGAGTACTCCATCTTTCCAGTAAATTACATTTTGCAGTAAAAAGTGATCTCTTGCAGTTCTCATGTGTATTTTTTAATCATGTGCAGTGCAATACCATAAACCTTGAGTAACACCATGGGACCAAAATTAAGTGCCACTAATGATGCTGGCAGTGTTCCCAAGAACCAGAGAAAAGTCATGACAATACAAGAAAAAGCTGAATTGCTTGATATGTACCATAGATTTAGTACTGCAGCCGTAGTTTCCTGTCATTTCATTTCAGACATCTGTAATTTTTAAAATGGACAAAATAAACTTATGATATTAATGAATACAAACATTGCAATACTATAATGCATTTTCTCCTGATTTTTCTAAGATTTTCTTTATTCTAGCTTATTTTATTGTGAAAATACAGCATATAATACATATAAAATACAAAATATGTGTTAATTAATCATTTGTATTATCAGTATGCTTCTAGTCAACAGCAGGCCGTTATTACTAGTTAAGTTTGGGGGTAGTGAAAAGTTATATGTGGATTTTTAAATGTATGGGGATTTGATGACTAATCCCTGTGTTGTTTCAGAGTCAAATGTAGATTTAAAAAAATTTTAAGTATAACATCAAATAGCAGTTCAACGAGTAGAAAACCAGTTTTCACTGTTAGTGTGACGTGTTTGGTTGTATGTATCAAATTCTTAGTGTTTGGATAATAAAAGGATAATTCAACAGTGTGAACAGTTAGTTTTCCTGAATCTGTTTTTCTTTTTTTTAATTCAATATACCCATCATATAAAGTATAATCACAGAGATTTTCTAGACTCTTCTGATGTCACCACATTTTTTACATTTCTATCAATGTAGGTCTATGAGAATTTTTTGACCATGTGAAATGTCTGTACGAAGATACATTTCAAAATTCAGATTGAAGAGAAAGTTGCACATGTATTCTGTAGTTGGTTTTCTAAATCTGGAACATGTCTTGTTTGTTTCTGTATTTTTCTGTGTGTCATACTTCTTGCTCCCAAAAAGATATTCTTTAATTTTAAAAATTATTATATTTATTTTTTATGTAAGAGAACTTATTCAAAAATATGGTTGGGGTGATGGATTAGTCTATAGAATGTAAGAAGTTTAACAGTAAATATATAAACAGTAGATATATAATGTTAAGAATGTTTCACCTGGCTAAAGATTTCTTTATGTGCCAAAAGTTTTCAGACTACAATGGTGACTATGAAGGAGGCCAATGATTAAGGGGGAGACAAAAGAAAAGAAAAAGTAAGCATAAATGGCAAGGCAGATTCTATTTATTGAAATTCTTTGCAGAGGGAAAAAATATAATTTGGGGAGAGTGACAGTTCCTAAAAACATCTGAAAATAAATGTGTTTATGTTTACACATTGCTTTCTTCCACACTTCTAATATATCTAAAATTTAAAGGGAAATAATTTTTTTAGAAAGATGATATATTTCTTAAATATACAGAAAGTAGATCCTATGAGATGGGAACCATATACAGTTCTTTCCAGACAGAAAGATATGTCCTGCAGATTGTCTTAACATAAAATCTCTAGAACTTTTGCAATAGTAAAGATATCTGTAAAAAATCTAAGTTAGCTCTGAAATCTAAAGAAATATAAAGAATATGCCTAATGAATAATATATAATTTAAAAGTTGAATATTCATTTTTGGGTCCACATTAATAAATAATTTGAAAATAATTAAACACACATATATGTAAAGACTAAAACATATACATAGGTGCATACATATCTACATATATCTACATTATACACAAACATATATTTAAATATACACTAAAAATATATTTGTTTTTTAAATTATAATTGTGTAATAATTTTAAATTCTTAAGGCATTTCTTAATATGGGTGTCATTTTATTCACAAATTGAAATATACCTTTTTTATTTTTGTTGGAAGTTGTATATGGGAAAATTAATTAAGAGGAAATGCATATAAAGCACTTCACTCCCTATGGAGTTTTATTCGTATGCTCTAAATAATTTTCCAGAGTGGGCCTTATTCTTGTAAAATTCTTTCACTTAGTACACCTTTTACATATCACTTGGAATTATTTAAGGTTATTCAGAGTGACATAGTTTACATCTAAGACACTTTTGAGCACACCTTTCATATAAGAGAGCTCATTATTAAGAAACTCCTTGTTTTATGCATTCTGTTTTGTCAATCTATACTTCTGAAAAAAGATGAAAAAATGATTGGAGAAGCATTTCTGAACAATTATTTTATTGTTGATTGTTTATAACTCTATATATTTGATTTTATTTTATTAAGGTTTACAGATGATATTCTATTTTTGTGAGTGTTAGAAAGGCCTGGGCTTTTCAAAAGGCTCAAAAATAAGGAAGCACTTATACATATAATCTCATTTATTTTTAATTTAAAAGCCTCCTTATTCCTTATACTTAGGGCCCCCATTTTAGTACCGTCATTAGCAAAACACACACACGTATACAACTATTCTGAAGCAATGTCTGTCTGTTCATGTGTTTTGCAATGAGAAAAATTTAATTTTTCAAACTAATTGTATTTATATTTTTAATTTTTAGAAAAAAACATATTAATTGTAAAGGCAATATTATATTATTACTTTTTGGATAAGTGAATATTATTGAAAATTTATTACATATCCTCTGACATTTAAAAATGCCAATAAAATAATTATTATTTCATAATAAATGTATTAAGCATCATCAAGTTTCAGATATTTTTACTGAAGACGACAAAAGTTTTAGAAGAAAATATCCATTTGAAGAGCTATTTTGATTTTTGGCACTTCTAATTAATAACAAATACATTTATCTATATATGTTTATATATTGTATAAATAATATTTTAATTAGGCACATTAGAACATGTACAGCAACTTTTTTTTTATTTCTCGATTTAATAATTTTGATGTTGGCCTACCTGGAGTTGAATAATCAATTACTGATTACTTTATTCAATTATTGTTTTTTTTATGGAACTACTCAAAAATTCGTTTTTCCAATTTCTGTTATATAAGCCCAGGTATAAATATTGTTTGCTGAAAATAATTTTAGGAAGCACCAACAAATTGTTTAGGAAAACTTAATGTTACATAAAATTTGATCATATACACAAATAAAATGCAGTTGGAACACAATTGGATCTAATCCTCCATGCTATTAAGTAGATAATGCACTGTGGCAGCGTATTTAATGTGCTGTTGTCTATCTATTCTGCTGCACAACATTTAAGCTGTGGATTCAGTCCACTTTCTTTTATTCTTTAAAAATTCACGAATGTCATAAAAATAAGTATGCCACTCTTTCTAATTAGAAAATATGCATAATTCATTTCAATATTGCTATGATTTAATTTGTGGCATTCTTTTAATTGAAAAGGAAAGGTCATGCAGATGACACAGCACACTTAAACACAATTCATTGTGGATTTGCTCAAATTAAGCATGTTCTTTATGAACAAAGAAGACATTCTATAACATTAGTTATGTTTGTAGTTTGAAAGTACTATGAAAAGGGAAATTTGGGGGCTTGCCTATTTTTGGAGGGGAAAAAAAGTCTGTTTTCTTCCAATAAGAAACACAAACACAAAAATCGCATTAATTTTCCTTTCTTCAGTAATCCCACTCCCACACGATCACCCTATTGAGTAGGGGGTTTATACTTCATTATTCTCTTTTTAACATTTGATTTACCAACTGATAAAAAAGAGTTCTTTAAGCTAACTACACATAAGAAACACGAAAACAAATCCAGTTAGCCTGTCAGTATGTCTACTTATCTATTTTTTTCTCTTTCATCTTTTCCTTCTCTCTCTCTCTCACACACACACACAGACACACACACACACACACACACACACACAAACACACCACTTCATGCAATTTCCTAAGGGTGTGATTTTCGCCTGTAATCCTCTAACTATGGTGGTCTGATTTATTGAGGCCTATTTTATAATATAACTTATGTTTCTTGTATGTGTAAAACCTATCTTCTCTATACTTGTTTCTTTTACTTAAGAATACCAATATTGGCCGGGCACAATGGCTCATGCCTGTAATCCCAGAACATTGGGAGACTGAGGAGGGTGAATCACCTGAGGTCAAGAGTTGTAGACCAGCATGGCTAACATTGTGAAACCCTGTTTCTACTAAAAATAGAAAAAATTAGCTGTTTGTGGTGGTGCTCGCCTGTAATCCCAGCTCTTCTGGAGGTTGAAGCAGGAGAATTGCTTGAACCTGGGAGGCCAAGGTTCCAGTGAGCTGAGATCATGCCATTGTACTCCAGCATAGGCAACAAGAGTGTAACTCTCTCCCCCTCAATAAGAAAAAGGACACCAATACAACAATATTCCCATTTCTGAGATATATAGATCCTATATCTTCATTCAACAGAAAATGAACCTAAAATATTAAAACTCTCATAACACCTCAAGGTAAAAAAGCAAATGTCTTAAGGCTTAAGGCAGAAAGAAAAACCATTAATAACAGTAAGAAATTTGGGAAATGAAAATTGAAAGATTGGAGAACTGTATAACCAATAATGTTAACAAGGTGTCATGTAAATAGAATAAAGATTAAACGACTTCTTGATTAATGGTTACTCTGGAACTGGTTAACTGCACTATGTGAACAAGTCAGAAAGGACTGAAAATTTAAATTATTAGATCAATGAAAAAAGTTACTCGAGTATTCATTATTCAAATAAAAAGAGAACACTGTTAATGGTAATTGAAATATTATAGCACAGAATTTCAACATAGAAATTCAATATGGTGGTAGATTTATGAAAAAAACACCCATGTAACAAAATTTTGACAGCTTCTAAAACAATCTTTCTTGGTTTTCCTTTTCTTTTTCTCACATTCCATGTTTTCCTCTTTAATCCATTATTTCAGGAAGATGGTATTTATATGAAGTTTTATGATTTGTCAACAGTTTTTTTTTTTAATCACGTCTTGTTAATCTTTGGGAAAATGCTCTAATTTGGTAAATTGTTTGTATGAAACTGAAAAGGAATTACAGCCTAATTTAAGCAGAAACAATGAAAAAAATCTGTGAAAGAGGGGTAACAGTTTTCTAAGCATAAAAAAACAGACTTGATTTGCAATACTCTGTAGCTTTGTCTCATCTAATTCTATAGACCTAGACTCAAAAACTGGCTAGACTTTCACTCATTTCTATCCAGATATGCTATGCAGCTTTGGGATCAATTCTTCATAGTCTGGAACTGAAAATAAAATGATTCCCAGGTTATAAGATAAAACAAAGGTGGTCAATTAAGCTTTATAAAATGATATTTTTAGAAAATCACAAACTGTTCTTACATAAAAGGATAATTTTTTGCTAATTTTTTCACTATAAAATGTATATATATGCAAATGAAATGTATATAAATAAAATGAAAACTAAAGATAAATATATCAGAACGTTTTGATTTATGAGCTGGTGACTGCTGTTGATAATTTATATATGGATAATGAAAAATTGACTTTTTGGCAAAACATTTATGAAATAGTGGAATATTACAGGTTCTTGAGTTGAATGAAGCCAGAACTCTAAATTCAGAATTATTGCTTTCTACCAGTATAGCTTCAAACTCTTTGCATCATTAACCATCTTACCTATCAAAACCACTACTAAAGTACCTGGCTTGTGGAATGGTTGAATGGGTTAATTATCTACAATGTTTGAAAGCACATTTTCTTTTTCATAGCATGATGTAGTAACATGTATGTCTATAGAGCAATATTTGTGTTTCCAAAGCTGTAATGCAGATAGTGCAGTTGCATACAGCTTAGTTCGCAACATCCAAGTCCTTTTGAATATGTAGATAGACTTTCCCAGAAGAACAGGTACAAACAAGCCCAAACTGTGAAGATTGCAATAAATACATACCTCTTCAATGTTCAAACACAGAGGAACATCCGTAAGTATCAAAACCATTCAGGAAAATATGACCTCTGCAAATGAACTACATTACTAGGGACCATTCCTGGAGAAATAGAGATATGTGATCTTTTGGTCACAGAATTCAATATAGCGTTTTGAGGAAAGTCAAAGAAATTCAGCATAACACAGAGATGGTAATGCCGTATCCTACCAGATTATTTTAACAAAGATATTGAAATAATTAAAAGAATCAAGCAAAATACAGTAGCTCAACACTGCAATTGATATGCTAACAGATGCATTAGAATCCTTTAATAGCAGAATGGATCAAGCAGAAAAAAGAATAAATGAGCTTCTACTTGAAAATACAGAGAAGAGAAACAGAGGAAAATAATAAAAAACAATAAACCATGCATACAAGATCTAGAATATAACCTCAAGAGGAAAAGTTTAAGAGTTATGGCCTTAAAGAGGAGGTAGAGAATGATATTATGTAGAAAGTTTATTCAAAAGGATAATAAAAAAGAGAGTCCCAAAGCAGAAGAAAGATACCCATATCCAAGTACAGGAAGGTTATGAAACATCAAGTAGATTTAACACAAAGAATACTACCTCAAGGCATTTATTAATCAAACTCCCAAAGGTCAAGAAGAATAAAGAAAGACTCCTAAAAGCAGCAAAATTAAAAAATAAAAAAATAAATAACATACAATGGAGTTCCAGTGTATACGGCAGCTGACTTTTCAGTGGAAACCTTACAGACAGGACAGGAGGGAGTGGTATGATATATTTATGCTGCTTAATGGAAAATACTTTTACCCAAGAATAGTATATCCAGGAAAAAGTTCCTTTTCAAAAAAGTTCAAACATAAAAGCTAAATATAGATTTTCCAGAACAAAAACAAAAAAAGCTGAGGAATTTCATTAACACCAGATCTGTCCCACAAGAAATGGTAGAGAGTAATTCAATAAAAAAAATAAAGGATGTTAATTACCAATCAGAAATTATTGAAAAGTGAAAACTCACCTGCAATAATAAATACAAAGAAAAACAAGACTATAATAACACTGTAATTGTGATACATAAACTATCTTAAGTAGAAAGGCTAAATAATGAAAAAACCAAAACTAGCAACAAGAACAACTTTTCAGGGCATAGAAAGTACAGTGATATAAATAGTAAAAAGAAAAAGATAGAAAACAAAAGATATTGTTAACATATAGAGTTTTTATTAGTTAACTTTACGCTTGTCTATGAAAATATTTTAAAGTTGTTATCAGATTAAAATGATGGTTTGTAAGACAGTATTTAAAAGCCTTATGATAACTTCAAATCAAAACATATACAGTGCTTTTACAAAATATGAAAAGCAAGGAATTTAATTATGTTACAAGAACAATGTCACCTTTACTAAATGGAAGACAGGAAGAAGAAAAAAATGAAGAGAATGCCACAAAATGACCAGAAAAACAATAACAAAATGAAAGGAATAACTTCTTACCAATAATAACACTGATTGTAAATGAGCTAAATTTTCCAATTAAAAGTTGTTGAGTGGTCAAATGGATTAAAAAAAACCATAAAGACCCAATGATCTGATATCAACAAAAAATATGCTTCATTCATAATGACCTTCATAGGATAAAAATAGAGGAATGTAACATATTCCATGCCAGTAAACACAGAAAAAGAGCAGAAGTAGGTATACCTATATCAGACAAAATGAGTTTCAAGGCAGAATCTATAAAAAGAAACAAATTTACCATATAACAATAAAGGGGTCAATTTAGAAAGATGTTCCCTATGTTCCCAACACTAGATCACCCAGATATATAAGTAAAATATCAATAGAGTGAAAGAGACATGCAGATCCCAAGACAATAATATTTGGACACTACACTTTCAGCATTGGACAGATCATCTAAACAGAAAATTAGCAACCACAAAAATCAGACTTAATGTGCACTATGGAACAAACATACCTAAGAAATATTTAAAGATTTCATCCAACAACTACAAAACACACATTCTTTTTCTCAGCACATGGATTATTCCGAAAGACAGAACATATGGTAGGTCACAAAACAAGTTTTAAAACATTCAAAAAAATTGAAACACTGTCAATCAAGCATCTTCTCTAACTACAATGGAATAAAACTGGCAACCAATAATGAGAAATTTTGACAAGATTACAAACACACAGAAATTGAACAGTGTGATTCTAAAGGGCCAGTGGGTCAATGAAGAAATAAAGAAGGAAATTTAAAATATCTAATGAAATATATGATAATGGAAACATCACATACCAAAACTTATGGTCTACAAAGAGGCACTACTAAGAGGAAATATTATAGTCATAAATATCTACATAAAAATGAAGAAAGACTTCAAAAACAATTTAATGACTCACCTTAAAGAAGTGAAACAGTAATAACAAACAAATCCTCAAATTAGTAAATGAAAAGAAATAATAAATATCAAACAAAAATAAATGCAAATGAAATGAAGAAAAAAATAACTTTCTACAAAAAGTTCTACAACCTTTTTCTACAAAAAGCTCTACAAAACAAAAAGTTTTTTTTATAAACAAGTAAACAAAATTGAAAAACTGGTAGCCAGATTAACTTAAAAGAGAAAGAGAGAGAAAGACCCAAACAAATGAAATCAGATATGAAAAAGGAAACATTACAACTGAAACTGCAGAAATTCATTAGTGGATAATTAAGGGGTACTATGAACAAATTGTAAAATCTTGAAGAAATAGGCACATATAACCTACTAAGATTGAACGATGAAGAAATCCAGAACCCAGACAAACTAATAACGATAACAAGATTGAAGCTACAATAAAAAGTTTTACGGTAAAGAAAAACCTAGGACCAGGCAACTTCATTGCTGAATTCTACCAAACAGTTTAAGAAAGACTAATGTCAACCCTACTCAAACTATTCCAAAAATAAAGGAGAAGGGAGTAATTCCAAATTCAATCTATGAGGTCAGTATTACCCTACACCAAAACCAGACAAAGATGCATCAAACAAAAGAAAACTACAAGCCAATAGCTCTGATGAATATTGATGCAAAAAATATCAAAAAAAAAAAAAAAACTACCAAACCAAATTCAACAATATATCTAAAAGATCATTAATAATGACCAAATGGGATTTATGCCTGAGATGCAAGGATGTTTCCACATATGTAAATCAGATTTCAACAAATTGAAAACCATATGATAATTTCAATTGATGCTGAAACGGATTTGATAAAGTACAACATTCTTTCATTATTTAAAAAAAATGCACAAAAGCTAGGTATACAAGAAATATACCTCAACATAATAAAATCTATATAAAACAACCCACAGCTATTATACTGAATGGGAAAAAACTGAAAGCCTTTCCTTTAATATTTGAAATACAACAAAGATGTCTCTTCTCACCATGATTATACAACATAGGAGTTAAAGTCCCAGCTAGACATTCATATGAGAGAGAGAAATAAAGGGCATCCAAATTGGAAATGAAAAAGTCAAATTATCTCTGTTTGCAGTTGATATTATCTTATAGTTGGAGAAACCAAAAGACTGCAAGGAAACTATTAGAACTGATAAACATATCTAGTAAAGCTGTAGGATACAAATTCAACATACAAGAATCAGTAGTACTTGTGTATGCCAACAGTGAACAATCTAAAAAAAAATCTCATTTATAATAGCTACAAATAAAATATCAGATACCTAGGAATTAACAAAATAAGTGAAAGATCTCTACAATGTAATCTGTAAAACACTGATGCAAGATATTGAAGAAGACACCAAAAAATGGAAAGATATTCCATATTCAGGTTTTAGAAGAATCAATATTATTAAAATGTCTATACTACATAAAGCACTCTACAGATTCAATGGAATCTCTATCAAAATACCAATGACATTCTTCACAGAAATAGAAGAAACATTTGTAGAGTTTATGCAGAACTGTAAAAGACCCAGAATAGCCAAAGCTATACTAAGCAAAAATAACAAAACTGGAGGAATCATGTTACCTGACTTCAGATATCCTACAGAGCTTTAGTAATAAAAATAGTATAGTATAGTATGGTACTGCCATAAAAACAGAAACATAGACCAGTGTAACGGAATAAGTAACCTAGAAATAAATTCATACATCTACAGTAAACTCATTTTTGACAAAGTTTTCAAGAATATACGTTGGGGAAAGGATAATCTCTTCAGTAAATGGTGCTGGGAAAATTGAATGTTCATATGCAAAGAATGAAACTAGACTCTATCTCTTGCCATATATAAAAATAAACTCAAAATGAATTAAATACTTACATTTAAGACCTGAAACTACTAAGAGAAGACATTGGGGAAGCTCTCTAGGGCACTGGACTGGACAAAACTTCTTTAACAATACCCCACAGGCACAGGTAACCAAAACAAAAATGGTCAAATGGGATTATATCAAGTTTAAAACCTTTTGTGCAGCAATGAAAATAATCAACAAAGTGAAGACACAACCCACAGAATGAGAGAAAATCTTGACAAATTACCCAACTGGCAAGAGATTAATAAATAGAATATACAAGGATCTCAAACAACTCCAAGGGAAAAAAATTAATAATCCAATTAAAAATGGGTAAAAGGGCAGGGTGTGGTGGCTCACAGCTGTAATCCTAGCACCTTGGGAGGCCAAGGTAGGTGGATCACCTGAGGTCAGGAGTTCAAGACCAGCATGGCCAACATGGTGAGACTTGTCTCCACTAAAAATACAGAAATTTGCCGTGTGTGGTGGTGTACGCCTGTAACCTCATCTTCTAGGGTGGCTGAGGCAGGAGAATCACTTGAACCCAGGAGGCAGAGGTTGCAGTGAGCTGAGATTGTGCCATCGCATTATAGCCTGGGTGACAGAGTCAAAGTCCCTCTAAAAAAAAAAAAAAAAAAAAAAAAAAAGATTGGCAGAGACTTTTGAGAAATGAGAAAGGGAAACAGATATATGAGAAGGTGCTCAATATCATTGGTCTTCAGAGAAATTCAAATCAAAACCACAAAGAAACAAAGAAATACCATTTCTCTCCAGTTAAAATGACTTTTATCCAAAAGACGGTAATAACAAAATGCTGGCAAGGATATGGAGTAAATAGTTTGGAGACTCCTCAAAAAATGAAAACTACAGCCACCATATGATCCAGCAATCCCACTCCAAGGTATATACCCCAAAGAAAGAAAATCGGTATATCGAAGAGGTGTCTGCACTCCCATGTTTATTGCAGTATTATTCATAAGAGCCAAGTTTTGGAAGCAGCCTATGTAGTGATCAATAGATGAAGGGATAAATGAAATGTGGTACTTATAAATGATGGAGTATTATCCAGCCATAAGAAGAATGAGATCCTGTCATTTGCAACAACATGAATAAAATTGGTTGTCATTAATTTAAATGAAATAAGCCAGGCACAGAAAGAAAAACTCTGTGTGTTCACACTTATCTTTGGGAGCTGAAAGTTAAAACAATTGAGCTCATGGAGACAGGTAGTAGAAGGATGGTTACCAGAGGCTGGGAAGGGTAGTTAGTGGTGAGGGAAAGAAGGGAATGTGGGATAAGACCTACTATTTGAAAGCACAACAGGGTAAGTAAAATTAACTGTATATTTTGAGATAAATTAAAGACTGTAGTTAGATTGTTTGTATCTCAAAGAATAAATGCTTGAGGGGATGTATACTCCATTCTCCATGATGTGCTTGTTTCATTTTGAATGCTGGTAGCAAAATATCTTATGTACACCATATATACATACGTTTACTATGTACTCACAAAAATCAAAAATAAAGAAATCGAATAAACACTACCTGATATTTGCTAACACAACAGGATAACTATAGTAAAAAAAAATCATGTTATTGTTAATTTAAAAATGACTACTAGTACAATTTATTGCATAAAACACAAAGGACAAGTGTTTGAGGTGAAGGATACCCTATTTATGCAGATGTGATTATTATGCATTGCAGGCATGTATTAACAAATCTCATGTAATCCATAAATATATACACCTACTATGTACCCATAATAATAAAAAATACATTTAAAAAAACAGTAAAGGAGAAAACAACAACATTAGAATGAAACTGTCATACATTTTGACTTCAAGATGTTGACTAACATTGAGTCATATAGGCTAATACATTGAAGACATTTATCTTTCTTTAACAACACTATTTCTTATTTGTTTAAACATTAGATTTTATAAGTTTATAATGTTTTTATTTGATGAGGGAATAATTTAGAATAAATTTTTTTGCAAGTGGCTTTATGAATAATGTTTTCAACAATAGGTAGCAATGTAGCTTCTATTAACCTTTGGGTTTATCTGAAAAACAGCATATATTTCATCCACATTTTTATGATAAATAACAATAAAACAAACAATTCAGGAAATTAAATAAAAAAGAAAGAAAGAAATACTAACACAAATCCTTCAGGTGGAAATGAAAAACCTTTAGAAGGTAACTCAAGAACAAATCAAGAAATAAAGAACACTAGAAAATGCACCTACGCAGGTAAATGCAAAAGACAGTCTAAACTAAATATTTGCTCTATAATTCCTTTATAGATATATAATTTAAGAAACTAATGCATAAATAATAATTATAAATAAGTATTCATAAGAACACAATCTATAAATATTCAATGCAGGACTATAACAATATAAAGAGGGAGTGTCAGAGATGTATAAGGGCAGAGTTTTGTATACCATTGTAGCAAAGGTGGTAATAACATAAATTTTTATAAACTTATTTTGTAAATTCATGAATTTACAAATATATGAAATTTACAAATATATGAAAGTGAAACATCACATTCTTAACCAGTGAATTTAATTATCCATCCACATTTTCCCCATCCCCATCACCAATTACTCTTCCCAGCCTCTGATAACCATCCTTCTACTCCCTATCTCCATTAGTTCAATTGTTTTAACTTTTAGCTCCCAAAGATCAGTGGGCACATATGAAGTTTGTCTTTCTGTGCCAGGCTTATTTGACTTAAAATAATAACCACCAGTTTCATTTACATTGTTGCACATGGCAGGATCTCATTCTTCTTATTGCTGAGTGATAATCCATCATATATATGTACCACATTTTATTTATCCCTTCATCTGTTGAGGGATATATAGGCTGCTTCCCAAACTTGGCTCTTGTGAATAGTGCTGCAATAAACATGGGAGTGCAGACACCTCTTTGAGATACGGATTTTCTTTCTTTGGGGTATATAATTTGGAGTGGGATTGCCCGATCATATGGTGGCTTCATTTTTCATTTTTTGAGGAATCTCCATAAATTAAAAAGTTTTATTGTAATTTTTAATGAAATCGCTAAAAAAAATCTAAAGCATAAATGTAAAATAAAATGAGAAAGGAATAAAAATGGTATACTGTAAAAATTAAATACCAAAGAAAGTAGCAATGAGGCAATTGAGGAACAAAACATGTATAATATATAAAAAACAAACAGAAAAAAATGGCTGAAGTGCTTCCTGATGTATAAGTTAAAATGAAAATAAATTGTTAAAATAATAGTGAATTTATATATATATATATTCAACTACCTGCTGTCTGCAAAAGACTCACTTTAGATCCAAAGGCACATTGTTGACAATAAAAGAATGAATATATATATCATGCAAACTGTAAGAGAAAGAGAGCAGAAATGGCTATGCATGCTCATACCAGAAAAACGGACTTTAAGTCAAAAATTGCCGCAAGGTAGAAATGACATTATACAGAGAGAAAAGCCAAATTCATCAAGAAGATATAACAATTATAAGCATACACACCTAACAAAGGAGCCACAAAATACATGAAGCAGAAAGTTAACAAAACTAAAAAGTGAGTTAGACAGTTCTACAATAATCACTGGAGTTTTCCATACTCTATTTTAAGTAACAAACAGAACAAGATAGAAGATAAATAAGGAAATAAAACACTTGAATAACATTGCAAAACAAGTAGACGTAACAGACACTTCAGCCAAAGTCACCAAAGTCAGCATATTCCCAAATGCACCTGGAAAATTTTCCAGTTTAGGCCACAGAGAAAGTATCAGTAAATGTAAAAGTATTTGAATTATACAAATTATTTTATCTGACTATAATAGAATGAAATTGTGACCAAGAACAGAAAAAAATGTGGAAAATTCACAAATATACGGAAAGTAAAACATCACATTCCTAAACAGCCAGTGGGTCAAAGAAGAAATCACAAGCAAAATTAGAAAGTACTTTGAGACAAATGCAAATAAAGATACAATTTGAAAAAACATATGGGATTCAATGAAAGCTGTGCTTAGAGACAAATTTATGGCTCTAAAACCATACATTAAAGAGTGGAGTAACAAATAACCAAACTTTCTGTTTTATTAAGCAATTAGAAAAGAAAGAGCAAACTAAACTCAAGGTGAAATGAAGAAATGAAATAATAAAGGTTAAAGATAAATGTAATAGAGAATAGTGAAGAATAGAGATTGAAAGAAATAGATATTTGGTTTTTTGAAAAGATTTTTGTAAAATTACAAAATCATAGGTAGATTAAGAAAAAAGAGAGAATACTCAAATTATTAAAATCAGGGACACTATTACGGGGTAAATATAAATATAATTATGAAAAAATACTATGAAAAATAAGACAACAAATTAAATAGCCTAGATGAAATGGACAAATTTCTAGACAAATACACATAACAAAACTGACTCAAGAAAAATAGATTATATCAACAGTTTTATAAAAGTAAGAAATCTGAATCTGCACTGAAAAACCTCACAACGAAGAAAAGTATAGCTCCACATGGGTTCGTTGGTGAATTATAAAAAATATGGCAAAAAGAATTAATAATCTTCAAAATCTTTCAGAAGTTGCAAGAGAAACCACTTCAAACTCATTCTATAAGGAAAGTATTGCCCTAATAACAAAGTCAGACAAACTTTAAGAAACAAAAACTTATACTGAGAAACAACCCAAAACTTCTTATAAATATACAAGTTAAAAACCTTAGCAAAATAATAGCAAACTTACTCAGCAGTATATTAAAAATCATTATAAACCATGACTGAATGGAATTTATCCCAGCAATGCAAGAATGATTCAATATACATAAATCAATCAATGAAATATATTAGTAGAATGAAAAAAAAACTAAAAACACCACCCATAATCACAAGTAGTGCTCGAAACACATTTGAAAAAAAATCAATGCCCTTTCTTAATTAAAAAAAAAAAGAAATAAACTAGAAACTGAAAGAACTTCCTCCATTTGATGAAAAAACATACAGCTAGTATCTTACTCCATTGTGCAAGAATGAAAGTCTTCCTCTAACGTCAGAAATAAGACAAAAATGATCACTGGGCCAAATCTATTCAGCATTGTAGTGGAAGTTCTAGAAGGAATAATTAGGCTTTACAAAGTAATAAAACTTACCCAAAGTGGAAAAGATGGACCTGGCATGTTGGGTCACACCTGTAATCCCAGCACTTTGGGAGGATGAGGCAGGCAGATCACTTGAGGTCAGGAGTTTGAGACCAGCCTGGTCAACATGGTGAAACCCCATCTCTACTAAAAACACAAAATTTAGCCAGACGTAGTGGTGCATGCCTGTAATCTCAGCTACTGGGAGGGCTGAGGCAAGAGAATTGCTGTAACCCAGGCTGCAGTGACCCGAGATTACACCACTGAACTCCAGCCTGGGAAACAGAGTGAGACTCAGCCTCAAAAAAAGACAAAGCAAAACAAAACAAAAAAAAACTGCCAAAAATATAAACACATGCACACAAAGTGGAAGAGATGAAGCTATTATTAAAATTTATCTTTATTTCAGATGATATATCTTACATATAGGAAATATATAAAGAAAAATATGACTGGGCATGGTGGCTTATACCTGTAATCCCAGCACTTTGGGAGGCCAAGAGAGATGGATTACATGAGGTAGGAGTTCAAGACCAACCTGGCTAAATTGGTGAAATCCCATCTCTACTAAAAATGCAAAAATTAGCCAGGCATAGTGGCTGGTGCCTGTAATCCCAGCTACTTGGGAGGTTGAGGCAGGAGAATCAGTTGACCTAGGAGGTGGAGGTTGCAGTGAGCCGAGACTGAGCCATTGCACTCCAGCCTGGGTGATGAGAAAGAGACTCGTCTAAAAAAAAAAAAATTTCAAATACTCAATAAAGATATGAAAAGATAATTAACTTAATTAGTCATCAGGGACATGCAATTTAAACCCACAATGAGATTCTACTTTATACCCATACCAAGTGTAGAATGACTACAATAAAAAAAAAGTCAGATTATAAATATTGGTGAGGATAAATATGTGTAGTAATTAGAATACTTACAGATTGTTAGTGGGAAGGTAAAATGATTCAACCACTTTGGAAAATAATCTGAAATTCAATTAAAATGTAAACATAGTATTACCATTGATCCAGTAATTCCCTTCTTGGCATATATCCAAGAGAAATGGAAATATAGAAAGATACAAGCAAAAACTTGTACATGAATATTTATAGCAGCAAAGGTCAATAACAGTCAAAAGATGTGAAGAACCCAAATTTCCACCAATGAATGAAATAGATTAACAAAATGTGGGATTTTTCTGCAGTGTAATATTATTTGACTGCCAAAATAATAATGAAGTACTGATACATACTACTGCATGAATGTACTTTGAAAACATTAAGTAAAAGAAGGTAATCATACAAGATTATGTATAACATAATTTCACTTATAAAAATGGCAAGAATAGGAAAACATAAAGACAAAAAGTAGATTACTGTTGATGTATGGCTGGGAAGTTTGGGAAACTGGTATGTAATATCTAAAGAGTATTGGCTTTCTTTTTGAGGTAATGAAATATTTTAAATTTGATCATCATGATTGTACAACTCTCTGAACATATTTAAAAATATGTACACTTAAATCAGTAAATTTTTGCATCCTACAACTTTCAAAATTCTTACTTCTCGTAAAATTTAGCAAATCCATTATATTTTCTACATAGATAATGCTGCTGTCTGCAGATTAAAATAATTTCTCCTTTTATTTTAACATGAATGTATTTTTAAATATCTTATTATGCTTATTATAGGCACAAGCACAATACTGAATAGAAATAATGAAATATATGTGTCCTTTTCCTGATTTTTACTGGGAAAACATTCAGTCATTTACTATTAATTATGATGTTAAATACGGAGCTTATATAGATGTTTATATCAGACTGAGGAAGTTCTTTTTTTGCTAGTTTGCAGAATGTTTTTGTCAACATTGGATTTTGAATTGTAATTTTTTCTGCATTTATGAAGTAGGTTGATATTGGCTATCATGAATCAAAAGCATTTTTCTGGCTCTTTGGAGCCAGATATAGGATCATCTTCACTTCAATCACATATTACGTAATTAGATATCTGAACAAAATTAATGAAGATAATGATATTGGATTTTGGGTTGGAACCAACAGCATTAATTCACCTAACTTTCATCTGAAGCCTCTTCTACTTCCCCAAACTTATCTAGTCAAAATTTATGTGTCCAGAATATGTTATTTTAGTCCTCTCTGCCTTTGAATATTCTGTTAGATATATTTAACTTACACATTTTTAATATCTCCATTTTCATGATATACTTATAGGCATGCTTCAAAACTCAAAAATAATTTAAATTTATTAGCATAATTTTTTATGAAGAGTTAACTAGCCTCCTTTTTAAGCTTCCATATAAAGACACAAGCACAGTATTCTTTTTGATATAACCCATTGGTACTACAATGTGTATACTATTTGGGGAGCTGGGGACAAGGCATCACCACAATAACCAGGAGCTATTTAACATTTTTCAGAAAGTTCAAAATTTTTCTATGTCCTTGGGTCTATTATTATGCTAGGTCATTCAGAACCATGCTTTACAGAGTAACACATAAAATTCAAAAAGAAATGAAATTGGGAAACTGTTTCAGAGGAAACAAAAACTGCCTTTTTAGAGGCACTAGAATCTAACTAGAAAGTCACTACATATATTTTATTCTTATTAGCTTTGATAGAAATATCTTATTAAATGATACTGTCTCATAACCTAATTTATGCGAATATCAACATTTCTTTTTGGATTAAATATTAAACTAAATATTGTCAATGATAAGTGCCTACTGTGGAGAAAGTACCTATAATAATTAGTTTACCTTCAGCACTGAATTTTATTTTTCCTCTCTTTTACACCTTTATGAATTATCTAAATGAAGGAATTAGCAGTGAAGTAATATGATTCTTATGTGACTTGAAGAACAAAGTTTCTAAGTAACAAAATCACAGTCAAATATGAAATAAAATTATGGATTTTAGAGAATATCCTGATGACTAATCTGTATATATTAGAAATGATAATATATGAAAGGTCTAAAGTAATGAGAAACATTTCACCAAGAGAGGTGACTAAACACCACCAACAAAAGGAACAAATACATGAATATAACAACAAATACAAAATGAAGAGATGTCTTGTACTTAGAATTGATATTGTTATTGATGATACCGCAGCTGCAATATCGTGCTGATTCTGGGGCACTTCAATATCAGGCATATGTAGTAATGCCGGAAAGAGCCAAGGAAAAAAAATAAAAGTGAATAATGGGAAAGGGAGTCTTATTTACGGGGGAAGATTAAAGCAGTGTAAAATTTACAGCTGGCTAAGGGAATATGAAAATGATCTGCAAATATTTGAAAGATGTAAATAACAAGTAGAAAAAGAATTCTGGAGGAGGAAAAAGAATTAAAGGCAATGCAATCTGAATGAAAAGTGGCAGGGTTATTTATGTCAAGTAAACATTAAAACACACACATAACTTCCTGGCAGAATTGCTAAACAGAAGCACAGTCTTTCTCCTTAAGCATTAAATGCCTTTCTGCATAAAACAGTGAAATGTGTTATTTTATGTATTACCCATGTATTGGCAGGCAGAGTGTGTAAATTATTTTATCAAAACCAGAATGAAAAGACACACGATATATTTTCTGATTCGCTATTTTGAATCTATTGAGTAAGACTCCAGTTTTTCTCTTGATTTGAGAATGTAAAAGCATATTTTCAGTTTTTAAATTTTTCATGTAAGAAGTGATTGAGACTGGCTCACCAGTAAAACCATAAGCAAGCAAAAAAGCTTTGCCAAGATGTTGCTCAAAGAGCAGAGGATGAATGATTGTCATTTAAGTAGAATCACAGATGGTCACTACTCCAATGTAGTATTTCAATATGTACATCTGTGGAGTTGGACTCTCAGATCCTTGAATTCTTCTCCAATTATGTTGTCTAACAAGATGAATTGACAATCCAGTCCTATGTATATTTTGTAGAATTCCTAATTACTATTTACACACCCTAAAAAATCGATTTGAAGTGTTTCATGCTTTTATTGTCTCCTCCAGCATTTACAACCAGTTCTTTAAAACTGCTTCTCTTGCATTTTATTTGCAGTAAACCTCAGCAGCAGCCCCCTACATCTTTATTTCACTCTTCCCAAAGCTTGAATCTTTCGGTTCAATATCATAATCATTTGCTTGCATGCACCCTCAAATTTCTTAGACATCTCTCCCTTCTTTGTGATTTCATGGAAAATGAAACTTATTTCCAGATTTTCACTTACTTCACACCTGAATGTGGATTGAGAAAATATTTTGTAATGTTTGCAAGGCAGTGAAAGTTATTTCAAATCTATTATCTCCCACTTCTACAATAGTTGGATGCCCAGGTAGATAACTATTGCATTATACTTTTCAGCATCCTATTCCCCTATGGCAGCTGTGCTGATTTCACTGATTAAATGCCAGCAGAAGTGATGTTTTCATTCTTTGTTGTTTTACTTACAAAGGAATTTAAACAAACAATCTTCTGTGATCATTTGTGTATGCGAGTCATATTCGAATGTGCAATTCAAGTCAGTCCCTAGAGAAAAATAAAGATAAAATCTGCTAAGAAGCCGGGTCATTTAATAACCTTCTGTAGCAGGAGGATAGCTCTGAAACCTGGAGCTCCCACCTTAGTTCTGTTACTTGAAAAAGGGAGAAACACAGCTTTATTTTGAGGATTTCTTAATTAAAATTGCTTACCTTTTAACTGAAATTATTCAGATGGGTTCCGTCATATTCACTACCACTGTCCTCAGTATGCTTCTAGTGTTTCGATATTTGACTGGTCTTTTCGTGTTCTCACTCCTCTGAATAGTGATTTCAAACATTGTTTTCTCTTAGGCACATGACAACTCTTTCCTCATTCTGTCTTCATTTTCTAACTGCTCTTGTTTCACTGAAAACATAAGAAAAAATGATCAATCAAAGGAGAACTTCCCAAATTACACACCACCAAACATACCCATTTACACAAGCTGGTATGCTTTTTGTGTATTGATTAACCATATGATCAATCCCTAGACTCAAAGCTATCACTCCAGTGATTTTTCACTTCTCTACTACATTATCAGTTTTTCTTCTATTTTTTTAAGCCAAGCCAATCAGCACTAAATATGCAATTAGACATTCTATCAATAATAACAGCAATAACAACTTTTTGGTGTTTACTTTTCTCTCCACCAGCTACTCCATATTTCTCCTCTGTTCTTTGGAGACAGTCCATTGCCTAGACCAAAGTTAAAAAGTGATCAATAGTTTCTTTAGGTATTGAATATTGTATATATGCCAAATTCTTTATTTTAAGCAGGAAAAAATTAAAGAGTACAATGGATTTTTTTTTTTTTTTTTTGAGACATGGTCTCGCTGTGCTGCCTAGGCTGGAGTGCCCTGGTGCGATCACAGCTCAGTCACTGCAGCCTCAACCACCTTTAAGTGATGCTCCCACCTCAGCCTCCCAAGTGCCATGAAAAACATGCTTACTATATTTCGCAAGGCTATGTTACCAATTATACTCCATTTTTTATACTTCAATATAAAGTAAAGTAGGGCATCTTTGTAATTTCATTCAATCCCAGAAAGTATTCTATCCCACACTCAGGTTACTAATTGGAAAGTAATACAACTTAGAGAATTGGAATAGACCTATAGATACATGCATCCAAGAAGCTTGAATCACGAGACTACCCCAAAGTCTTTCTGGACCTGCAGAAATGAACTACTCCTCCTTGTTCAAGTCTAATGCTCTCCCATTGCTGCAGACCACTCCCTAGCTTGCAAGATAACGCATGGCTTCCATGAGATCAAGATCCACTTGACTGGGGTCAACTACATTACCACCTGGCCAAAAAAGTGCTGATCTTGTTATGATATAAAAGATAACATAAGCCAACAGAGCATCAGAATCCATCCGATGTGAATCCATCCAATGTGAATCCAATACCTCAGAAAGACGTTTTTTGTTTTGTTTTGTTTTGAGACAGAGTCTTGCTCTGTCGCCAGGCTAGAGTGCAATGGCGCAATCTCTGCTCACCGCAACCTCCGCCTCCCGGGCTCAAGCAATTCTCCTGCCTCAGACTCCTGAGTAGCTGGGACTACAGGTGCGCACCACCACGCCCAGCTAATTTTTATATTTTTTTTATAGAGACGGGGTTTCACCATGTTGGCGAGGATCGTCTCAATCTCTTGACTTCCTAATCTGCTCGCCTCGGCCTCCCAAAGTGCTGGGATTACAGGCATGAGCCACCGCGCCCGGCCAAGAAAGACTGTTTTAACCTAAATCCTGAGTTTGATAGATAAAACTAATTAGAACACACAGTTGAATAAAAGTCTCTGATCCCTGACTATATAATTTGAAAAACACTATATTTTATAGTTGTCACACTCTCAGGCCCTTACTTAATTCCTTGCTTGTGGGATTAAAGCCTTTCTAAGGCAGAAGACCAAACAGAAACCTATGAAATTGTGCACTTCCCTTTCAACCCTGACAAAGTTTATAAATCAAAAACTATATGTCATCCTAAATAAATACCGAGGTTAATACCACCATAAAAAACTTAAAAGATACAGAGATGTTGAATCCCATCATATTTGTATTTAATTTACCTATAGGGTCACTACAAATACCAGATGGATCCTAATGAGTAATTGTGAACCATCATAAATTTGGTCATTTCTGGTATAGCTGCTTTGCCAGATATGATATAATTATAGAAAACTTGATCCTGTTGATCTAGTCAATGCTTTTTTCTATATCCCTGTAAAAAAAAAAAAAAAAAAAAAAAAAAAAGGAACAAGAAACAGTACGTATTTAAGTAGGATGGAAAGTAGCATTGAAGATGAACCTGCTGCTATAATATAGTCCCCAAAAGACGTAACCCTAAAAAGCAAGAAGTGTGCTTTGTTTGAAGTGGAAAGTGTCCTACGTAGTAATTCTATAAAGTAGTGAATTGGGGAATGACTTAGCTAGTGAGTGAGGGCCTTAAGGGCTATAAAGGTTAGGCATAAAAGTATACAGAGTCCTAGGTGAGTAGGTGCAGAGTGAGTGAAGACATTTACATTATTTGCTAACCTTCACCACACAGTATTGACCACAAAGCAGGATCAAAGTCGTTTCTTAGAGTAACTCAGGATAGATAGAAATATTTTGTGAGTGATGTCAGCAGGGTTCTTATATGGAACATCCTAAGACTGGTGCAATAGGCTGATTAAAGAGTAGCCATGGTGGTAAGGAGGTAAACTTTTCTTTGGCTCAAAAGCAGCGATCCCACACATCAAGGCTCTTCAATGGTAAATATATAACCTGTCAGCAACAAAGACTAACATTGACTCTGCCATATAGTACTGTCCCTTGAGAAGACTAACCAGTAATTTCATGGCGAGTCATTGAATTGGAACTCTTTCACCCTGAAAGTTGGTAATAGCTCCTCTTGACTGGAATCCATACACATTTCAGTCATATATTATTCTTTTCCACAGGGCCTCAGCCAGCAACAATCTGAGGGCTAACAAAGTGTTTGATATACTGCCTTGTAATCATACATAACATTGCCCCAAACCAAAAGGCCCGATTTACAGCAAAGGAAGTATGGTTGTAAATACATGGCCGTGGGATCCTGTAGTCCTTTTCGTCATCTCTCGCTGACCAACCAGAGCACTCAGACTTTTAGAGTGATCGAATAGCCTTTTAATAAGCCTTGAATGTGTATTTACGTCATCATTTTAGAGAAGACAAAATTTGAGTATGTGTCACCACCTACCTCCAAATCAATAGTTATTATAGAACTTTTTATCCTCAAATTGTAGCAGATATGAGTCTAAGAACTGACATTTGAAAGTATAAGTGGCCCCAATTATCATCAATCCCAGTGGCTGACTGTATGAATTTGTGCTTTCTTTTACCATATCTTTAGCCTCTACTTTTCTAGTTGCCTTTTTTTTTTTTTCAAAGAGGGCAAGCATCTTCCAAGGGCAATCATGTAAATATATTCCCTTTATCCTTTTAGCCACATCGGGCTACTTCTGCATAAAGCCAGAAGCAAGAAAAAGGGTCACTGCTATGGTTGGTGGTAATTTATCCTTACTGTAGGAAGTAGAAGAGTTGCCATTTCAATGATGAAACAGAAGATTATGCTTGCCACTGAGAGGATCCACTGACGTGTGTCTTGTTACTTCCATGTTCAATTGTCTTATGGGAAGAACAAATGCATCAGTCAAGGTCTAAGAAGTGCATGGTGCAACCTAGACTCCTAGATGAAGGTACAGGTCTCCCTATCAAGTTAACCAATTTGGTGGCAGAAGTAGTAATCAAGGTTGAAGGTAATTTGAATGAGTAATAGAGAAGAAAGATAATGACTACCCGTTATTTCCTCAAGACCAACTGCACTGTCATGGTCTGTAGTTTGTCCACTAATTTTCTTTTAAATTTCATTTTTTCAACCAGAAACTGTTTACTGCAAAAGAAGCTGCCTTACCCCAGGCTAAATTATTTTGTTAGGGGCAGTCTGTGTCCAGTGATGGATGAGGCCAGGTATAAAGGACAGAATCTTAATTTATAGCTTCTCTGAATAGTCATCCAGGCATCAGAACTCTCTGTGAGACTGTCTAAAGCCTCTGCTGCAACTTTATCAAAAATTAGCTTTAGGTAGAATTTAAGAATTTTACTCCACTTTCACCTTCCAAAATTATACTGGTATCTTAAATGCCTTGAATTCAGGAATGTAATATTACATATCAATATAATACTTTTAAATGTGTCATTGAATATAAAGGAAAACATATTTAAGAAAATACAAGATGTTAAAAATAAAAGATAATATTTTCAGAAAATAAATACTTTGTTCAATCTGTTTTTCAGAATGTGATTATTAGTTTATCTGCCAGTTGATTATAATTGTAGTTTAGTATTCCAGTTATGAAAGTCATATTTTTTATTAGAAGGAAATTTTAGCTTGAGAATTAACCAAAATTCCTGAGCATGAAAAAATTTTTAAATCTTTTCACTGAATTAGGTTATAAACTTAGTGCTCCAAGAGTTACTTGCAAATAAATTATATCATAAAATATTCTCTAGAAGCAGGCACCCAAGTATCTTATTTCTCTGTGTATTGGCAGGACATTTAAAAAATTTGCCACTTGTAAAGTCCATTTGGAATTTAAATAATAGATATCTAGAGACAAAAGAGTTTGTAAAATATTGTGGATTTACTTCTATTACATATTATTTGCATTTAATATCATATTCACTTATTATTCAAATAGTATGTTTATCATGGTGTTACAATTTGTAATTTTGTATTTTGTCTTCATTTGGATAGTTAAATACAAATTTAGAGACTATTTTATATTATGCATACTGTATAGATATATATAAAATCTGAGATATAAGTATCAGATATAACAATATTGTCTAGAAGAAGATATTTTCAAAAATATAGATGTGTTTACTCTTGTGTTCAAAAAAGTATAAAGATGATATGAATGAACATTATATTTCTAATTATAGTAATTATTTGTCATATCTGTAGTGAAAAGAATTGATTCTATACATGAGCTCATTAGTTGTTACAAAGGAAAATTTATTTAATAGAGTTTTTTCTTTTCTTTTTAAAAAAATGCATACAGTGTTTTTATTTTACTACATGAAGAGAAGTCACCATTAAACGGGGGTTATTTATAGGTTTCAAATGACATGAACTATATATCTTGAGATAAATTTTAGCAGAGTAGGAAGAGATCAAAATTAGATGAAAACTGGCAATAAAGGCTTTATCAAAATAAGATTTTATTTTATACGTGGTTAGATACAAGTCTGTACACCACTTTGACACACCAATCTCATATAACGTATTGTTTATGTTATTGCATTATCAGAAAGAAAATGCGTATGTGTAGGTAAAAAATATACACCTATAAAGGAAATGTTAAAATCTATCAACGATCGGTAATGTTGTAATTATATGTTTATTTCGTAAACACTTATATACTGTGTACCAGGTACCAGGCATAAGGAATGAGTATACAAAAAGGTATATGAAAGTCTATTATGATATTAATACTAAATTGCAATGTATTATGTACTTTTTGACCTATTTCTTTTCAATCTAACGCAGGAGTCAGCAAACTATTTTGAGGGAGAAAGTCAAATAGTAAATAGTTTAGGTTTTGGGAACCTCGTATGGTTTGTTGTATATTCTTTCTTGCATTTTTTACATTTTCTCCACACTTTAAAAATGTAAAATATATTTATAGAAACAGGACACAAGCTGTAGCTTGTCAAGTCTTGATCTAAAAATGTAGTATCATTGTGCCTAATTCTTCTCATTAACTGAAGAATTTGAATGCCAGCTCAGTCTTTTCTACTTCGAGGGTGTTCATCATTTCTTTGTAATTTAAACAGTTCTTTGCATGACCCATTCAATACACTGGCTTTTACGCTGGACTGGATATAATTGACAATCAGCATTTATTTCCACCCTCTAGTTTTCTTTCCTGTGTTGCAGAGATAAGACATTGATTTCAGAGTCCCTTGATGTTACATTCTAAATAATAATAAAGTTATGCAAATTCTATCATTCCATAAAATTTGAAAGACAAGTAGTTAAGCAGAAGCCACACTGGGTGCTTTCTCTTGGTGAACAAGATCACAGATTTATAATGTTGAGTCATTCACTTCATAATATTGAAAGATGACTGCAGTGTTAAAAGCAGCTGGATTTAACTGTCCGGTATCTATCATCTTGTGCACATTTTTGCAGCAATTTCCTGATCTTGGATCCTTGAATTTCAGGTTGCAGGTTCAGATATTACCCCAGTAGTTCAAGCATTGATTTCTTAGTGCTCCACATACATAATTGGCAAAGATAATAACTCTATCAGGGGTCTGTTTTTTTGTTTACTGGCAATCATTTAAGAAGCCTTAGCCCAGAGTCAACTCCTTTAGAACTTCTAATAAATTTTAAGCATCTATTTTCTTGTTTTAAATTACATTCTACTAAAATACATAAAATAATTTCTGCCTTTTCTATATATCTTTAATGATAAGCTATTACATACTCAAAGTAGTTGTGGGCACACATATGCTCAAAGATGAGAAACAGATTGATTTATGTGACATTGTTGAGTTTGCAGGGAAACTTATGATCCCCTGGTAATGGAACATCAGTAATTCATAACATGCAACAACAAAATATGTAAATTATTACTTGTGGTCACCTGTAATCAAATACTTATGTGGTTACCATTATGTTGTAAATAAAGAATTCAAGAAACAAAAGGGTGGAGTAGTAATTTCTGTCTGAATCAAAATATTTCAAGAAAGAGACAAGAGCAGAGGTTTAGTGCTTAATTCAATACAAGATGAAGAGCTAGGGAGATTTTATGTTGATCCTGAAATAATTTCTTTTATATTAGCCACACAGAAAACATAGCTTAAAGTCATATGCAAATCTAATGCTTTAAGTCGCTAATATAGAGAACAGTTGAATTCACAGATTTTTCTAGGTGTCATAAATTTAAAAATTGGGTGTATTTGAAAAAAAAAATAGGTATCCAAATCACCGAAATGGTTGTATTTGGGTGGATTCAGTTGATGTTGAATACCCCAAATCATTCCAATATAAGCAGCCTTTTATCCACTCTTTTAAGAAGT
Source organism: Sapajus apella (assembly GCF_009761245.1). Lineage (NCBI taxonomy): Eukaryota > Metazoa > Chordata > Mammalia > Primates > Cebidae > Sapajus > Sapajus apella. The sequence goes on along the minus strand of NW_022437071.1, from coordinate 1,193,687 downwards.
TTGCATCTACCTTGCGTAGAAACACTATACATTGCTTGAGGTAGTAATCTCCTTTGTTTATTCTGCTTCCACTTCTTCTTCACATATAGAAGAAATAGAATATCCAGAAGAACAACAACAAATGCTCCACAAAATGAAACAAGGTTTTATTTATTAGGTTGAATCATATGAAATTAAAATTATTTGACTCTGTTGACATTAAAAAATTACAATTTATGTATCTTATTCTAAAAATCATTATGTGTACTAATAATATATGTAGGAATGGCTAGTAGGTGAACCTAGAACAGATAGCATGAATTGTAAATTAAGTTTGTCATAAATATTTTGATATATACACTACATTCTAAATTCAATGTGATTGTTTATACAGCTCAGAGTGGTTTTAACTGCTTGCTTGATTTACTGATTGAAAGCTCAATATAACAATGATCTACTTTAAAATCATTTGATGTCAAAGATACCTTGGCTTAATGTTGAGGAAGAAATATTAAGATATAGGAATATCTTTGACAGGACCACTACAATCTTTTGTTAGCCATTACATTGGTTGTGCTTTGGCTTCAGGGTTACACTGGTAAAGCCATGTTGCATCTTCTGTTATAATTCTTCAAAGAAATGCTTCACACTCTTGATATCACTTTTTATTTATTTATTTATGTAAATTTTAATTTATATACAGGAGGCATATGTGCAGATTTGCTGCATAGATATACTGTGGGATGCTGAGGTTTGGACTTCTAGTGATACCATTGCCCAAATAGCAAAAATTATTCCTGATAGGCAGTTTTCAGTCTTTTAGCCCTCCCTCCTTCTCCTAGTTAGGAAAGCCCAGTGTCTATTGTTTTCATCATTGTGTTTGTGTGTACCCAATGTTTAGCTTCCACTTATAAGTGAGAAGATGTGTTTGATTTTCTGTTTCTGTGTTAATTTGCTTAAGATAATAACCTCCATCTGCATTCATCTGGCTGCAAAAAAAAAAAAAAAAAGAATTTTTTCTTTTTTATTTTAATGAGGTCTTGCTCTTTCTTCAAGCAAAGTGCAATGGCACGATTTTGGCTCACTGCAACCTCTGCCTCCCTGGTTCACATGACTCCCCTCCCACAGCCTCCTGAGTAGCTCAGACTACAGGCACACACCACCACACCTGGCTAATTTTTTTGTATTTTAGTAGCGATGGGGTTTCGCCAAGTTGGCCAGGATCGTCTCTATCTCCTGACCTCGACCTGCCCCCCTCAGCCTCCCAAACTGTTGGGATTACAGGTGTAAGCCGCCACACCCAGCCTGTTGTTCCTTTTTATGACTATGTAGCATTATATGGTGTATATGAACCACATTTTCTTTATCCGATTTTATTGGTGGGTACCTGGGTTGATATTATAATTTTGCTATTATAAATATTGCTCTGATGAACATATGAGTGCAGGTGTCTTTTTGGCAGAATGATTTATTTTCCTTAGAGTAGGTATCTAGTAATGGGACTGCTGGATCCAGTAGTGGTTTTGCAGTTAGATATTTGAGAAATATTATTAATAATAATTATGGTAGCTAATATGCCAGTTCCTTAAGGGTTTCTCTGTATATTGTTGCACCATATGTGAATAAACACTATTTATCTATCATTTAAAGAATACACTAATTACAAATAAATTACTTTATTAACAACATATATACATATTTTCTTTTTTCCAGTAGTTTTAATAATTTTTGCTTTTCAAAAATGTTGTCTCTGTTACCAAATTTGTCAAATGTATAGCACAATATTTGTTCATATCATCTTATTAGGCTTTACAAGACAAAAGTTCCTTCTCTTTTTTTCTAATATTGATAAATCATGTCTTTTCTTGATTTTATCTTGATTTGTGTCACTAAAAGATTGCAATGGCTTCCTGAATAATTGATGCTTTTGTCATTCATAAAATGTTTATTTCTCTCTATCTCTGTAGTAAGCTATAATTAGTTTTTCATTAATATGGCTATTTCAGTTTTCTTTTCATTGATGCCTGCCTGATATATGTATTTTCATTCTTTTAACCTATCTTGCTTTTGCTATACGAAGTTTATGTCCTGTACGGAGCATATATTTGATTTTTTTTAAATACAGCTTGACAATACCCACTTTACAATTGGCTTGTTTAAGCTATTTACATAGAATTAAGCTACCAGTGTCACCTTTGTATTTGTTTTGTATTCGTACAATTTTTCCCTATCATTTTCCCCTTTCTCTATTATTTTTCTTGATTAATTGACATTTGGAACAAGAACCAAGTATTTTTCTCATCACTTCATATTGTATTCTTTTTTTGTACTACCTTTAGACATTTCAAATCAGATTCTTCTGGAAATGCTATTCTCGGAATTAGTCTTCTTTGATATTATGTAATTATTGTCCAGGCAATAAGCAAATCTGCACCTATAAATCCTGCTTACAGCAAAATTCCTGCAAGTGCTTCAGTTGTTCTACTCTTCTAAGTTTTAGACGTAACATGAGAAATGTCAGTATTATGAAAATGATGAACATTATACATCATTTTGTTTTAATTGATATTACATTGATCTTCCACTTTCCTTGTTTGATAACTTTTAAGTAATTTCGGAAGATTAAAACCTTGATTAAAGCCAATATTACAGTTCATGGTATGCTTTTACTAAATCATCAGATGTATTTAGTAATTATTCAAGTGATTGAGTTTGCATATGTAAAATTAATGCTCTAAGTAGCTTTAAGAAAATTTGGAATATTGTACAGCATGTTGCACTAGAAAAAATGAAAAGTATTCAGCCAAATAATTGCTTGATTCAAATAACACTCACATTTTTGACATGAGTTGTAAAGAAACATAACTTAAAGGAGTCAAGTTCTTCCTGTAGTAGAACACATAATAGTTCATATGTTTAAATTGGTGGTCACAAACATGTTTTTTCCGAAAAGATTATTACATAAATTTTAAAAATTAGTGCTACAGATGAAATGATTATTCAGTGTAATATAAGTCACTAGGAAGCAGGCTGCCAGACTTTCCTGTACATTGTATTTGTTATAGCTCTTTGAGAGCTCAGAGCTCACAAATTTTCCGTTGTATGTTGAGACCGGGAATAGTAGTATTGTGATAAAAGAATAATGTGCAGACTTTTGCTTGGGGAATAGTTTTAAATGCCAAATATTAATTAAAAGTTAAATCAATTCATGTATTTTGTATTGGCTTCTTCAATTTTTTTGTTTGTACTTGCACAGTTTTTAAAGTGTGGTTAAATGCATATAACATAAAATTTACCATCTGAGCAATTTTTAATTGTACCATTCAATGGTATTAAGTATATCTATATTGTTGCTTAATCATCAATGCTAGCAATCTCTTGAACACTTTTCATCTTGCAAAACTAAAATTATATACACACTAAACAATAATTTATCATTCATCCTTCCCCTCATCCCCTGGTAAGGACCATTGTGATTTAAAAATTTGTTTATATTTTTAATTAGTATGAACACTTAATAGTTGTACATATTATGAGGCATATGTGATATTCTGATACAAGCAAATGTACTAGTGTACAATGATCAAATCAAGGTAACTGGTATATCCATTGCCTCAAGCATGCATTATTTTTTGTGTTAGAAATGTTCCAATTCGGCTCTTTTGGTTATTTTGAAATATACAATAAAATATGAACTATAGCTGCCTTGTTGTGTCACAAAACACTGGCTCTTACTCCTTTCGACTGTATTTTTATACCTGTTAATCATTCCTTCTCTATCTCTCCCTTGCCACTGCCTGTTCAGTCTCAGGTAACTGTCATTCTACTGTCTATCTCTAGGTGTTCAACTTTTTGTTAGCTCCCACATATACATAAGAACATGCAGTGTTTGTTTTTTTCTGTTTATGGCTTATTTCACTTAGCATAATGCCCTCCAATTCTAACTATGTTGTTGCAAATGAAGTGATTCCATTCATTTCTATAGCTGAATATGTTTATATATTTTTATCTCATTCATTTTTATGTTCCCAGTATGTATCTATATCAAATTTTCTTTGTCCAGTAATCTATTGATAGACACTTAGGTTGATTTCACATCTTGGCAATTGTGAATAATGCTGCAAAAACATGAGAGTGCAGATACTTAATATATTGCTTTCCTTTTTAAAAATTGTATAGCTATAAGTGACATTTCTGCATTGTATAGTTCTATTTTGAGTTTTTAAGAAACCTTTATATCTTTCTCCATGTGACTGTACCTATTTTCACTCTCATTAATATTGTAAGAAGGATCCCCTTTCTCTATATTCTTGCCAACATCCATTACTGCCTGTCTTTTTGATAAAAGCCATTTAACTTGGTTAAGAGGTTATCTCATTGTAGTTTCAATTTTTAAATCTCTGATGATGATGTTATTTTTTCATTTATCTGTTGGTCATTTGTATGTCTTCTTTTGAGAAATCTCTATTCAAATATTTTACCCATTTTAAATTAAATTATCATTTTTTTTGAGTTGGTAGAAATCTGTATATACTCTGGTTATTAATCCCTTGTCACATGTGTAGATTGAAGACCATCCTGAATGTCCTCAATCGTATATGACAATGTTACTTTCTATCTTTATGAATTGTACTACTCTACCTCATATAAGCAGAATCATACAATATCTGTCTTTTGTCTCTGACATTTAACTTAGCATAATGTCCTTGTTTTATCAATGTCATATCGTATGTCAGAATTTTTTTCTTTTTCTAATTTTTAATATTTGTGGGTACTTAGTAGATGAATATAGGACATATGGAATATTTTGTTACAGGCATACAGTGTGTAATAATCACATCAGAATAAATAAGATATCCATCACCTCAAGCATTTATTCTTTGTATTACAAGCAATGGATTGTATGTATCCATCAAATTTTGCTTATCCATCTATCTACTGATGAATATTTAGGTTTATTTCACCTTTTAGTTTCTGTTAATAAGGTAGAAATGAACATGTTTATAAAAATACCTCTTAGAGACTCTCCTTGTATTTTATGTATGCATGTATGTATGTATGTATTTATTTATTTAATTTTTTTGAGACAGAGTCTTGCTCTGTGGCCCAGGCTGGAGTACATTGGCACAATCTCAGCTCACTGCAACCTCCGCCTCCCAGGTTCAGTCAATTTTCCTGCCTCAGCCTCTCCCTAGTAGCCGGGATTACATGTGCCTGCCACTACACATGGCTAATTTTTGTATTTTTAGTAGAGATGGGGTTTCACATGTTGGCCAGGCTGGTCTCAAACTTCTGGCCTAAAGTGGTCCACCCATCTGGGCTTCACAAAGTGGTGGAATTACAGGAAGGAGCCACCACACCCAGCCTTAAATACTTTAACTATGTATACTCAGAAATTGAATTGTTGAATAATATAGTAATTATATTTTCAAATTTTTGAGAAACCATCATATTGTTTTCCACAATAGCTTCACCATTTTAGATTTCTACCAACAGTGTACAGGGCTTTAATTTCTCCACATCCTCATCATCATTTGCTATTTTCTGTGTACGTCTGTGAGTATTTCATAGTAACCATAATGGGTTTGATGTAATATCTTATTGTGTTTTTCATTTGCATTTTTCTAATAAATAATGATCAGTATTGTTGTATGTACTTATTGTCCATTTGTATGTATTCTTTAAAGAAATGTTTTAGGAGGTTTATATAAATTCTGAATATTAATTTCTTATCAGAAAAATGATTTACAAATATTTGCTCTCATTTTGTGGATTGCTTTTTACTCCATTATTAGTGTCTTTGACAAAAACAATTTTTTACTTATTATGAAGTCCAATTTGTTTATTTTTCCTCTTTTGTTGCCTATACTTTTGATGTTATATCCAAGAAATCACTGCCAAATTAAATATCATTAAGCTTTTGCCCCATGTTTTCTTCTAAGAGGATTATAGCTTTAGCTCTTATGTTGAGATATTTGATCCCTTTTGAGCTATATTTTATATTTTATTAGATAGGAGTTCAACTTTATTCTTTTGCTTGTGAATAGTTCATTTGTCCGGTTTCATTTGTTGGAAAGTTTTTTTGTTTTTTGTTTTTTTGTTTTTTCTCTATTATTGTGGTTTAAACATCTTTGTTGAGTGTTATTTACTATAGTATCTATTTCTGGTCTATTTTGCTCCATTGGTCTATATTTCTGTCTTTTTTATGTCCGTACCACACTATTTTGATTATTCATTTTAAATTGAGCTTATATAACACTCAAAGAGTTGGAATAAAATTTGACAGCATAATCCATACACAGATTATCTAGTAGAATACTATAGTTTTTATAACTAATCAATAAATAAAAAGTATGTTTCTATTTATACAACATATACAACATATTTTTTCACATTTTAGAATAATTGAAGCTGATGTGGCTAGTCTAGTAAATACTTTTCATGCATTTTGAAATTACATTCTGATGCTAAATACAATAAGGAGGTCAAGATTAATTTGGCAATTCTATCAAAAAAATTTAATAATTATAATGTAAAACTTTAGAATAAAACAAATATTTCTAGGAAGTATTATGTCATAGTTAAATTGGCAGATAATGTGAATTATATTTGATAGCAATTCAGATAATATATAGTATTACTGTTAACAATTATACTATATGTATTAAATGTCTTTCCTACTGTCAAAAACTACTATTCTTAGTAAGCAGTTAATGGAAACTCGAATAGGGCCCTGAGCATTGGTTGACAGTTTATTATAATAGCTAAATCCAGATTCTATGGGTCAAAATCCCCTCTCTTTTATTTCATGCGTATATGAACTTGGCACCTAACAGCTTTTGTGCCTCAGTTTCTTATCTCTATAGGAGTGATAATTTTACTCATCATAAATGGTTGCAATAAAATTAAAAACAGTTTAGAAGTTTGTTTACACACTGATGGTAAAGACATACCCAACTCTGGGTAATTTATAAAGGAAAGAGGCTTAATTGATTCACAGTTCCATGTAACTGGGGGAGTCTCACAATCATTGTGGGAGGCAAAATATATGTCTTACATGGGGACTGACAAGAGAGAGAATGAGAACCAAGTGAAGGGGTTTTCCCTTTATAAAACCATCAGATTTTACAATGCTTATTCACTACCATAAGAACAGTATGAGGGAAAACACCCCATGATCTAATTATTTTGCACAGGGTCACCTCCAGATAAGTGGGAATTATGGGAGCTACAACTAAAAATGAGATTTGGATTGGGACATAGCCAAACAATAGTACTCCTTCCCTGGCTCCTCCCAAATTTTAAGTCCTTACATTTCAAAATTAGTCATGCCTTCCCAACAGTCCCTCAAAGTCTCAATTCTTTTCAGCATTAACTCAAAATCCATAGCCCAAATTCTCACATGGGACAAGGAAAGTCCCTTACTCCTATAAGCCTGTATAAGCAAAATCAAGTTAGTTACTTCCAACATGCAATGGAGGTGTAGGCATTGCATAAATAAAGCCTTTCCAAATGGAAGTAGTTGGCCAAAACACAGGGACTACGGTATTATGCAAGTTCAAAATCCAGCAGGACAGTCAGTTTAAGGCTTAACAATGATCTCCTTTGATTCTGTGTCTCACATCCAGGTCAGGCTGATGCATTAGGTGGGTTCCCACAGACTTGGAAAGCTCCAGCACTGTGGCTTTGCAGGGTATAGCCTCCGTCCCAGCTTCTTTAACAGGCTGGAGTTGAGGAGTTATGGCTTTTCCAGGGGCATGGTGAAATCTGTTGGTGGATCTACCATATTGGGGTCTGGAGGACAGTGGCCCTCTTCTCACACCTCCACTGAGAAGTACGGAATTCTTGTGGGGACTTCAACCCCACATTTCCCTTTCACATTGCTGTAGCAGATGTTCTCCATGAGGTCCTATCCTTTGCAGCAAACTTCTGCCTGGACATCCAGGCATTTTCACACATCCTCTAAAATCTAGGCAGAGGTTCCCAAACCTTAATTCTTGACTTCTGTGTACCTGCAGGCTCAATACCATGTGGAATCTGCCAAGGCTTTGGGCTTGCAGTCTCTGAATCCATGGCTCCAACTGTCCCTTATCCTTTTTTTGCCATGGATAGAGTGGCTGGAACACAAGGCACCAGCTCCTTAGGCTGCACACATCAGGTTGGCCCTATGCCCAACTCATGAAACCATTTTGTTCTTCTAGGCCTTCTGGTCTGTGATTGGAGAGGCTGCCACAGAGGTCTCTGATACACCCTGGAAACATTTTTCCCATCTTGGTGATTAACATTTGGCTTCTCGTTACTTATGCAAATCTGTGCAGACAGTTTGAATTTCTGCTCAGAAAGTGGGTTTTTCTTTTCTATGAGAGCATCAGGCTGCAAATTTTCTGAACTTTTATGCTCCATTTTCCTTTTAAAACTGAATGCTTGTAATAGCACCCAAGTCAATTCTTGAATGCTTTGCTGCTTAGAAATTTCTTCTGTCAGATACCCTAAACTATTCTCTTCAAGTTCAAAGTTTCAGAAATCTCTAGGGCAGGGACAAAATACAACTGCTGTCTTTGCTAAAACATAGCAAGATTCATCTCTCTTCCAGTTCCCAACAAATTCCTCATCTTCACTTGAGAGCACTTCAGCTTGGATTTCATCATCTATCTCATTATCAGAATTTTGGTTAAAGCCATTCCATAAGTCTCTAGGAAGTTCCAAACTTTTCTACACTCTCCAGTCTTTCTGAGCCATTTCCAATTGTTCCAGCCAGTTACCCAGTTCCAAAATTGCTTACACATTTTCAGGTATCTTTACAGCAGCACCCCTCTCTACTGGTACAAATTTATTCCATTAGTCAATTTTCATGCTGCTGATAAAGACATACTAAAGACCTGGTAATTTATAAAGGAAAGAGGTTTAATTGATTCATAGTTTCATGTGGCTTGTGAGGCCTCACAATCATGGTGGATGGCAAAATATACGTGTTACATGGCAGCAGAGAGAATGGGAACCAAGAGTAAGGGATTTTCCCTTATAAAACCAACAGGTCTCATGAGACTTATTCACTACCATGAGAACAGTATGAGGAAAACAGCCCCAATGACTCAGTTATCTTCCACTCAGTCTCTCCCACAACACATGGGAATTATGGGAGCTACAATTAAAGGAGAGATTTCGGTGGGGACGCAGTCAAATCATATGAAAGGGTGTGTGCGTATACACACACACACACACACACACACACACAGAACATTTTATGGTTAATAATGATCACACAATGAATGTTAGTTAAATATAATATAATATATATATTAAGGCGTACCAGAGACCTCTGTGGGAGCCTCTCCAATCACAGGCCCTAAGACCTTGAAGAACAAAATGGTTTCATGAGTTGGGCCCAGGACCAACCTGCTGTGTGCAGCCTAAGGAGTTGGTGCCCTGTGTCCCAGCCACTCTAGACATGGCAAAAGGGGACAAGAGACAGTTGGAGCCATGGTTTTAATATAAATATAAAGAGTATATATATACATATACATACACACACACACACACTTAGAACATTTTATAGTTAATAATAAATACACAATGAATATTAGTTAAATATATCATTAATTAAGGCAGAAATTTATAAATGTTTACTTTCTATTAATCATCACCCTCTGTCTATCTTACATAAAACTCTAGTACTGTAATATTATTGTTGACAAATGAAACTCTTATATCTTTATTCTGTTGCTCATGCTTGGTCAATATTAGATGAATAATGTCTAAGGTCATTCTTTAGTGCAGTGATATCAAACGTTTGGCACCTGACTAGATTAAAACATTGTGTACTATAAAATATATTTAATGAATATCTAAATATTTTTCTAGCATGTCTTTGAATTTGAAGCCTTTAAAATATATACAATTGATTTAAAATGCTATTTCACTTGATCAGTTAAAAGTGGCACTTTGAGATTTTATTTGGATAAAATATTTTATGTGATTATATCAAGATAAGTGAATTAAATGTGTTCTCAGGGTCTGCAAAGCTCTATTTTTAATTTTACTTATTAAAGGGAAAGGAATGCATAAAATGAACAGATTATGTATTTATGTTTCTCTGTATATTTGTACAGAGCAATACAATAGATACATCTGGTTTAAGCTATTATAACTGTAACAGCATGAAATTATACATATCTTTTGATTGTTATGCAGTAAGCAAAGAACATGGCTTTTGTGAATATTTCAAAATCTTCTCATCATGTATTTATTTTAGTAGTCAAATATGCATTTGTGAAAAAGAAATAATATGGTTTAATGACAAGCTGTATGGTACACTGGTAAAAGGACTCTCAGATTATCACTGCTTGTTTGAATCCACCTAAAAAAAGAAAATACAACGTCATGCCATAGTTTTTTGACAGGGATGCTGTAATGTGGAAGATTTTTTGACAAAGGCCTTTCATTAATGTAAAATACAATATTTTATCATAATCAGTGTGACAGGTATCTCTGGCATATTATACCTGAGGATCTCTCTTTCCTGAATTTTAATTCTTATAATGAGCCAGGGAATAGGGTTATAATATAACTGGGTGAGTGAAGTAAAATTGTAGAAACATTTAAAATATTTCTGTATTATTTAATGAATATAGGTATATTTTAATTATAAAGAAAAAATATCATACTTACAGTAGTTTCTCAGTAACCACTAGGGATTTGTTCCAGGCCTCTTTGGCTACCAAGATCCACAGATGCTCAAGTCCTTTGTATAAAATGGAACAGTATTTGTATATTACCTACATATATTCCCTCCTATACTTAAAACATCTCCAGATTACTTATAATACCTAAAAAAATCTAAATGCCATGCAAAAAGATGTTATCCTGTGTTGTTTTTAAAATTACATTATATTTTCTGGAATTTTTTGTTACTTTTATTTTTTATATTTTTAACCCACGGTTGCTGGTTGAGTCCATGGATATGGAACCTAGAAAAATGCAGGGCCAACTGTATATATGCTATAATTGTGGCCTTAATCCATTAAATAAATGTATTCATCAGAGATAAAATTTATGAAAATTATTTACATGGGCAGCAGCATGAGAATGAATACTGCTTTAGCCATTATTTTCTACACTTGTATGTCTTCAGGAGAAATTATCTGACAAATCTAGCTTGAGTATTATATACACTACTTGAATAGAGAGGGAAGGACACCTAGTTTATAGAGTCACAAATGCTATATGCAATAGATAAGAGATAATTTCCACAAAGTTAATTAGGGGTGCAATAGAGAGGGGACATAGATTCTGTATAAGAATGTAAGCACACAAATAACAGCAAATTAACACTGAAATTTCTCAGCTTGACAATAAATTTAAAACCATAAATAAAATAAATGATAGATATATAACTAGTCAAAATAAACATAAATATACAGAACCCCACCACCATAGTTGGCAGATCAAATATTAATACTTTTATAATATTCAAGAGCTTTTTCAGTCTCTTTAACCAGTCTTTTAAATTTCTATGCAAGTATTACAATTTCATATTATGAAATATATACAATGTACCTCTTCTAGTCCAAATTCATTGCCAATATATGAAGAATTACTAAAAAATTGTATTGTGGAACTTCGGGGAAGATGGCCAACTAGCAACAGCTCAGGATTGTAGCTCCCAGTGAAAGTGCAGAGGGTGAGAGGACATTGCATTTCCAAACGGATTATTATTGCCCACAGATCAGGAGATTCCCAGGCGGAGGAGCCCCATGGGTCTCCAGCACAGCTGTTTTGGCTGGCCTGGCTGTTTCGGCCCCCAGCAGCTGCTTTGCAGGCGCCCTGGCGCAGCAATTCGCTGCACAAAATACGCTGGTCCGGGTGCCCTCTTAGCTGACGATAGGAGCCGCGGGAAGGCAGATCGCCCATTCATCTGACTTAAAAGGAGACTGAAATAGGGAGCCAGGCCCGGAGATTCCTGGGCAAAAAAACCCACCAGGAATCTCAGCGCTGCTGTTTCAGCTGGCACAGTGAGTCGCCGCATGGGAAATCATGTAGATCCCAGCGCCTTTTCAACAGGCGACTGGAACACCTGGGAGAAAAAAAAAAAAAGAGTCAGGTAGCCAGGTGATCAGGCTTGGCTGGTCCCACACCCCCCCAACACAACAAAAAACACAGTAACTGAAAATGCTCTGGGTTGAGAGTTTCACAGCAAGCACAGCTGAACCCCGGGTCCAGCTCTGTGGGGGAGGGGTGTCCGCCATTACTGAGGCACTCCACCACTATGGAGGCAGCCTGCCATCGCTGAGGCAGCCTGCCATTGCCCTGCCATTGCCGAGGCAACCTGCCACTACAGAGAGAGTCCACCATTACAGAGGCAGGCCACCATTGCTGAGGCAGTTCTAACTACACCCATATAAACAGGACTGCAGGGAAGATCAAATGGCAGCTGGGCAAAGCCCAGCTCGGCAAAGCCTCTGCAGGCAGACAGTGACTAGGCTGTCTCCTCGCTGGACAGGGCAGCCCTGGAAAAAAAAAAAAAAAAAAAGAAAGAAAAGAAAAGAAAAAAGGCGGTAGCACAACAGAAACTCATAAATAAAGCCCTAACTCCCTGGGACAGAGCACCTGGGAAAAAAAAAAAAAAGGGAGTTTATGAGTTCTGCTGCAGCAGACCTAAATGTACCTGCCCAGCAACTTTGAATGAACAACCAAGCTTACAGCTCAGCGCTTGAGCTCCAATAAAGGACAGGCTGTCTCCTCAAGCAGCTCCCTGACCCCTGTATATCCAAAGAGTCACCTCATAAAGGAGAGAACAAGCTGACATTTGGCAGGTATCCTACTGGGACAAAGATAGCAGAAGAAGAAACTGGTAGCAACCCTTACTGTTCTGCAGCTGCTGCAGGTGATCCCCAGGCAAGCAGGGCCTGAAGTGGACCTCAGCAGTCCTACAGCAGAGGGGCCAGAGAGTTAGAAGGAAAACTAAGAAACAGAAATAACATCATCATCCACAAACCGGAAGTTCACTCAGAGACCCAATCTGAAAGTCAGCAACTACAAAAACAACAGGTGGATAAATCCACAAAGATGGGAAGAAACCAGGGCAAAAAGGATGAAAACACCCGAAGCCAGAACACCTCTCCTCCTACAACAGATCACAACTCCTCACCAGCAAGGGACCAAGGCTGGATGGAGAAGGAGTGTGATGAAATGACAGAATCAGACTTTAGAAGGTGGGCAATAAGAAACTTCTGTGAGCTAAAATAACATGTTCTAACCCAATGCAAAGAAACTAAGAACGTTGAAAAAAGATTTGACAAAATGCTAAAAAGAATGGACAATATAGAGAGGAATATAAGTGAATTGATGGACCTGAAAAACAACACGAGAACTTTGCGAAGCGTGCACAAGTTTCAACAGCCGAATTGACCAAGCAGAAGAAAGGATATCAGAGGTCGAAGATCAACTCAATGAAATAAAATGAGAAGGCAAGAATAGAGAAAAAAAGGTAAAAAGGAATGACAAAGTCTCCAAGAAATGTGGGACTATGTGAAAAGAACTAATCTACATTTTATAGGTGTACCTGAATGTGATGAAGAGAATTAATCCAAGCTGGAAAATACTCTTCAGGATATTATCCAGAAAAACTTCCCCAACCTAGCAAGGCAGGCCAATATTCAAGTCCAGGAAATACAGAGAACACCACAAATATATTCCTCAAGAAGAGCAACCCCAAGGAACATAATCATCAGATTCACCATGGTTGAAATGAAGGAGAAAATGCTAAGGGCAGCCAGAGAGGAAGGTTGAGTTACCCACAAAGGGAGGCCCATCAGACTCACAGTAGATCTCTCAGCAGAAACCCTATAAGCCGGAAGAGAGTGTGGGCCAATATTAAACATCCTTAAAGAAAAGAACTTTCAACCCAGAATCTCATACCTAGCTAAACTAAGCTTCATAAGTCAAGGAAAAATAAAATCCTTTGGGAACATGCAAGTACTCAGAGATTTCATAACCAACAGGCCTGCTTTACAAGAGCTCCTGAAAGAGGCTCTACACATATAAAAGAACAACCAGTACCAGCCACTCCAAAAACATACCAATGGTAAAGACAATCAACACAATCAAGAATCTGCATCAACTAATGGGCAAAACAGCCAGCTAGCATCAAAATGGCAGTATCAAATTCACGCATAACAATATTAACCCTAAATGTAAATGGACTAAATGCCCCAATCAAAAGACACAGACTGGCAAATTGGATCAAAAGCCAAAACCAATCAGTGTGCTGTATCCAGGAAACCGATGTCACATGCAAGGATGCACAAAGGCTCAAAATAAAGGGATGGAGGAAGACTTACCAAGAAAATGGAGAGCAAGAAAACGCAGGAGTTGCAATTCTCATCTCTGATAAAATAGGCTTTAAAGGAACAAAGATCAAAAGAGACAAAGATGGACATTACATAATGGTAAAAGGATCAATGCAACAAGAAGAGCTAATGATACTAAATATATATGCACCCAATACAGGAGCACCCAGATATATAAGGCAAGTTCTTAATGACTTACAAAGACACTTAGACTCCCGCACAATTATAGTGGGAGACTTTAACACCCCATTGTCAATATTAGACAAATCAACCAGACAGAAAATTAACAAGGATATCCAGGACTTGAACTCAGACCTGGAACAAGCAAACCTAATGGACATTTACAGAACTCTCCACCCCAAATCCACAGAATATATATTCTTCTCAGCACCACATCACACCTACTCTAAAATTGACCACATAATTCAAAGCAAATCCCTCTTCAGCAAATGCAAAAGAATGAAAATCATAACAAACAGTCTCTCAGACCACAGTGCAATCGAGTTAGAACTCAGAATGCAGAAACTAACTCAAAACTGCACAGCTTCATGGAAACTGAACAACTCGCTCTTGAATTTTGATTGGATAAACAATGAAATGAAGGCAGAAATAAAGATGTTCTTCGAAACCAATGAGAATGAAGACACAACATACCAGAATCTCTGGGACACATTTAAAGCAGTCTCTAGAGGAAAATATATAGCAATAAGTGCCCACATGACAAGAAAGGAGAGATCTAAAATTGACACCCTAGCATCAAAATTGAAAGAGCTAGAGGAGCAAGATCAAAAAAACTCAAAACCCAGCAGAAGACAAGAAATAACTAAGATCAGAGCAGAACTGAATGAGATAAAGACACAAAAAAACCCTTCAAAAAACCAATAAATACAGGAGCTGGTTTTTCGAAAAGATCAACAAAATAGACAGACCACTAGCCAGATTAATAAAAAAGAAAAGAGAGAATAACCAAATAGATGCAATAAAAAACGATAAAGAGGATATCACCAGAGATTCCACAGAAATTCAAACCATCATCAGAGATTATTACAAACAACTCCATGCACATAAACTAGTAAACCTGGAAGAAATGGATAAATTCCTGGACACTTGCCTCCTCCCAAGCCTAAACCAGGAAGAAGTCGAAACCCTGAATAGACCAATAACAAGGTCTGAAGTTGAGGCAGCAATTAAGAGCTTACCACCCAAAAAAAGCCCAGGTCAGATGGGTTCACAGCCGAATTCTGCCAGACATACAAAGAGGAGCTGGTACCATTCCTTCTGAAACTATTCCAAATAATCCAAAAAGAGGGAATTCTTCCCAAATCATTTTATGAGACCAACATCATCCTGATACCAAAACTTGGCAGAGACTCAAGAAGAAAAGAAAACTTCAGGCCAATATCCATGATGAACATAGATGTAAAAGTTTTCAATAAAATACTGGCAAGCTGATTGCAACAGCACATCAAAAAGCTTAAACACCATGATCAAGTAGGCTTCATCTCAGGGATGCAAGTCTGGTTCAACATACACAAGTCTATAAATGTAATTCACCACGTAAACAGAATGAAAGACAAAAACCACATGATTATCTCAATTGATGCAGAGAAGGCCTTTGACAAAATTCAGTAGCCCTTTATGCTAAACACCCTCAATAAACTAGGTATTGACGGAACATATCTCAGAATAATAAAAGTTATTTACGACAAACCAACAGCCAATATCATACTGAACAGGTAAAAACTGGAAGTATTCCCTTTGAAATCTGGCACTAGGCAAGGATGCCCTCTCTCAGCACTCCTATTCAACATAGTACTGGAAGTTCTAGCCAGAGCAATCAGGCAAGAAAAAGAAATAAATGGTAATCAGATAGTAAAGGAGGAAGTCAAATTGTCTCTGTTTGCAGGCGACATGATTGTATATCTAGAAGACCCCATCGTCTCAGCCCCAAATCTCCTGAAACTGATAAGCAAGTTCAGCAAAGTCTCAGGATACAAAATCAATGTGCAAAAATCACAAGCATTCCTATACACCAATAACAGACTTAAAGAAAGCCAAATCAAGAACAAACTTCCGTTCACAATTGCCACAAAGAGAATAAAATACCTAGGATTACAACTAACAAGGAACGTAAAGGACCTCTTCAAGGAGAACTACAAGCCACTGCTCAACGAAATAAGAGAGGACACAAACAGATGGAGAAACATTCCATGTTCATGGTTAGGAAGAATCAATAGCGTGAAAATGGTCATACTGCCCAAAGTAATTTACAGATTCAATGCTATCCCCTTCAAGCTACCAATGGCCTTCTTCGCAGAACTGGAAGAAACCACCTTAAACTTCATATGGAACCAAAAGAGAGCCCGCATATTCAAGTCAATTCTAAACAAAAAAGGCAAAGCAGGAGGCATCACACTACCGGACTTTAAACTGTACTACAAGGCTACAGTAATCAAAACAGCATGGCACTGGTACCAAAACAGAGATATAGACCAATGGAACAGAACAGAGGTCTCGGAGGCAACACAACATATCTACAACCATCTGATCTTTGACAAACCTGACAAAGACAAGCAATGGGGAAAGAATCCCCTGTTTAATAAATGGTGCTGAGAAAACTGGCTAGCCATCTGCTGAAAGCAGAAACTGGATTCCTTCCTGACAACTTACACTAAAATTAACTCCAGATGGATTAAAGACTTAAACATAAGACCTAACACCATAAAAACCCTAGAAGAAAATCTAGGCAAAACCATTCAGGACATAGGCGTAGGCAAGGACTTCAAGACCAAAACACCAAAAGCATTGGCAACAAAAGCCAAAATAGACATATGGGACTTAATCAAACTCCATAGCTTCTGCACAGCAAAAGTAACAGTCATTATAGTGAATCAGCATCCAACAGAATGGGAAAAAATTTTTGCAGTCTACCCATCTGACAAAGGGCTGATATCTAGAATTTACAAAGAATTAAAACAGATTTACATGAAAAAAACAAGCCCATTCAAAAGTAGGCGAAGGATATGAACAGACATTTCACAAAAGAAGACATACATGAGACCAACAAGCATATGAAAAAATGCTCATCATCACTGGTCATTAGAGAAATGCAAATCAAAACTACATTGAGATACCATCTCACGCCAGTTCGAATAGCGACCTCTGGAGACAACAGATGATGGAGAGGATGTGGAGAAATAGGAACACTTTTACAGTGTTGGTGGGAGTATAAATTGGTTCAACCATTGTGGAAGACAGTGTGGCGATTCCTTAAGGACCTAGAAATAAAAATTCCATTTGACCCAGCAATCCCATTACTGGGTATATATCCAAAGGATTATAAATCATTCTACTATAAGGACACATGCACACGAATGTTCATTGCAGCATTGTTTACAATAGCAAAGACCTGAAACCAACTCAAATGCCCATCGATGACAGACTAGACAGGGAAAATGTGGCACATATACACCATGGAATAGTATGCAGCCATCAAAAACGATGAGTTTGTGTCCTTTGTGGGGACATGGATGAACCTGGAAACCATCATTCTCAGCAAACTGACACAAGAGCAGAAAATCAAATGCCGCATGTTCTCACTCATAGATGGGTGTTGAACAGTGAGAATATATGGACACCAGGAGGGGAGCACTACACACTGGGGTCAGTTGGGGGAAAATGGGGGAGGGATAGTGGGGGGTGGGGAGTTGGGGAGAGATAGCATGGGGAGAAACACCAGATATAGGTGAAGGGGAGGAAGGCAGCAAATCACACTGCCATGTGTGTACCTATGCAACAATCTTGCGTGTTCTTCACATGTACCCCAAAACCTAAAATGCAATTTAAAAAATTGTGGAGTAATTTTAGAAATAGAGATAATTGTTAAGGTGTAGGAAAGTCAAATAAACATGGCCAACCCAAAATACTTTTAATTGAGTTTTTGATTATTTCATAGTCACTAAGGCCAAAGTCCTGACAATAGACATCAATCATCCTTTTGGTTGATTGAAATTTTCCTTTCACAGACATTGGCAGATTCTTAACTATTTTCTTTTCTTCAGTTATCTTTATATTTTATTGACTATTATAATTTCAGATTAATAATCTTCATTGTAAAAAGTTAAGCAATGCAGATTGTACACAACAGAAAAAATTGCTTTCTTTTTACCTCCTTTAATAACTTTCCTTAGCTTTAGGTATCTTTGTTATATAAATTATGTATTATATTTTTTCATAATATTTTCTCTACTTATGCTCCCAAATACCCATATACATGTGTATGCTTGTGTCCTTCTGTGTGAGTGCATAGAGAGAAAGGATAGAAAGGAAGAAATGGATAAAAAGAAAGAAATTTTTTTCCTTATACATAGGGAATTCTATAACATTACTTTGCAACATTTTAATTCAATACATCATGAACCACTTTCTGAGCTAATATGCAAGTC
This sequence comes from Sapajus apella, assembly GCF_009761245.1. Lineage (NCBI taxonomy): Eukaryota > Metazoa > Chordata > Mammalia > Primates > Cebidae > Sapajus > Sapajus apella. The sequence goes on along the minus strand of NW_022437071.1, from coordinate 1,174,915 downwards.
TAATTCATTGTTAGTAGCTGTTTAATGCATACAAATAAGAATACATTGTATGTTTCTTTTCCTTAGGATATTTTGTGATATATATAAGGTTAACAATTTTTCTGATATTTTCTTTTGCAAAAACAAACATTGTTATAATAAACATCTTACAAACATATCTTTATATGCTATTACTTTTATTTTGGTAAGGAAAAGGTTTAAAGTATAATTGCTTAATAAATGGATAGAAACTTTAAAATTTTTGGTTAAAATTACCAAACAAATTTTTTAAATTTGCTATTTTACCAGAAAAAAAGAGTGTAACCTTTTCTCCACATCTTTGCAGTCACTATATTTCATCAGCAATTTTTTGACTATCTAATTGCTGAATAATTGTAGTTCATTGTAATACGGTTTTAGACAGCATTGCCCATAGTGCTTATTAAATCTGCTAAAACATAAAAATGTAAACACACACCATCATTTTTGAATACACTCAGCCAATAATTACCACCACTAAAATTGTCTTTTAAATTAGAAGTCAAGGATATATTTTACTTTCCAGAATTCATTTTAAAAATCAACATCAATTATATAAGTATTAGAACAGTTTCTTCCTTGATTGTCAGTGCAAGGATTTTTCAGTTGTTGAACGGGTTTAGGGATTTTCTGTATCTTGTGGAGAACATGAACAAGATTTAGAGAGGGGCACATTTGGGGGACATAAGAGAAAGTCCAGACAGGTGGTAAAAGCATAACAGGCATATTCTACATGTACACAGATGTGCCAACAGACAAATAAGGTGTGATCATGAAAGCATAACAGAAGACACTGAGAGCTTATCAAACAGAAACCATCTGAAACTTCTTTCCAGATATCCCTTGTAACATCAAAAAACAAAAAAAAAAAAACCAAAAAATATAGAGATTAAAGTATGATTGTTGGTGTAGGTGCATATGGCAAAAGAATGAAAGCTTAGCTAGTGCAATTGTGGATTCTGGAGCAGAACCCCAAAACTCAAAAAGACTTCAAAAAACAAGAGACTCTCACCTAAGGTAATTTTTAGTTTTAGACAGAAATGAAGATTGGAAATCTTCTATTGAAATCAAAATAATATTATGTACGCTGTTCATTAATAATAAGTGGAAAATTAAATTTCTGGAATGGGATTCAAAGACAGGAATCTGTTTTGTGCCAACTAAAGAATTATGCTCTGCATTAAATGTAGAATGAGTGTTCCTTATGTTTAGCAAACTCTGCAACCCAGGAGCCCACTTAAAATAATTTAAAATACAGTAAGGAGCAAGAAATTAATTTAAATGAGTTATTCACGTAGTGCCATCTGCTGAACATTTCAAACAATGAGAAATTCAGATAAGAAAAAAAACTTAAAAGATTTGTTGACTTTTTAATACATAGCATTTTGTGATGTATTCCTAAGAAAATAAATATTTATGAATACGTCTATGCTATGCAATTGAGGGTCTCCAATCTATTTTGGTGAAAAGTATTATTTTGATTTTTTTTTAAATCACATTTGGGACTCTATTATTTTGAATAAACTAAAACTACATTTTTCTCCTACAATATTATTTTCTTCACTAACCACACCAAAACCATCACCTGAAATTATTATCTCCAGTCTTGTCATTCATTAGCTTTTCTATGTGTACATTAGTCATATAAATTCCACAAGATTATTGTCTTGTAAAGTCTGAGAGTTCTTTACCATATGACACTCTCACAGGCCCTCTCAGAACATGGCAGCTTCCTTCTTCAAGATCAATAGTGAAATCTCTTCCCAGCCACCTAAGAAATAATTAGTGTAATGACTACCCCAATAATTTTGCCAAATTCAGTTGGTTTGATATAGATATATGTTTAGCTATTACATAGAGGAAGGAAATTATGTAAGGACATTACTCATTGGAAGTTCTCTTGAATTCAGCTTAATGTGATGGATTACATATTAATGTATTTTATCTCTCTTTTCTTTATAAGGATTCTGGTTTTGATTTGTAAAAATCTCTGAAAGCAAAGATTGTAGACTTTTGTAATTTAACTTTTAATCTATCATTTGCTTTTATTATCTAATATGATTTTTGATTTCCAAGTACTTTCATTATTAAACATCATAATAGGTTTTATAGGTTTTGTTTTTGGTATGATGTTCAGAAAGCTTCAATTGCCACCAATAAAATTGTAGTCATCTGACATCTTACATATTTCTAGTATAATTGTTTCTTGATGTACTTGTATAAGATAATAATACATTCTTTCCTAACATCCTATTGCTCTGAGACATGGTAAAAATTTCCCAAATAGGATGTGCACACATAAAAAAACAAAATAAATAACAAAATTATAGATTTAGGCAAATATGGTGGCTCACATCTATAATCCCAGCACTTTGGGAGGTTGAAGCAGGCAGATCACCTGAGGTCGGGAGTTGGAGACCAGCCTGACCAACATGAAGAAACCCCATCTCCACTAAAAATGCCAAAATTAGCCAGGTATGTTGATGCATGCTTGTAATCACAGCTACTCAGGAGGCTGAGGAACAAGAATCTCTTGAACCCGGGAGGTGGAGGTTGTGGTGAGCCAAGCTCACGCTATTGCACTCCAACCTGGGCAACAAGAGCAGAAATCCATCTCAAAAAAAAAAAAAAAAAAAAAGGTAGGTAGATAGATAGATAGACAGTTATTTGCTAGATAGATTTAAAGCATAATAATCATACTAAATGTAAATTGTTGACATTATGCTTAATAAAAGCAGAGATTACCAGGTGTGATTTTTAAAAAAGCAGAACAAACTATTGCTATCAACAAGGAATTCATTTTTCATATAAGGACATTTTTATATAAGTTTAAAAAGATACATCATGCTAACACTAACAAAAATAAAAATGCAATAACTGTATTAATGTTTAGAAAAAAAAGATAAAGAATATTACCAAAGATAAAATGTTTATTTTATAATGAGTAAGGGGTCAATTCATCTAGAGAAAACAGCAATAGTATATATTTATGCATGTAACAACAGGGTTTAAAAACACTTGAAATTAAAAGGAGAAATGAATGAATTTTTAGTGCTAGTAAGATTTCAACACTCCTTCATCAATAATGCATACAAGTTTCGAAATTCAACGAGACTATTAAAGGTTTGACAAACACAAATAATTACCTTGACATAATTGACCTGTCTAGAAAATTTTACCCAACAACAGACAAATCAATAGACACATTTTTTCCAGTGCACATAACAATTTGCTAAAATACAACAAAAGTACAACAAAATAAATATTAATAAATTTAATGGATTCAAATCACATATAGAATGTGTTCTGATGATGGAATAATTGTATTTTTCAAAAATACAAAGATACTCAAAGTCCTCAAATACTTGAAAGCTAAAAGAACACACAGAAGATTGACTTCAAGCATAACCAGCCTAAGAGGATACATTAAGCCTCTCTTCAGTGAAAATTGTAAGAGCTGTAAAGAAAAGAACCACCATTTGAAGTCTCTAGAAATGATCTTTATGTAAACAGCAAATTAATATATACTACAGAACATCTATGAAAATTCAGTAGGAAAGGCGAGTCTGGTATTTGAACCGAAGCTCTCTCTTTCACCCCTTGAGGCTCAGAGAGATAGTGACTCTGTTTCAGTCAGCAGCAATAACACAGTTAATACAGACAGAGGAATTTCTTCCAATGAAGAGCAGAATGTGTTTCTCATCATGTCTACTGATGTATGTTGCTGAAACTACTTCCCAATAAGCATAGTTAAGAGATGAAGGATCCCTTTTCTTGTTCAATTTCCACTTGCATAATGGAAGTATTTCCTTGAATGTGGTGTGCTGATCGCACTGGGACCTTGATCATTTTGACCCTTTTCACCCTAGGAGAAGCAACTGAGATGACCCCAGGATCCTGACATCTGTCCAGTAATTTCTTCACTCCTATAGTAGCAGTGTCACTCAGTATAGTTTTCCATTGTCTCTCCACCCCCACTTACAAAGCCATGGCTCAGAAATTTTGCCTGGGGAAGAAACAGATCATAAACCAGAGTGTTGATAATACTCTCCCAATAAACTGACCTCAGTTGAAACAGAATGAGGAAATGCAAGTCAACAGGCATTCTCAAGAACAATTAAGGTTTTGGCAATAGGCAATTGGAAAGAGATTTAAGATACAGGATAAACTATAAGGCACCCAGTTTTCTGGAAAAACAAAACAAGGAATAATACAGCTAGGAAGAGTCCTCCTAAAGTCAAAACAAATAGAAAGCATTGATCTCAGAAATTATACTTTCAAGAAAGCCAGAATTTTAAATGGTTGGTGTATAAAGGAATATATTCCTGAAGGCATTGTTGAAAATAATAGAGCTATGAGTTGCAATTAGCGAGGTATCATAACTAAGTGTGGTGGGGAAAAGAAGTTAGACCTACCCAGACCATTGTCATTTCAGGATGACTCTGGGATGCTTCCCTTCTCAGAGGAACATCACTATCTGAACATTACAGGAGGAAAAGTAGACTTTACCAGAACAATCCAGTCAGTAAGCATAAAGATAAACAAGCAAAACAACAAGTCCCAAAGAGGTGGGTCAGCCTTGTGTTTCTACAATATATTACCTAAAATGATTTTCAACAAAACATTATCAGGCATGAAAAGAAACTGGAGGGTGTCCAGGTGCTTGGCAACCTGAACAAACAATTGGACAAAACGCACAAGCAAAGCAAGGAAGGAATGAAAGGCTTTAGTGAAAATGAAATACATACCACAGTGTGGGAGCAGGCTTGATCATAGGGGTTTAAAGGCCCTGTTACAGAATTTTTGAAAGTTTAAATGCACCCTAGAGGATTCCATTTGTTACTTGGGGTACCTCCAATGTAAATGGCGAGGATGAAGTAAAGTTACAAATTCATTTACCACATATGTTCTGTGGAGAGGATATTTCCTGTGACAGCTAAGGTGTAAATTGGCTTGATGTTCCCTGTCTCCAGACCCTATTTTCCTACCTCACCAGGAAACAAAGAACAACAACAATAAAAAACCAGGCAACATAAATGGCCTTAGAAAAACAGGATGTCAGACTTATATATATATAAGTTACATTTTATACACATAAACATTCCAAAGTGGTTATAATAAACAAGTAAGAGAAATGCAAAATGATGTACATGGACAATCCAAAAATAAGATTTAAAAAGAAATTTCATTTTTAATAGCACCAAAAAGATTAAAATACTCACATGGATACATTTAACAAAAGAGGTGCAGTACATACTCTTAAACCACAAAATGTTTTTCATAGAAATTATAAGAAAATCTAAACAATTGGAAAAACATACTGTGTTCATACTTTGGACAATTCAACCTATTAAAATGGCAATACTCTCCAAACTTATCTACAAATTTAACACAATCACTACCACAATCAAAGATGATTTATTTATAGAAATTGACAAATTGATGTTTAAGTCAATTTGGAATTATAAGTGTTTCAGAATGGTGGAATATATCTTGATAAAGAGAATTATATGGAATTATAAGTGTTTCAGAATGGCGGAATGTATCTTGATAAAGAGAATTATATGGAATTATAAGTGTTTCAGAATGGCGGAATGTATCTTGATAAAGAGAAACAAAGTAATAGGACTCACACTTATCAATTTCAAAACTTAATACAAAGCGACAGTAAGCTAAACAATGTTGGCACATGAACAGATACATAAATGAGTGAAACAGAATTGAGAGTGTTTTTAAAAAGAAATGTTATGTTCAAAAAATTGTCAAGTAATCAGGAAATATTTCAAACAATAAAAACCATAACCTAAAATATGTAGTGGGATGGGGTGTAGCCAAAGAAATACTGGGAGAGATGTTTATAGTGTTAAACAACTATTAGGTTTTTGCAAAAATAATTGCTGTTAATGTAAAACCGTCATTACTTTGTACCAGGCTAATGTTTTGGATAAGTAGTTTAAAAAAGAAATCCAATCTGTACCTTAGGAAACTAAATGAGCAAAAGACATAAAGTAAGCAAGAAAAAAAATAATAATGGAGATAAGAGCAGAAATTAATAAAACACAAAATATTAGAAAAAATATATAAAAATTAAAAAATGTGGCCAGGCAAGGTGTCTCATGCCTGTAATCCCAGCACTTTGAGAGGCCAAGGCGGGCAGATCACGAGGTCAGGATGTCGAGACTATCCTGGCTAACACAGTGAAACCCTGTCTCCACTAAAAATACAAAAAAAAAAAAAAAATTAGCCTGTGGTCCCAGCTACTCCGATTCCACATACTGCTTCAGATGTCCTGTAACAGCAGTTCTGAGTATTTTAAATTAAGGCTTTCTCTGGCTTATAACTGCAGAGCCCTCAATACCTCAGTGGTTGTTCACTACTCTCTGTCCCAAAAGAAGCAAAAGCAATTCATTATCAGTAGAAACATATTAATATGCTTTTAAATTTCAGCAATTACACAGGAAAAGTAATTGAACTAAAGAAAATTGTTGCTTTGATTTTATAGGGTATCAGAGGACATAGTGTTCTTTTGAAACTGTACAATGCCACAAGATTGCAGCAAGTCTATTACACTGACAGCAGGGTATAGACCTAATATTTTATAAAGTTATTACTTAAGTTGTCAAAAAATAAAGATCTTGTAAAGGTATCTATTATATTTGAAATTGGAGGAATAGCCAAAATATTAATTTTCACCAAAGCCAGCTTTATTATATCCTTTTAAACTATGGCATTGAGGTGTAGTTTCATTTTCAGTCTAGAAAAAAGAAAGATTGCCAATTGCCAATGTGTTAGGGAGGACATTGTAGTATAATCATTAAAAAAAAAAAAAAAAAGAAAAGAAAAAGAAAGAAAGAAAAGAAAAAAGGTTCCAAGAGATTTGCGAATTGGGTTAAACTTTAAGCCTCATTTACCTATGGAAGTTGGCTTTTTGACTGTCTTTTCACAGTAACACAATTAGGATATTGTACTAGATGAGTTTTATAATCCATTTTAGCACTCATAATTAGCAAAACTTATTATCACAAAAAGCAGATTCAACATAATATCTCCCTTCTTGATGATGGTGTGTATCCATTACATATAAATTGCTAAAAGTGTAGATAAGAAATATAAAACTTTTTTTCAGTACCTGTATTAATTCTCATGCTGCTATAAGGAACTGTCCCAAACTGGGCAATTTATTTAAAAAAAAAAAAAGAGGTTAAATTGACTCACATTTCCCCATGGCTGGGGATACCTCAGAAAACTTGTAATTTTGGCAAATAGGGAAGCAAATATATCCTACTTTATGTGGCAGCAGGAGGGAGAGAGGTGAAAGTAGGGAAAAGCCCTTTAAAAAGCCTTTAGATCTTCTGAGAACTCAGTCCCTATCATGAGAACAGCATGGGGGAAGCCCCAACATCGTCTAATCACCCCAGTGAGGTCCCTTCCCTAGCATGTGGGGGTTACAATCCAGATTACAATTCAAGATGAGACTTTGTGTGGGGACACAGCCAAACCACATCAGCACCCATCTTAGGTTCATTGTTGGGGGTCTGTAATCTGACAAAAGACAGATTATCAAGAGAAAAACAAACAGTTTATCATGTGCAACACATGTCACATGGGAGAAACCTCATTAATCAGTAATTGAAAGGAGTGGTTAAACTTCAGGCTTAGCAAAGAACAATAAATATGTAGATAAATATGAAGATGAAGAAGAAGGCTTTTAGGCTTTCAAGGCAGTAAACTGTGAGGGTGTAAATATATGGGAGAAGCTAGCAAATGGGCTGAGGGTCCAAATTTCAAAATTTTTGGTCAGCTTGTAGTAGGAGATGGGAATGAGTCCCTGCTGCTGATATGTAGGGGCTCAGAGCCAAGCAGCATCTGTGTTTTGTTTGCTGTTTTTCTGTGTTTTGCTTTTTATTCTTTTCTTGGTTGATTGTTTTTGTAAGTAGAACAATCAGGGATAGCCAGGACAGCAAATGAAATGGCATTTTGGTGGGTTAAAACAGTTCTATCATAAAACACCCTCATCAAAGCTGGTTAAATGATGCCCAGATGCAGTGTCTAAATTTCATTCCAAGGAAGTAACATTTCGTGAACTGTTTATAACTTTTTTCTCCAAATGTCATTTTTGCCCAAATGACCTTACAGAAGTCAGGAGGGACCTCAATTGTGGTAAACGCTCTCAAACTTAGAGATATAGTTGTATTTAGTTATACTGAACTGGAAGGTTGCACATACAGGAAAAAAATTCAATCTGACTACTTTGTAGTTGTATCCATATTCATCAAATATTTTATATAGGTTGCTCTACTTCTATTTGCCTTAGTTTCCTTAGCAGTAATGTAGAGATAATAATCATATCAATGGTATAGAGTTGTTAGACCAATTAAATGAGAAATCATTGCAAAGAACTTAGTAGTGGACAAGTGTTTTTACAACTGTTAATCAGTAGTTGTTATTGTTATATTAGTAGATAACACCTATGCTTATTGTATTAGTCATCACAGGGTAATACACATCAGACTCTGTGGTGGGTGTTAAGGATATAGCATTGAATAAGAAAACTTCTGCCCCTGCACAAATTCATAGACACTTGGGGGCGTAATTTGAAATATTTGAGACAAAATATGCTTATGCAAAGGCTTGAAAAAACATGAATGTGTAGTAGTTAATCCTAACTAATGAAAGCAGGCACAGATTTACAAATAAAGTAATGTTTAATGTGCATTCAAAGGTATGTAAAGCAAAGAGAAAATTAGTAGCAAAGGCATGGAAGCATTAGAGTATTATTGTATTGGGGGAAGATTGAGTAATATAGAGTTCAGATGTAAGATTTCTGGAATTGAATCTGGAGAAGCTGATTAATTTATGGTTAAACCACAAGGCAATAGTGAGCTATCAAACGTTTCTTAAATGATAATGAAAACATATTATTATTACTAAGGACACCACTACTGGAGTTTGTATACATACTTTATTTCTGATGGGTTAATAACCAAGTAACTTGAAATACATTATCATTAACAATACTATACTTGCTCTCTTTATAAGAAAAAGATGAGTGACATTTGTCAGGAACTTTTCTCTTAGTTATTTTATACAGCCAGTTTCCTAAATAAAAATAAAACAGCTTCAAAAGGAGAGGAGGACATTTAAAATTCTCTTCATATTTTTTCTTAATTTGTGGGACGATGTGGAAAATGTATATTTTCTTGTTCTTTAAAAAAAAATATTTTGCTTCGTATTTTAAAATATCTGAAAGTAACTATTTTCACATCACCAAATAATGTCAAATAATCTCCAATATACCATTGATACTAATTTTCTTAAGTTTGCAAAAAAGCCTGATCTTAAGAAAAAATTCTAACGTGACTACATTGTTTTTAAATACATTGGCAAGTATTCACTTTAATTTAGAATTTCAATTGTAAACTTCTTTTCTACCCACTACCATTGTTTTCTGTTGCCTGTACATGTTCCATGTGCCTGTCTCATTTATCCTAATTGATCATGAAAGTCTCAGTTGTTTGATTCAAGCAATATTCTCATATTTTTCTAACACTGAGCTACCTTATCTGTATTTCCCTATATCTCATTGGACTTACTGTCTCTGGGTGATTTACATCCTAAAAAGAATATAAAAGCTTTCTAATTTTTCCTTTTGTTTTTTGCTATTTATATGGTGGCAGCAATAGATCGTTTTTGTTCATAGTTTTCTTTTGTACTCACAGATAAAATTCAAATATACTGTTAAATTTAATGATACACTTTTATAGAACTACATGATTGATACTTATTCAATATGTATAAATTTATTGTAGCCTCATTGACAAAAATTAATCATAATTGATGGCTCTAAGGAAAATATTATTGAAAGAAAAATTTAAAACACTTGTTAGCACACAGTGGTATGGAAATAACCTATTATCTCAAACTGTAAGAATTATTTTGATTTGTAGTAAAACAGTCTAGAATAATAAACACATTGGCAGAAAATAACATGAGATATTCTAACCTTCTGCCCTTGAGATTTCGATACTCACAAATAAGTATATAAATAAGTACATACTTAAATTTTTATTATTTAAAAACCTAACATTTGCTTTCATACCATAATTTTTACTAGTTCCAGTGTCATACATTTAAAGTTCATTTGAATTTAGAGATAAACTTTATCTACATTTGAATTTTTTTAGTTTGTTGATAATTTTTCTCTTTTCATATTCTTCACTCTGGAGATTTATTTTGAAGATTGGGTTTAAATAAAGCTATTTTCCAGTACTATAAACAAAAATCATCTTGTTTCAACTAAGCCTTACTTTTTTTTTCTCTTTGTTAATCTCAAATTTTAGGTTTTTCTCCTCCATCATACTGATAGGGCAATTTTTATGATTGGTAGATTTTCTCTAACCCTTTATTAGACTTGATACTGAAGGCTAATAAATGCATGCATACTAGCAATTGAACTTCTGGACTCTATCTCGGTTTTTCTAAAGTGAAATATTCTTTAAATTAAAAAAAACTCTTTTAAGAATGTTTTTATTATGGATATACCTTTAAAATATTGATGAAATTGTCAGTAAAATATCAGGTTTTTCTGATATTTTATTCATAATAGTCATTATATTGACTGCAGATTAAAATACTTTTGATACTCTTTAGTTAAAATTTTATAGAACTATGATTTGAAATAAATAGAAGTGTAACTGCAGAAGCCAATAATAGTGCAATGTCCATTTACAATACATTCTCTGTATTTCTTAAAATTTTCATAAATATTTTCTACCAAATATTGTTTTTAGGATGCCATAAATACTTAAAAAATACCAGCACCTTATTGTCCCTTCCCTGGTATTCCATACCAATACGATATGATCTCCATTATAATGGCCTACTTTAAGAAGATTAAATGCTTTTGCAATTCAAACACAGTAAAATTGGCTTAAAGCAAAATCAAACACCAGTTTGCTGGTTCAGAATTTAAATAGTGGAATGAGAAATCTCTCTTATATTGCTATTGTGCACTGGTCAGCTAAGAAGTAATTGCTTTTTATAAGGCAAATTTGCTTTTACTTTTCTAAGGTAATGAAATGAACCTGAAACATTTCCTTTGAAATCAAAGTCACTATCCCTGAAATGTCACCAGACAAATTCCATCATATAGTTTCAGCAAACACATAATGAGAAAGTTTGGCCTGGAGTTGATTGACAGAATTCTATTAGAAAGCCTTCTCACGCATTCATCTATAATTATCTGTGGTGTAAATCAACACTGATTTGATTTCTTCATATTTGTGTGCCTATAACATGGAGGGAAAACCAAACCATATGTATTTCTCAGAGAAATAGATAATGCAGAAGTGTACTAGTATGTTAGATGCCCAGAACTAGATTACTGATCTGTTTGTGTTATAATACAAAATAGAAAATGATCCAGTGTGACAGCTGGAAAAAAAAAAGCCTTAGCAGTAAATATAATTATTAAAAGTGTAAAGAAAAAGTCAAGTTTTAACATTGTCCATTTATTTACAAGTGCCAATAACAGAAGTTTATTTGTAAATGAAATATGGCCACCCATATTGGTTAAAACTAAACTGTAATAGGTAAAATACCTGTCTGAAAGCTCTATATGTGCTGGAGTCTATAAATTAGAGGTTACAAAACTATTCAGTGGGGATATAATGTTATTTAACTTGAATTTAGACATAAAAGAATGAAAAGTAGGATTGAAAGTTTCTAGAATGAATAAAAGATACAGGTAAATAGTAAACATTAGATATATTCTGTATTCAAATATTCCTATGAAGTGATATCTAGGTAATTACCAATTTTGTTATTTTTCTAAAGAGCACATACAGTTTATGATAGTTTTATTACACAGATTTTTCAAAATAGAAACATCGTAGGGATGTTTTAATTTAAACAGTATTTCAGTGTATGGTTTTGAAATAACTTCTTTACTGGAGAACAAGTATATAAATATGTTATGGTCTAGTAAGCAATTTTTTCTTGGTTCTTTGAAATGCCCGCATTTTAGTGAGTTGATTTGGAAAAGAAATCTGCAAATGGAATACTATAAATCCGTATAATTGAAAAGACAGTACAAAAGCACATGACATTAGGAGATGGAAACTCTTCTTTAGCTTATGTAAAACCACCACTCAAGTCATATTTTATACCTTTATTCAATTTTCTATTACCTCACATTATATAAAACTAAAGCCACATGCTAATGTAAACATCCCTGGCGTACTTCATTGGCTGTTGGGATTCAAGCTCTGTATATAAATCACATATACTTTTGTTTAACCCCAGGACTCATTTGGTTACTTAGAAAGCCCTATTTTATTGTTTTAATTCATACCTTGAGATATAAATTTCTACCTATGTTTTCTTCTCCAGAGAACTTCATAGAGATTAATTGATACATTGAAAACATACTTCTTTCTCAATTTCCCTAACATGATGTTTATAATCACATGATTTATTGCTTACAAATATGTGATATCAAGAGTTATACTTTAAGCTCTAAATGTATACATTAGTGGCAGAAATAATATGTTCCTATAAAAGATCACTTTTTTGGATAACTGAGAAATTTCTACAAAATGCATGTGTACTTAATTTGCCCTTTTTTATCATCAATTTTTTTTCTTCAACAAGTGCAAGTATTTGAAAGCTCTTCTTTAGCTTACTTAAAGCCAAACTCTTCTTTAGCTTGTGTAAAGCACTGTATGTGAAGAAAAGATCCCTGAAAGAATGGCTGACATAGGAAACATAGAGCATCACATTAACTAACTGTGTGATGCGATACTGACACAGCTCAGTTTATTTATATCTTTAAAAATAGTGACATTAGCAATAGTATCAGTTCAGCTTTCTTGTACTGTCTTATTGGCTATAAGCTAACACCAAAAAAACTACCCGCTATAATTAGGATAGTCTGTGGCTAATTCTACATAAAAAATAATAATAATAAGGGCCGGGCGTGGTGGCTCAAGCCTGTAATCTCAGCACTTTGGGAGGCCGAGGCGGGTGGATCACGAGGTCAAGAGATCGAGACCATCCTGGTCAACATGGTGAAACCCCGTCTCTATTAAAAATACAAAAAATATTAGCTGGGCATGGTGGTGCGTGCCTGTAATCCCAGCTATTCAGGAGGCTGAGGCAGGAGAATTGCCTGAACCCAGGACGCGGAGGTTGCGGTGAGCCGAGATCGCGCCATTGCACTCCAGCCTAGGTAACATGAGTGAAACTCCGTCTCAAAAAAAAAAAAAAATAATAATAATAATAAATAAAAGCTATGACATGACGTGTACACAATCTGTGCAGAAATTTTAAAGAACCGACTATAAAATAATTTTTCATCCTGAATTAGGTGATCAAATTGCACTCTAAAAGGTAATGAAAACATCTATTGTTTAAGTAATTGCTATTGTTTATATAAATTTGTATAAAATTACAACACTGCCTCAGAACTTAAAGTACCTAAAAGTATAAAGGTTTTGATTCTAAATATAATAAGAAAATTCATAGATAATAATGTGCTAAATAACAGGTTGTTGAATAAAATTAGATGTTGTTGGTTTTTTGAGAAAAAAATAGAATGCAATTCTAGACAACTCAAGGTCTTTTTATTTTTTCAAGTTAATTTCATTATTTAGCTGCTTGATTCCCATTTTTTAAAAAGGATATTTATTCAGCATGTTGAATGTTTTGTTTAAAAGGTCATTTTGTGTTGAATATAGAAGGGGCTCCTATATATACTCAAGTGAATTGTTGAAAGTAATAACCTTATTTAAAACACTTGAGTATCAATTTTATCTCCAAATGAGATCAGTCAGTAATATTGTCCAATGTGCTGATCTTAGTTCTCCTTTACCAAGTTGATATTTTAAAGAAAAAGTTGGTTAGACTACCTGCATGGGAGAAAGCTAAAGTAAAATTTAGTTTAATTCTAATTATAATCCCCAATCCATTACACCATGCTTTCAGTGTATAAGAGGCTCTGTGAAGATCAATTAACCAGTATGAAGTACTCATGAGGTAGAAGGGGCTAGATTGACCCAGAAAGGAAAGATTGCATTAGCCTAAAAGACATCCTAGAGTAGAAAATTATATTTCCACAATCTGGGAGCACTTTTCATTGTCTTCTTTGGGTACCCTCTTTGTAGAAAGTTGGGTTTTTAATAGTTATATTCATGTCACATTCCATTTTGCCTCTAAGTCAAGATGTTCAGGATTATTGTTTGTTTAAGAAGATTAAGTAGGTATTATAAAGCCCAGAGCATTTTTTAAGCCCAATTGAGCTTGATATGTATTCAGATTTTAAAATTTGTATTTTGATCTTTTGATAAGGGAATAAAACAATCTTTTATAGTTGAAATAGAAAAAAAATGACAACTACAACATACAGATAGCATCTTAATAATAAAAGCTATCAAAATCTATTTAAAAGATTTATCTACTTGGGTATTTATGAACATAGCGGATAGTAGCAATATATTTCCAGAGTAATAGCTTTGTAGTAAAGGTATTTATTTCATAGAAAATCCATGAGATTAAATATATAGTAAGTTATAAAACTCTGCTGTTTGTAATTACAATTATTTAATAACAAATTAAAATTAATTTTGTTAAATATCATTTTAAAGAATTATTTGAAACGATACTCCAAAGCTAAATATAATCACTGTGATTCCATCATTAAAGATGTTTATGTGACATTTTAATAAACAAGGTTATAATTTTAACTTAATCATACATAATTTTTTCCTAAAATATTTTTCAATGATAAATAATTTGGTATAAATTAAGTATTTACCCAAAAAAAAGTGTGGGTAAAATGTTGATAGATAAATAATTAAAATAATTTTTTATGTTGGTTAACAAATAGTTTACCAAGAGCTACTTTTTTTATTAGTTTGTACTGTTTTGATGATAATTTTTATTTTTATTTTTTTTTAAGATGGAATCTTGCTCTGTCACTCAGGCTTAAGTGCAGTGGCAGGATCTTGCCTCACTGCAACCTCTGCCTCCTGGGTTCAAGCAATTCTCTTGCCTCAGCCTCCCAGGTAACTGGAACTACAGACTTGTACCACCACACCAAGATAACTTTTGTATTTTTAGTAGAGATGGGGTTTCACCATGTCAGCCAGGCTGGTCTCAAACTCCTGACCTTGTGACCAGCCCACCTCAGCCTCCTGAAGTGCTGGGATTATAGGGGTGAGCCAGCAATCCAGCCCATTTTTCTATTTTAGTATTTGTTTAAAAAAACTGATTTTGCACAATAATTCATTGTTTTTTTCAGGGTTTTATCTTTTTTTCTTAAGTATAGAGTCTATTATAGAAAACCATGTTGATATTTAACATTTTTAAATGAACTCACTGAAATTATAAATTAGGCAGAGAAAAGTAGGACAATAAAGCAATCTTTATATTGCTTTATATAAATCAGTGTATTACCGATTTCCTGTCTCTAGGCTAAGAACAAGTATAGAATTCTTGTTCTGAATTCCTTAGTTTTCACCATTCTGACTAACCTCTTACATCTTTCCCTTTTCTGTTTTTTTGCACCAGGTTTTGTTGATTGAAGAGTACAGATGTATACAGCAGCAGTTTTGTCAGGTGTAGCAGTTAGAAGTTGTGGTCCACCTTTGCATCCTATAATTAGTAAATTACGTAAGACAAACATGAGCATAATCAGTAACATTTTTTTTCCAATCAAGGAGTGACCTGTAGTGTTACTTGGCATCTTAATCCAATGTGTGCCATAATTGAGGGACCCCACTGCGGGTACATCAATCCCTCCCAAGCAGTTACATTATTAGAGTCTAGGAAAGGGGTGTCTGCCCAGGTAAGAGGGTGAAAGACAGGTGGATCTAAGAGATGGGCCCAATAGAGTGTAACAGGTATAGGTTGCAGACAAAGTGAGGGTACAAAAAGGATTAATACCCTGCTCAAGTTGCAATGTACAGCAGAGACCATAGCAAGGAACAAACTATCTGGAGTGAATAGTGTCTGCATCCGGAGTAGGGTTTGCTCTGCCTCCCGAGTTGTTTTCTTCAGCATCATGTTTAGGACCTGTGTTGTCTGAGGAAATTGCACTGTCCAGTGCTGCAGGTACTGTAGGGTCATTTTCTTTATCTATCATACCCAGCGTACCCAGTTGGATCATAGCCAAACCAGGATATGGTTTGCATCATGATGGAATCCAAAGACGACCTGAGGGGGTGTGAACACAAGCATATCCTCATCTCCATGTTACCACATTATTTGGACCATACCATTCATTACTATTTACATCTTTCCATATGACTGCAGTTTTAATGTTTTGCGAGGCTTTAGCAAAGTGCTTTTCTATAGCTGATTGACATTTATCATCTAAATTTAAGAAATTAAGGGTAAACAAGGGTCACCAACTGTCAGGTCCGTCTGGCTTGTGCTAGTAGTGTTGCAGGGTCCTTACTCATACTCCCCGTTTTTTGTTTTCTGAGCATATTTTTAAGGGTGGAGTAGGCATCTTCTATGACTTGTCCTTGGGAGTTATACAAAATGCCTGTGGAATGTTGGACATGTCATGTGTGAAAAAATTGTTGAAATCATAAACGGACATAAGCCAGATCATTATCAGTTTTAATTTTTGTGGGCCGCCATATAAATGCAAAAGTTAAAAGAAGATGTTTAATAACATATCTGACATATAGAGCGGACTTTCCAGAAAGAGCATGTGCACTAATCAGATGAGTGTTGGTATCAACAGATACATGTACATATCTTAGTTTTCCAAATTCAGGGATGTGTGTAACATTTGTTTGCCATAACTGATAAGGTTCTCCCCTTTTAATGTTGTTTGCCCAAGACAGGGTCCCATAGCCGTAACATCTACCTGTCTTTTTTCCAATTTACTGGGGGAGGAAGTTCAGACAAAATATTTGTTTCCTCCTTGGTATTTTTACCTGTAATTGCTGGACTGATGGAGAAGGGAAGGTTGGTGATGGTTCCTTCTCCCTTTCCTTTTTGGGCTCTTCTGTGTAAAGTAGGACCATAGAAGCCCTAACTAAAGCCCATAACATTAAAGATGTTACTGGGATCCATTGCCCTTGCACATGATGCCATTTAAGGTTTCTCACCATTTGTTCCCAGAGTTCTATGTCTATTGTGCCTTCTGCTAGGAACCATGGGCTTTTGGAAGTAACAGTTTGCATTAGGTCTCTTAATTGAGCCTGTGAAACCAAGGCTCCACCAGCTTTAAGCAACTGTTTCAATAATTTTTTCTGTTGAGCTGATGATAACTGCTGTCCCATGATGAAATCCTAGCCTGAACAATTTGCTCAGATTTGGAAATCCCAAGGGGGCACCAATGACTTACTGACTTACTGACTGCACAGTCTCTTTACTTTCATTTTTGAGGGTTCTGTCAAAATCCTCAATACATTGCAGTGTTGTTACATCAGAGTCACCGTCAGGTCCATCTGGCAGACTTGACAGAGCAACGGATGAAAAACATACACTGATACAGGCTTGCCAGTCAGTGCAGCCAGGGGACCTCTGCCAAAGTCAGCAATTATCCTGATAAGCCAGCAATATTCACATTTATTTAGTACAGATTAAATGACAAAGGTCTCAAGTAAACACCATTAGAGGGTAATTAACATTGCTGACCTTCTGAGTAGAGAATAGTTTTGCTCAAAGGTGTTCAAAGGTCGGTTTTAGGACCACATGAGTAAACAAGCTATTTAGATAAACTCCTCTACATTCTCCTGTTATCTGCTCTATGCTATTAGCTCAAGGTAGGAGGATTAGGCTGCTTTCAGCCATAACCTTCTTCAGAGGATTTTGCAAAACGTCTGACTTTTCAAGAAGGTTTGAGTTTTCTAAAATTTCTCCCAGCATTCTGACTGATCTTCTACACTGAGCAATTTCAAATGGCACTGCTTAGATTCAGATCTGACTCAACTTTAAGTTAGAAGAAAAATTCAATACATTTTATACTCCAAGCAGTGGATCCAAAAAAGATCACCTTTAGACATTTTAAAATTTCATTCTTTCTACAAAAAAGAATGACAGTTAACAATAAGATAAAAATGAATAACTTATTACAGAAAAAATCTATTAACTTTATATGGTAATGCAAGGGAACCAATATCAAAAAATATGTACATAAAATTATATTATCCAAATATATAACTTCAAACCTCAATAAGAACATGAAGAAAGTGAGTTTGAAGAATAATAATGAGATAACAGAATTGAATGAGAAATGGGAGTATATTTCAACTAAACCAAAAATATAGAAAAAAGTATTCCTCAGATCAATAAGAATAAAGAAAGTCATTCTACCAAGAAGACACATTTATTTGTGTATTCATTGCACCACTATTCATAGTAGCAAAGACATGGAATCAACCTAGGTGTCCACCAATGATAGGCTGTATAAAGGAAATGTGGTACATATGCACCATCAGTTGTTGTGAGGTCATAACAGCTAACAACATAATTTACTCTGCAGCAATATGGATTCAGCTGGAGGCCATTATCCTAAGTGAATTACCACAGGGACAAAAACTTAATATCACATGTTCTCACTTATGTCAGAGCTTAGCATTCGTTTCTCATGGATTTGAAGATGGCACAGTAGAAACTGGGGACTATTTGAGAGGGAAGGGTGGTAGAGAGGCAAGGGTTGAAAACTATTAGGTAGTATGCTAAGTGCCTGGGTGATGGACTCATTCATATCACAAAGCTTAGCATCAAACAATATACTCATGTAACATACCTGCACACAAATACTCCCTGAATCTTTTTTTAAAGAAAGAAAGTCAAGATGATAATGAAGAGAAAAAAACAAACACATCAGGAAATTTTATTCAAAATGTAAAGCATAGTGGATAATGGGAGAATTTGGAGTATTAGAAAGAATAATATAGATGGCAGTGTTACATGCCATAAAAGTCATAATACCAAAGAGAAAATTATCAAAATACTTGTGCTGTATAATTTATATGATTTACATATTTAGTATAAATCACTAACTGTTCAACAGTTTACCAATTTTAGGATCACCCTGAATACACAGTATAAAAGAAAATCTATGTAACAAAATAAAATATAGAGTTTACGATATCCAAAAATCTAAAGTAGAGAAGAAAATTTGAAGGTAAAGCAAAGGCTGGGGTGGTAGAGTATAAGATAATAAATATTTGATTATAAAGTAGATTATCAAATGCTGACAAAATATTAGGGAACAGTGACAGATGTTTAAATTTATTACTTAAAAACACAAAGTATCCCAGACCAGAACCAAAAATAGCTAGTAATTATATTTGCAAAAGAGGTGGGGAAAGAAATAAAAAATAATTGAAAGAGTGGGTAGGAAAAAGTAGAGCCCAAGAGGTTTATGTTTGCATTGCAAGTTTTATTTAACTCTTCTAAAATCTTTAACCATGAGGACTTAACACTTTGAAAAATAATTGTGTGCAGTGTGTATATTAACTTAAAAAATACAACACTTGTAAGTGGAAAACCTTAAGTATTATTAGCAAAAATGTAGCCAGTTATCAAAACTCTATGCTGCATCTATTTCCTGAAAGTGATTAAAAATAAACATTCGTTTCAAATTTTCAATACAACAAAAATATGAGCTTTAAAGAACAGTAGAGTATCTAATGCAGGTTATGAATATAGTATAAAATGGCATTACCTACTTTTTTTTTAAATTCCTTATTTGAAATATCTCATAATGCTCTATTAATGAAATTTTTTTCTATGAATATAATCTGCTGTAAAATCAAACTGGTTGTTATTTTAAGGGAACATAGACTCATACATATAACCTGTTTGTTGACAGTGGTTGATGTGATGCAGAATTCGTTACTAAAACCAAATCTAATGCTTAAAGCCAGTATATAGGATCCTTTATTTGTGGATATTTTGCAAATCTGATTGATGCTTATGACTTTAGAAATTTATATCATACATAAATTTGATAATTAAATTACACTCAAAGTGTTCCATAAATAAATCATATTGCTTAGATACTCATTTTCATTTTTGTACAATGCTGTGAGTGTTGGAATAACCACATTCACTTTAAAAATATTAATTTTTTAATCATTTTAGTGTTTTGATAGGATTGAACAATTGTGAGTAACAAATACTGAAAAGAACAGAAACTTAAATAATGATAGAAATTAATTTCTCTATTATGTTAAAATCCAGTTGAGACTTCTATTTATAGTTATTACACCATTGCTGATAATTGAAAAAGCCTCTCATTAAGAAAAAAAATGTGCAAATTGGATTAAAATAAAACAATACATTTTTGGAAGTATTGTGATAATAAATCAGGCATCCAGGACTTAAGAAATCAAACCCTCACAGAGAATGAAAGAAATTGAGATGGCCCAACATTAGAAAGCACTTTTTTTTGTTTCCTTCCTAACCATTTGCAGAGTAAGCATATGAACCATGGATTCCAAACAGAAAGTAATAGACTAGAATTTGAGGCAGCATGCCTGGTCTAGAAAGAGAAATATTGGTGTCCTTTTTAAGCGCTTGGAAATTTTCTAGTTATCTTCATATTACGGATGGACACAGTGGCCAAAGAATATAGTCTTTATGTTTTTAAGCATTAAGCATAGCATAACTGAGGTTTGCCTTATAAGGAATAAAATTCTACACATATATAATTGTTCTTTGAGCATCTGACAAATGATTATTCTCTTAGTTCATATATCTCAATCATGTCACCCTTTTAAATTGTGTTGTTCATGTTTTATATACATATTAATTTCCCTTTATTTTTCAAACAACTAAGAGACATTTTAAAAATACTTTGACTTCAATTAGATTTACCTTTAATTTTTGTCAATTTTGTCTTCATATATGTTGAGACTTTTATATGCATATAGATTTCAATTTACATATTTTTGTCATATTGACTCACCATTATATTATTACAAAATGTTCCAATTTTGGTCTAGCAATAACACCTGCCTCTAAATCCATGATGTCAATATTACTGTAACTACCCTAGGTTTTTATTTATTTATTTATATTTTTGGCTGGCAAGTGACTTTTATATCTTGTGTGTTTCAATATTCAATCTTTCTACTATCTTAATTTTAACTTAAGCCTCTTATAAACAGAATGCACTGCATTTTGTGTACTTGTATCTTATCAAACATCTTAATTTTCTAGTTAAATTTTAAAATTTTACATATATATTAAATATAATTGCTTATTTTTCTGGGTTGATAAATCCACTCTCTTTGTTTTCTGCTTCATGGTCTTCTGTTCCCTAGGCTGGAAGGCAGTGGTATGATCATAGCGGTGTAACCTCAAATTCCTGGGCTCAAGTAATCCTCTTGCCTCAGCCTGACAAGCAGCTAGTACTGCAGGCATGGGCCACGATACTCTGCTAAGGTTGTATCTTTTTTGGTAGAAACAGGGTTTTGCTACCTGGCACATGCTGGGATGGAATTCTTGCCCTCAAGCAATTATCCTGCTTTGGCCTCCCAAAATATTGGGCTTACAGGTGTTAGCCACTGTGCCCAGCCCTTCTGACATTTTTAGTGCCTTTTTTACCTTTTCAACTTTTTTTGATAATTGAATAATATTTTATTTATTTATTAAGTGTATATTCTTTTACTTTTCTTTTTGATGTTCACTCTAGAAATTACAAGATGGATCCTGAACTTATAACAGTCTAATAGAAATGATTACACTTTCACACACAACCTAATACATTGCTTAAAACAGAATAAGTTATTATAAGGAGCTCAAGACAGACAACTACAAAGGATGAAAAATAAGACATACGATGAATTAACCAAATAAAGCCATAAGAAAATAACAAGACATCTTTAGAATGCTACAAGAAATTTAAACACTAAGCGAGAATTCAGCACTTTGGGAAGCCGAGACAGGCAGCTCATTTGAGGTCAAGTATAGGAGACTAGCCTGGCCAACATGGTAAAACCCTGTCTCTACTGAAACACAAAAATTAGCCAAGCATGCTGGTCGGTGCTTGTAATTCCAGCTACTGGGGAGTCTGAGGCAGAATAATCGCTTGAATCCAGATGATGGAGTCTACAGTGAGCCAAGACTGTGCCACTGCACTCTAGCCTGGGCGACAGAGTGAGACTTTGTCTCAGAATAAAAATAATAATAGTAAGAAGAAGAATTTCATACCTTGTTTAGCATTCTTTAAAATTAAAGGTAAAAAACAAATTTTTTTAAAAAAATGCCAAGACTAATGACTGAAACTAAAATAACATTAAATGATATTAATCCCTTGTTGAATATATGGTTTGCAAGTATTCCCCTGCAATCCATAGGCTGCCTTTTTATATTACTATCTTTCATTTGCTGTCCAGAAAGAAGCTTTTTAGTTTGATGTAGTCCCATATATCTATTTTTTCTGTTGTTTTCTGAATGATATTACAAAAATCATTGTCAAGAACAATGTAAAGAAGCTTTTCCCCTATTTTTTTTTTTAAATTGATTCAGAAGGTACATATGCCAGTTTGTTACATGGATATATTGCATATTGTGGGATTTGGACTTCTAGTGTACACATCCTCCAAACCATAAATATTGAACCCAATAGAAAATTTTTCAACAGCCACTCCCCTTTTACCCCCACATCCTTTTGGAGTCCCCAGTGTCTATTACTTTTCTATGCATTTTTTAGCTTCCACTCATAAGTGAGAATGTGCAGTTATTTATTTTGTGTCTGCGTTTTTCACTTAGACTAATGACGTCCAGCTACATCCATGTTGTTGAAAAGAACATGCTGTCTTTACTTTTTGTGGCCACAGAGCATTTTATTGCATATATATTATACATTTTGTTTATGCAATCATCCTCTGAGGTACACTTAGATTTCATGACTTTGCTATTGTGAATAGTGCTACTATAAACACATGAGTGCAGACGTCTTTTTGATGTAATGATTTCTTTTATTTTGGGAAGACACCCAAGAGTGGGGTTGTTGGGTCAAATGATAGTTCCATATTTAGTTCCTTTAGAAATTCTCATACTATTTTCCATTGAGATTGTACTGATTTACATTTCCACCAACCGTGTACAGTGCATAACAATTATCTTTTCTCTGCATGCTTGCAAAAATCTTTTTTTTTTGATTTCTTAGTAATTGCCCTTATGACTGGTGTGAGATAGTATCTCATTATGGTTTTGATTTGAATATCTTTTGATTAGTGATGTTTAGCATTTTTTCATTTTTGTTGGATACTTGTATGTCTTCTTTTGAGATATGTCTGTCCATGCCCTTTGCCCACTTTTTAATGGGGATACCTGGTTTTTTCATGATGGGTTGTTTGAGTTCCTTTTAGATTCTTGATATTAGTCTTCTGTCTGATGCATAGTTTGCAACTATTTCCTCTCATTTCATAGGGTGTCTGTTTATTCCTTTTATTCTTCTGCTGTGCAGCTCTTTAGTTTAAATCCATTTGGCTATTTTTGGTTTCGTTGCATTTGCTTTTGAGGTCTTAGTCAAAAATTTATTAATTTAGGTCTTATATTTAGGTATTTCACCCATTTTGAGTTGGTTTTTGTGTATATTGTGAGATACAGGTCCAATTTTCTTCTTTTGGGTGTGGATATTTATATTCCCCAGTATCATATACTAAACAGACTATCTTTCTCATTTTATCTTCTTGGTGCCCTTGTTGAAAATTAGTTTGCCATATATGTTTCAAATTATTTCTGGTTTCTCTATTCTGTTCCATTGCTCCAAATGTCTGTTTTTATGCCAGTAGCATTACTTTGATTACTATAGCTTTATAATATAATTTGAAATTGGCTTTGTTTTCCCTGCTTTGGTGATTTTGAGTCTTTTGCGGTTCTACATAAATTTTAGAATCATTATTTTTATATTTTTTTGTGAAGAATGCCATTGGTACAGTGGCTTATGCCTGTAATCCCAGCACATCGGGAGGCTGAAGGAGAACTGCTTGAGCCCAGGAGTTCAAGACCAGCCTAGAAAACACAGTGTGAGACTCTATTACTTAAAAATTAAAAAAAAAAAAATTAGCTCGATGTGGTGCTGGGTGCGGTGGTGTTCACTTGTAGTCCTAGTTATTCAGAAGGCTGTCAGGAGGATTGCTTTAGCCCAGGAGTTGAAGGCTGCAGTGAGTTATAATTGCCCCTCTATGACAGCCTGGGTGTTAGAGTTAGATCCTATCAAAAAAAAAACAACAAAAAAAAACCTGTCTACTGGAATTTTTCTAGGGATTGTATTGAATTTGTATATTGCTTCATGTAATACAAACACGTCAACAATATAGTTCTTCTAATTATTTTTTCATTTATTTTTTGAGACAGGCCCTCTATTGCCCAGGCTGGAGCACTATGACATTATCATGGGTAACTGCAGCCTCAACCTGCTGAACTCAAGCCATCCACACACCTCAGCCTCCCAAGTTTTCAGTGTACAGATATTTTACCTCCTTAGTTAAATTTATTCCTGAGTATTATATTAGTTTTTATATTATTGTAAATGAGATTGTCTTGATTTAGTTTTGGAAAGGTTGTTATTGTTGTATAGAAATTCAACTGATTTTTTGTAGGTTGATTTTGTGTTCTGTAACTTTATCAAATTTATTAATTTTAGTAGTTTCATGGAATTAATCTTAAAAATATAGAAAGAACTCAGAATTTAGTAGCATAAGAACAAATAATTCATTTTTTAAGAAAATTAAAATAAAACCCTGACATTTCTAAAAAATGGACATATGAATAGCCAATAGACTAATAAATTAGTCTACTTGAATAATTTTTTAGTAACATGACGAAAACACAGGCAACCTAAGCAAAATATAAAACATGAGATCACCTCAAATATAAAAGCTCTGCTTTCATATTTTCAACAAAGTGAAGATATAATCCAAGGAATGAAATAAAATATTAGCAAATTACTCTTCTGACAAGATACTAATAACCAGAATGCGTAAGAAGCTGCTCAAACAACTCAACAGGAAAGAAGAAACAAATAATCTAATTAAAAAGTGAACAAAAGATATGAACTGACATTTCTCAAAAGAAGGCATACATGTGACAAATATATGAGAAAATGCTCAATATCACTAATCATTAGAGAAATGCAAACCAAAGTTATTATGAGATCAAATCTCATCCCAGATAAAATGGCTTTTATTCAAAAGACAGGCAATAATAAATGCTGGTGAAGATGTGGAGAAAGGGGGAAACTGATAGAGTATTGGTGGGAATATAAATTATTACAAGTATAGATGTTACTCAAAGATTTTAAAATAGAATTACCATATGATTCAGTAATCTCACTGATGTGTGTATATCCCCCCCAAAAGAAAATGAAATCAGTATATCTATCAAATAGAGACCTGCCAACCCATGTTTACTGAAGTATTATTTATAAGAGCCAAGTTATAAAGTCAAGTGTCTAACAAGAGATAAATGAATTTAGAAATGTGGTATATATTGCACAATAGAATACCACTGAGACATTTAAAAAAATGAAATACTGTCCATCTGTAACAACATGGATGAAACTGAAAGACATTACATTAAGTGAAGTAAGCCCGGCACAGAAAAACAAATATCTTATGTTCTCACTATCTGAGAGCTAATAAAAATAAAAGTAAGTAAAGCTAATCTCATGCAGACAAATAATAAATGATAGTTACCCGTGGCTGGGAAGAGTAGTGAGGATGGGTACAAATATATGCATGCACAGAATAAGATCGAGTAGTTGGTAGCACAATAGAGTAGTAATATTTAACACTAATTTATTGTATCTTTTAAAATAACTAAAATAGTGAATCTGAAATATTCTAAATACAATGAAATGACAAATGTTCGAGGTGATGGATATTCCAATAATCCTGAATTGACTATTACACATTATATATTTGTATCAAAATATCACATGTCCCATAAATATGTTTAAAAATTATGTATCCATAATAATTAAAATTTAAAAAAATAAAAAAACACTAATCATGACAAATGAAAATTAGAACCACAATAAGATATCACCTCACACATCTCAGGGTGCCTGTTATCAGAAAGAAAAGATATAACAAGTGTTGACAAGAATGTGGAGAAAAGGAAACACTTGTACACTGTTGCTAGGAAGGTAGATTGGTGCAGCTACTGCAGAAAACTGTATGGGGGTTTTTAAACAAACTTAAAATAAAACTATCATATGATCTAGCAATCCCTGCTTAGGTATATACACAAAGTAATTGAAATTACCTCCATATAAAAACATCTGCACTCCATGTTAATTGCAGCACTGTTAATAACAGCTAAGATATGGAAACAAATGATGTGTTTGCTGAATAAATGAAGAACTATGATAAATAACATAGATGGATATGAATAAATATTGATATAGATATAGATATATTTTCACAGAAATATTCTAACCACCAAGAACATTGCTTTGTTCGTAGAAGATACTGAATAAAAAAATGTTTGTAGAAACACCAAACTACCTTAATCACTCTAAGAAAATTATTATAATAAATTTCAATTTAATTAAAAAGTTACATTAAATTAGAAATGATCTCAGTAATGCTATGTTCTATTCATTAGCAAACTAAGTAAAGCAAACATCAATGGAAATAAGTTTAGCCTAAATAGTGGATTTAACTAAATCTTACAAGACCCGCAGTACAAAGATCATTATTACAGAATAATAATATTATGTACTTTTGCAGTATTTAGCATAGAAATAAGCAGCAATATGTGGTCACAATTATAAAGTGTTACCTAGTGAAATGAGTGACACTAGTTATGCCATTGATACCAAGTTTACTATTTTCTTCTTTCTGTGCGACGTGGGGCAAATGCCAAAATTAAAGGTTTTATCTAAATAAGCAGTTTAGGTATAGTGAAATTATCTTACTTAAATTTTGTTAGCATTGCTCTCAACAGGAGTCTAGGTATTTCAATATTATTTATTCCCTGACTCTATTGCTTTCCAAACATGAGTCAACAAGTTTAAAGATCTGCCTTAATTTTTATTTTAGGGTGAACAAACTTCTGATTTGATCTTATATGTTGCAGGTATCTTCCTACTCACTAGAAAAGTTTTACTTTTCGCACAAATACTTCCACTTAAAATATTTATAAATATTAATTCATAAATGTACTCCATTCTGACCATTCTTCAATATTATAGTTAATTTTACCTTACTCTTAAGGTTGTGTGTGACTCATCCTGCCATCTTGTTCTCTCTTACCTTACAGTAGACCCATAGAGGAAATACTACCTGTACTCATCATTTTAAAGTTCAGCATTGAAAGACCAACAAAATGAAATTCAGTAATAATAGATATTTATGAAAATTTAATTGTTATATCAATTAAAAGAAGGTGAAATGCTAAAAAATACAATGTATTTGTTTAAAGCACAAGGAAGTTTCCCTTATTTGAAATTCAGAGCAACAGTCACTCTCTTCAGAAGTCAAAATCTACAAACCATTATTTAATTAAAACAATAAAATCTCATAGTCCTTGTTTAGTCAAAATAGAGAGAAAATACCATTAGAAAATAATATGTAAATTACTTCTTCTTTTCTTTTTTTGCTTCCTACTCTTTTGCTCCTGAAGAATGACATTTATTAGACAATTCCTAAAATTATTAAATCCTATAAATAAAATTACATGAATAAATCACTATGATATTTTAAGTCTCCTTAACTTTAATTTCTACAGAAAACAATTATTGCTCTTTTTTAAGATCATCACAACATCCATGAAAATATGTAATTTGCATTTTAAATCATTTTCATCCTGAAGAATGACAATGCTTTTTCGTGATTTATAATTTTGTATAATAGAAACAACAGCTTCATCTATCTTAAAACCAAGTATATTTGAGTTACCATGGAAAGAATTTTATCAGTTAAATTATATAATAACTCATAAACACTAAAACAAAATATTATCAATTTTTCTAAAGAGTTGCCACATATGTACCCATTGACCTGCATTTTCTTTATGTGAATATCAGTTTGGATGCAAGAACAGAGTTGACAGGATTTTATTAAGCTAATGAAGGTTTGTACACCTTTATTGTGTTTGTACATATTTCACATATTCAGCTTTTGAGTTAGCCATGTCATTGTGAAAAGGTAAGGGGCAAGTTTACAATGACAATACTGACTATACTTTCTATTTCTTCTTTAAAAATTGTGTGCATCAGAAGGCATCTAAAGATAGGCTACTCTATAATTACCACTGATGTCCTGGGCAGCCTGCCATTGTCACAGCATATTTTATAGACAACCATAAATAACACTCCCAGCAGCATATCAGAGACAATTATCCTGCACCATCAGCCTCATTGTTTTGATTTAGTGGGGTCTTGGAAGCAAAAGCAATGCTTACTTGTCACACCTAACTGCAGAACTCTAATATGTTAGGCATTTCTCTCAGGGTTCATTATGTTTGGCTTTGTTTCTATTATTGTAATGCTCATTTTGTGTTTCAAAGGTGAACACATAAAGACATGAATTTTCTGTCTTTTCATGAATGAAACATATATACAAGGAAGTTATGGAGTTTGCTGACTAGTGTTTATAACCTGATTTTTTTTCTTTTTTGGAGAGAAGAGTGGAGAATGGGAAGATGTACACTTTTTATAAGCATGGTATCCATAATTTTGTATTTCTAAATAATTTTACATTTTAACTACTCAGTCCTTTACATATAAAACTCATATAAAGTTTTATATGTACGGGTTGTTTCCTAATCCTCTGCTCATCATTTACATATGTTCCACTCCTTCCCTTCAGTCCTTAATGTGCTGTATTCTTCAAGCAGCTCAAATTTCTAATATTTGTACCTATTTATAATTGTCAAGTTCACTGCACAATTTGTTATGTAAAAAGAATAATAGACAGTTTAAATATCAAATTAAAGAAATAGAATAAAGTTTCATATAGAATTTAAACATCTATTTTCTTGTTACATTACACTTTAACTATTTGCTTGAAGTTCCTAGACACAAGCCACACCCTAATTGAACATACGGATCAGTTCACTATTTCTGAAATTATTTGTATGTGTCCAAATTATATAGGGAAAGAAAAAGCTTACTTTTTAGGAAAAATAAATTTTTATAATTTATAATTAAACTTACTCCGTTGTCCACATTTTAAAAATAATACAGTGTCATTATACAATTTCTTATGTACCTCTTAAGATAATTATACAATTAAAGTTTAATATATCAAAGTAACAAGTAATTTGCATTTTATTGTGTGAAAGTGTCAGTATTCACCTATACTCCTAAAATATCCCTAAAATAGTAAAATCTTACTATCTTTATAATCTTTACAACGAAAACAAAAGCTGTTGGCTATTTTAGTGACTCTTTCTTTTCTAGTTTTCTTTCCCTTCCTTCCTTTTTTCCTTCCTCCCTTTCTTCCTGATAGGAGCTTTTATCTATAAGACATAAAAAATAAAGAATGTGCCTGCAAATTTAAGACAGAAAATCTTTCATCAATCTATATTGTACTCAGTTGAATTCACACTGTGGGTTGAACTTTGTAATGGATGCAAATATATATCACACTCTGTACCCACAGAAAGCTTATGATCTATTAAGGATATGCTAATTTGCAAGTTTAATGAAAGATGATATGTTCAATGAGTCACATAACAGGATAACGGAGGTTCAATGAGGAAAAGCTGTCTTCTGAAGAAGAAATCAGAATAGTTGCATAAATAAAGTTTTATATTAGCTGAGCCTTAAATAACAGGCAATTTATCAAAGGATATAATATAGCTTTAGTTATATAAGAAAATAACAGTGTTAGCCAGGCCCAGCGGCTCATGACTATAATCTCAGCACTTTTGTAGGCTAAGGTCGGTGGATCACAAGGTCAGAAGTTTGAGACCGGCTTGGCCAACATAGTGAAACCCCATCTCTACCAAATTAGCTAATACAAAAATTAACCAGGCATGGTAGCAGGTGCCTGCAGTCCCAGCTACTCAGGAGCCTGAGGCAGGAGAATCGCTTGAACCTGGGAAAGAAAAGAACAGTTTTCTTTTTGCACATAAAACCACAGAGAAATATCTAAAAGTGTATAAATTACAGATAAAATGTCACCATGAGTACTAAATGAGTATGGAAATAAAACCTATCAAGTTCATATAATTTTTTATGGTTTTATGGTTGTATACATGTCAAAATTTATTAAATCATACTTTTTAAGTATTTTTCATTAATATCAGTTGTACTTCTATAATTTTTTTTTAATCCAGTATCTTTCCACTTTAACATTTAAAATATGTAGCTTGGTTGTGAAAGTACCATATAAATGAAAATATATATACATATATATATGGGGTGCTTCAAGAGATCAAAGCTGCTAACAAATTTCATCAATATAAGAACTTCCATTAACCAGGAAAAATATGTATGACATTGGTAAAATTCTACCAATGTATATAAAAGTGTTAGCCTGTGATCAACTGGAAAGCAATATATGCCATGTAAAAAGAAAAAAAAAAAGATAAAGGACATGTTTAAGATGTTAAAAGGAATGTACTCTACAATTTATTTCTTCAAAGAATTTCTCATGAAGTGTAAATATTAAACAGTGATATTTTGCTGTTAATTGATAATATTATAGTAATGCATTTTCTAACATATTTAGCAGTAGGAAAATATAATAGCTTTAATAATGAACAAAGTATTAACCTTTCTCAACACTGAAGCATATTTCTTAGCTGATATTAGAGTATATAGAAACTATTGATATAGTTTAATTTATAAGAAATGAAGCAATAAAAAAAGGATTTTTATAAGTGAAAAAAATTATTTTTCATCTTCAGGTGCTATGCTTCAGTTTACTCAACTGATCAATCAAATATAACAATACAGTTTATTTTCACCTGTGTGTATTTAAATTTTTTCCTACTGTCCCTATTTTTACATATGTTGTGTACACTTCAAGTAGCATAAGATTTTCCTAGAGATTTTACTTAACTTTACAAATGATTTCTATGTTATACATGTTGTGATTTTTCTGCAAACTAGAATTGAAGCATTTATTTGTGGTATGAATGCAAAGAGTTTCAGGGCTCTACTATATTGATGTTTTCCTTTTGGCACTGATGTCCTTATGGTAGAAGTTAAAAGAAAATGATGGGAGAAACACTTATTCTGGCAAGTTGTAAATTGAAACAAATCTTCTCTCCATGACCAGGGTGTTTTTCTTATCTCACTGACTTCTAATCTGTGCCAGTCATTCCTCCTATCTCAGATAAATTATTATTCCAAGTTTTCCTGAATTAACCTGTTTCTGCAGTTAGAAAAATTCCCTTGCCTTTAATTCTGTTATCTTATCAATCAGTTGTAAGGGGAAATGACTTTCAATTTTGGCAAATGATAGTGTTATACACCATTCTAAGCACCTTTTTATACATTAACTTAATTCTCACAAGTATCATATGTAGTAATTACTTTTGTTAACCCCATTTAAATGGTGAGAAAGTTAAGATATCTAGAGTACTTAAGTAAGATTCCTGTATTCATATGGCACATGAGGCAGAGCTGAGTTTTAAAGTCGATTTTTTAATTTGATTACATACTATACTATCTTTTATTTAATCAGAAAAATGTAAATAAATGTTAATCATCTCTTACATATGACATAATGCTTTTAAATCAAGATTAATGTAATTATCAAAAGTTTTAAAAATTGTCACAGGGGAATGAAATGAATTATTTTATTATGCTATAGCTTTGGTTTCAGGACATATTTATGTTAGTTATATATATGTAAAAATTCTACTGCACCTACAATAGAGTTGTGCAAAACTCTGATATACCTCTTTCACTTCTCTTTTTCTTCTTAATTTCAATAGGTTTTTGGATAACAAGTTCTTTAGTAGTAATTTCTGAGATTTTGGAGTACCCTTCAAATGAACAGCGTGCACTGTATCCAATGTGTAGTCTTTTATCCCTCACTACACTCCCACCCTTTCCCCTGAGTCCCCAAAGCCCATTTTGTTATTCTGATGACTTTGCTTCATATAGCTTAGCTCCCATTTCTGAATAAAAATAGATAATGTTTGGTTTTCCACTCCTGAGTTACCTCACTTAGAATAATGGCCTTCAATTCCATCCAAGTTGCTATGAATGCCATTAATTCATTCCTTTTTATGGCTGAGTAGTAATCACATATACAGGTATTGATCGACTTACGACCTATGCAACTTACAACCATTCGGCCTTACGACCACAATGTTTTGCAAATATTAAACCAGTTGTACTGGTAATGCAGTGTTTTACTTAAACCTGATGGATGTAAAAATGAGAAACAAAATGGTGTAGAGATGATAAAAATGTCATAAAATGAACAAAGAAAATTATGATATATAACAATAATGAAAGAAAATTATGATAAAATATGACTTAAAGATTTTTATAACATCATTTCACAGTACTGTACATATAGCCTACTCAACTTACGACCAAAATCGTGTTACGACCAGTCTGTCGGTACCAATCGTGGTCGTAAGTCGAGCACTAGCTGTGTATGTATATATATGCACAGATATTGCAATCTATCAGTCAGGGTGGTGGAAAAAAATATAGAATGACACAAACCTTCTTAGAAGGCCAGAAGGTTTTGCAAAAGCCTCAGGAGACAATCAATTATGGCTGAAGACAGCCTAATCCTCTTACCTTGAGCTAATAGCAAAGAGCAGATAACAAGGAAATGTGGAAGAGTTTATCTAAATAGCTTGTTTACTAGGACCAACCTTTGATCATCCATGGGAAAAACTGCTCTCTACTGGAGGGGTCAACAATGTTAACTACCCATTAATGATGTTTACTCAAGACCTTTGTCATTAAATCTGTACTACATAAACATGGAGCCTCTCTAGCTGATTGTAGCAGCACAGTGGGATCAGCTCTTTGGTGGTGCCAAAGCACTGTTAGCCACCTGGCCATGCTCTGTCAGGCAAAAACCTGTGTCAGGGTAATTTTTCAGCCATTGCTTGGCCAGAGTCTGCCTGTAAGACTCTACAGCTGTTGCCCTGTGTAAGGAAGCTGCAACAGATTGAGGACCATGACAGAATCCTCAAAAATGAAGGTTAAGAGACTACACAGTCAATAAGTCAATAAGTCAGTAAGTCAATAAGTCATTAGTCATTTGTCCCCGCTCAGGATTTCCAAGTTTGAGGGAATTCTTCAGGCTAGGGTTTCATAATGGGACAAGAGTTATCAGCACAACAGAAAAAGTATATAAAAACATTGAAATGGCTGCTTAAAGCTAGCCGAGCATTGGTTCCACAGGCTCAATTAAGGGACCTAATGCAAACTTTGGTTTCCCAAAGCCCTTGGTTCTCAGCAAAAGGCAAGCCAGACATAGAGTCTGGCAATGAGTGGGAAGAACTGTTAAACAGCATTATGCACAAGGGCAACAGGTCCCAGCAACATCTCTAATATTATGGACCTCAATTAGGGCTGCTCAGGCCCCTCTATACACAGAAGACCCTAAAAATGGAAGGGAAGGGGAACAATCACCTACTTTACTGCCTCTTCCTCCTCTCTCAGTCCAGCAATTACTGGGTAAAAATACCAAAGAGAAAATGGAGAGATTTTGCCTGAGCCCTCTCCCACAATAAATTAGAAAAAAGACAAGGAATAT
Organism: Sapajus apella; assembly: GCF_009761245.1. Classification (NCBI taxonomy): domain Eukaryota; kingdom Metazoa; phylum Chordata; class Mammalia; order Primates; family Cebidae; genus Sapajus; species Sapajus apella. Next base: position 1,141,226 of record NW_022437071.1, on the reverse strand, counting down.
TACAGCTGAGCAACCCTGTCTTAGGAAAGCAGCATTAGATGAAAAATCAACAGGGCAATTAGCTGTATGCCTATAAAAAGATAAAAATCATTACAGAAAATTGAGCTGCTTGCCCATTTACAAAAGGATTAATTGGGACCATAGCATGCAACATTGATATGAGCCCATGGGACTTGTCAGGGCTAGCTAAAACAACTTTGGACTCCAGTCAATACCTCCTCTGGAGGGCAGAATTTGATAAATTATGTGAACAGCAAACTGTGTTCCAATTATGGCCACTGTTATTTCTTCCCTATCCATGATGTAGCTAGTTCTCTCAAAATCCTGTTTGGGTAGAACAGTAACTTTTAAAGGGAGAGAAATTACACTGAGCCCATTAATTAGTTGAGTGGCAATTAAAAGCTGGCCATATAGAATCATCAAACAGCCCTTGGAATTCACCATATTTTGTCATTTCCAAAAAAGTCTGACAAATGGAGACTTTTGCATGACTTATGGACTATTAATGCTAATTTACAACTTATGTGACTTATTCAGCAGGTGCTCCTTTCCCACAGCAATTTCTTAAGATTGGTCTATAATCATTACTGACTTAAAAGACTTCTTTTATACTATTCCCATTGCAGAACAGGACAGAGAAAAATTTGTGTTTACAATACCAGCTACTAATAACAAAAGGCCAGCTTGCTGATTTTATTGAAAAGTGTTTCCTCAAGGAATACTGAACAGTCCTACCATGTGTCAGTATCATGTAAATCAGACTTTGCTCCAAAGTAGAAAAGAATTTCCTAATTGCAAGATCATTTATTTTATGGATAATATTTTACTGGCAGCCCCAACAGAGCCAGTACTTCTAAGAATAGGTGCTTTATCCAAAGGAATACACAGTCAAATACATAGCACTCAAAAAAGTACAAATGTCCCCTCCTTGGAAATATTGTGAATACATATTAACTTCTCAATCGATAAGAACTCAAAGGTTTAAATTAAATACTAGAAACTTACATGCTCTAAATGATTATCAAAAATTATTGGGGAATATTAACTGGCTTAACCCCACTTTGGGATTAACTATTGATAAGTTGCAAAACCTGTTTTCTATCTTAAAAGACAATGCTTTATTTTCATGTGATTTTTATATGTGTATTTTAGAAATACTCTCTTTTTTTATCTACTGTATTTTCACTTAATTTTTATTATCCAAAGTAATAATATGTAATAAATGAAAAGAATTGTAGGGATCATCTAGAATGACTGATTACAATAGTTAAAATCCAATGTACAGCATCTCCTATAGGTATAATAGGGCTTATTTTCGTGAATAGCATCAGTGATGAGAAAATTGTCATAGCTAAGGCCATTCTAGAATAGGAAAATCAAACTTGATCTTTCAGCTGACCTCAGATACCTGACTAAGCCCATCTAAAATCGGTTCAATCAGTCCCAAATCAAGATAACTTCTCAGTCTACCTATAGACCTCTGAGGTTGAGGATTTAGTATATTGTTTATGCCAATGAGGCTTTCTAGTTTTTCATTAAATAACATTGTGTAACAATAAAAAAATTAATACAAGTAGTTAAGAGTTTAATTGTCAAATATTTTTGCATGTGATGTAGACTAAAATGTAATACCAAAACTAGATTATGTGTACATATATATAAATTTTATGCTCAAATTATGGCTCTCATTATACAAAATTGAAAAAGCAACTAGGTAGAACTGTTCCTCAATCAGCTTGAATTTATGAGTAGGACACAGGTGACAGCTTTTTGTATGAATTATTTGAAATCTTTCAAATTTTAATTTACTCAATAGATATTTATTGTGAATCAGTGGAGGGACAAAAAAGTCAACATATGTGTGTAAGCAAAGCCATGGAAAATAGATTCCATCATTTCTTCATCAAAATAAGTTGTATTCTAATTTATTTTACTTGGGCATCAATTTTAACACTTGTTAATAACTAGGAATATAGTAACATTCAGACTCAAAGTTTTGTGTGTAGTTCCAGAATTTGCTATGTTAAAGTGTTCTCTGGGTTCCCCTAAAATATTTACTTTTCAGATGACACCTTGAGAACCATTTATACAAAGAGTACAAATACACCTAAAACTTAAAGAAAGACTTTAAAATCACTAATATTTACAATATAAGAGAATCAGTCAAAATGAAACTGAACAGAAGCCTTAACACTATTATTCAAATGTTATCTTTCCTGGAAACAATGAAAAATTTTAACCATCAGCTCTCAAAGGCACTTTCCAGCTGTTTTTTCCTGTTTAGTTTTTAACCTCATTTGTCATAAATATCTGTCATTTTATAATAGCTATTTAATTGTAATAGCAATTAATATTACTTTAGATATTTATCTTGAGTTCTCTCTCCTACTACTAAGTTCTGAGAGGGCTGGGGCCTTACCTGCTCACTGCTTTGACCTCAGTGCCCTGAAGATAATCTGGCACAAATTGGACTATTAATACTCTCAATATTTAGTTGTATAATACTAGATAGAAAAAAGTAAAAACTTTTTTTTTTTGTCTAGAAGATCCTATAAATATTAGTAATTGTACCTAATTATCATCAGAGCAAACTTCCATCCATAAGGGATACTTCTCAAGCAGAGTTAAAGATTAAAATGCAGTGGGAAGGCTGGGAGCTGTGGCGTATGCCTGTAATCCCAACACTTTGAGAGGCTGAGGCAGACGGATCACGAGGTCAACATCACGAGGTCAGGAGCTGAGGCCAGACTGGCCAGCATGGTGAAACCCCATCTCTACTAAAACTCCAAAAAATTAGCTGGGTGTGGTGGAGAATGCCTTAGTCCCAGCTATTCAGAGATTGAGGTGGAGAATTCTTGAACCCAGCAGGTGGAGGTTTCAGTGAGCTCCCTCTCAAAAAAGTAAAATAAAATAAAACTAGTCAGATGTTGTTGTGGGCACCTGTAGTCCCAGCTAATCGCAAGAATGAGGCAGGAGAATCACTTGAACCCAGAAGCAGAGGTCACAGTGAGCCAGAATTGTGCCACTGCACTTCAGCCTGGGTGGCAGAGCAAGACAGTGTCAAAAAAAAAAAAAAAAAAAGAAGGCAGTAAGAAATAGTATGATTAGCAGTGCTTGTAACTCTAAACTCAAATGGCTTGCTGCTTGTTATATTTATGTAACTAAACAGCAAATTAATGATTTTTTTAAAAATATTTTAGTCATTGTGGTAGGTTAAGTTCCAAAATGAACCCCAAATTTTCATGCTCTAATCCCCAGAATCTGACTGTAATAAGATATCATGCTCATAACATTTCAAATGTTATAAAGTTAATAATAATTTGACTTTGATTTATGGAAAAGAGAGATTCTCCAGATGGGTGTAATCTAATTGTATGAGACTTTTAAGACAGAAAGCTTTTTTCTCTGGCAGCAGAAGAGGAATCCAGAGAGAACAGATGGATGGAAAGATGTAAAAAGGTCAGTGCTATTCAGAAGATGTAAAAGGCAATGTGGGAAAATATGACTTTATGGGTCAGGTGCTGTGAGAAATATCTGGCTCAATCTTCTTGATAAGAAGAAAGGGTAGATAGATTTTTACTCATCTTGTTAATGGCAGCAAAGTCTTTTGAAAACTATGAAGAATAATAACTAATAATCCATAAATCCACAGAGCTGAGAAGTATTCAATGTTCAGTTGACAATATTCAGCCATTTTTTTTTTTTTTGGCAGTGGAGACATTTATAAATCGTGGAAAAACAGAGACTCTTGATGGAAAATTGAAAAGCAATATCAGAAAAGATTTCTAGTCATTCAGCAGGGCTAATAACAATATGGAAAGTTAAGGAGACACAAATAAATAGCTTGCTGCATGGGATGAAGTGGAAAGGACATAAAAGACAGAAAACAATTACACTCAGTCTTGTGATACTTGTTGCCATGTGGCACATATGGTTTGTTTGTCCCCATCAAAACTTATGTTTAAACTGGATCACCAATCTGATAGTGTTGAGACGTGGGGTCCAGTGGGAGTTATTTGGGTCAGAGCAGCAGATCTGTCATGAATGACTTGGTGCAATTCACATAGTAATTAGTGAGTTTTTGATCTCAAAAAATTGGAGTAGTTTTAAAGGAGTGGGAATGGAAAGCTTTCTTGAGAATAGGTTGTTATAAAGCCAGAATGCCCCTTATTTTTTTCCTCTTTCCATGTGTCCAGATCTCCTTTGACATTCTCCACCATGTTGTTAAGCAGCAGGAAAGTCCTCACCACAAGCCAGAGACGTGTTCTTGAATTTCACAGTGTGTAGAACTATGAGTTGAAAATAGATTTTTTTTCTTTATGTAAAAAAAAAGTATTATTTTACATTAATAGCAACACAAGACTAAGACATTTAAGAAACCTGGACTTGACAGGGAGGGCAACTGCTTCAAGCACATTGTCAGCCTCCTCAGGACATATGCACAATTTTGAAGCCACATGGGACACAAAATGACTGGATATATAGAATGAAACCTATAAAGATCAAATTAAATCCATTATAGTCTTTTGGAATGAAGGATATTGATTTGAACAGCTCTCAATCAAAGGCTTTGAAAGCCATACAATTAGGGAAAAAACGCAAACTAGAAGTAGACATCTTATAAAATTGCAACAAAGGCAAACTTGTCTCAATTTCTGGTTGGACTTTGATGATTAGCTCCTCCTGTGTTTAACTCAATGAAGAAAAAAACAAACTTATGTAATATCATTTAGAACTTTTACAGTTGTCTTATTACATACTGATTAGAATAAAATAAGAAAAAAATCTAAATCCAGGCTAGGAAGAGAAAGAAATATAACTAATAATCAAGGAGAAATTCAGTAAATATAGATGTTGCCTTATCAATGATCCATATTTTCAAAGTAACAATAACTTTAAAATAACTAATTAATATGTTGAAGAAAATAGATGAAACATAAGAAAACTAGAGAAAAATATCATAAAGTTTACCAAAGAATTAGAATCTATCCAACAAAAATAGCTGCTACTGTGCTACCCTGAAACTGAAGCCATGACCTCTACAAACTGTACCCATTTCCTGACTCCCAAGCTGTGCCTGCTGCATGAAGCACATATTCCAGACTCCAACTCTGTGGCTACTCTGTAGCCACTCAACCCTCAGACACTAGGGCCACCACCATACTGGGGTAGTATATACTCCAGAACCCACAGCTAATTTTTGTCCATATATGCCTGCGTTAATACTAGTTTAGCTACCAATGAGGGTTAGCTTATACCCCAGATTACAGAGGTGCTATATCTCTGTACATGCCTATGCTCTTGAACCTGGATCTCCAGCTACTTCACAAGCATCAACACCTTTTACTCAATTACCAATGCAATAGTGGAGGTGAATGCCTCTGGTGTGGCATTCCCAAATGTGCCCAAACATCAGGCCTTAGCTTCATGATCACTGCCAGAACACCACTCATTAGACATTGGTGCTTCCACTATTATGAGTGAGCCTGAAAGCCATATCTAGTGCCAAGAGACTTGCATCACTTTTAAAGACACAGATAAATGAATAATAAAGAAAACAATGAAAAAAAAGAGATATTTCATTTATATGCAAAGCCAAAGAAGGCAAAGGTAGCCACACTTACATCAGATAAAATATTCAAAATTTTATAAAAGCAACTGTGTTTGCAAGCAAACTTTTAAGACAACTGTGTAAAGCGAGACAAATATGGCTATTGTATAATGATAAGGGAGTCAATTTATCAAGAGGATATAACAGTTGTAAATAAAAGTACCTGTCACTGAAGTAAATAAATATATAAACAAATGTAAATATATTTAAACAAAAAAGATATAATGTTCTACAATAACAATATGGGATCTCATTGTTCTACTTTCAGCAATAGACAGATCATCTAGGCAAAATAAGAATAAGAAAATATTAAACTTGAACTATATTTTAGGTAAACTTGACCTAATAGACACATATAGAACATTTCATCTGAATACAGTTTCTTCTCAAGTTCACATACAACATTTTTTTCAGAATAATTCAATTGTTAGACAACAAAGTAAATCCTAAAAAAATTAAGAATATTTAAAATATATCAAATATATTTTCCAAACATAATTGTATAAAACTAGAAATAAAAGAAGGAATTTTATGAAATGTAATAAGTATGTTGAATAATAAATTTGATAGCTGATCTTAAACAGAATGAAAGACAAAAACCAAATAACCATCACAATATAGGCAGAAAAAATTACATCCTTTTATAATAAAACCTTCTAATAATTTAGATATAGAAGGAATATACTTTAACAAAATAAAGCCATATATGAATAGCCCAGCTATGCATATATAAAGTTAACATGGTACTCAATGGTGAAAAGTTTAAGATCAGATACAAGAAATGGATGCCCACTTTCACCACTTCTATTCAACATAGTACTGAAGGTCTAAGTCAGAACAATTAGGCAAAAGAATGAAAAATGTAACCAAATGGAAAAGAAAGTTGAATTGCATACATTTGCAATTCTTAAATTATTAATTGTGTCTGTTTGACATAGCCATATACAGAGAAATTCCTATAAACTCCATCAAAAACTTTTAGACCTAATAAATAAATTCAATATAGTTGCAGAATACAAAATAAACACACAAAATCAGTAGCATTTTTATACACTAAAAACAAAATTTTCAAAATAGAAATCAAGAAAAAATCCCTGGAGATGTATTATCCATATATATTTTTTAATTCTATTTATAATAGTTACAAAAACCATAAAATATTTAGAAATAAATTTAGTCAAGGAGGTGAAAGACTATAAAACTATAAAACATACATGAAAGAAATTGGAGAAAACATATATAAATGGAAACATATTCTTTGTTATCAATAGGAATAGTTAGCATTTTACCCAAAAAGATCTCGAGTCAATAAAATTCCTGCCAGAATTACAGTAACATATTTCACAGAAATAGAAAACAAAAAATCCTATAATTAGTACATGACCACAAAAGATGTTAAACAACCAAATAAATCTTTAACAAAAATAGCAAACCTAGAGTCATGACACTACCTGATTTCAAATTCTACTACAAAAAGAGTTTAAACAGTATGGTACTGGCACTGTAGCAGGAGTGACCATGGGAAACATCTCTCAGACACTGAGTACAGGAGGAAGGAGGGTTTATTCGGCTGGGAGCAAGCTGGCATAGTCGCCTAATAGCCAAGCTCCTCTAACAAAGGAAGGTTCCGTCTTTAAATAGGCTTACAGTTTAGATGTTACACGTGGAAGAATCTTAGGTTTATAGCTTAACATATGAAAAGGGTCTCTGTTTACAGTCTCAGGAATTACATATAAAAATGATCTCAGTTTACAGTCTTAGGAATGAAAAGGGGAAGATTACAGTCTTAGAAATGAAAAGGGGAAGTTGATCTGAGATGCCTGGGTCTCCTTCTTTACCCCCCTTTGAGGCCCTCACCACTTTATAATATTAGTGAGAGGTCACACTTTCATTCTCACTTTCCAGATTTTCTGAAGAAACCAACTGATAATGTTTCATATAATACACTTGTTATGTCATTTTTTGGCTAACTTCAGTAGTGATGAATCCCCTAATCATCTGAAGGAACAGGGGGAGTAGACAAGAGAGCAGTAAGCAAACACCTATTATAACACTTATGATGAGGGTTTTGAATACTCCCAAGGATGAGAACCAACCTCCAAATAAGGACTCAGGGTTAAATCCATGCCACACCTGTACAGGCACGTGTGCCAGTTTGGTCATGTCTCACACAATATCTTCTGCTTGCCCCTGGTCATCTATGTGCAGACAGCAGTTGGTTAGATTGAATTTTCCACAGACTCCCCCTTCAGCTGCTAGCAAATAATCTAGGGCCAGCCGGTTCTGATAAATCGTGTTTCTCATTTGAGTTTCTTGTCAGGCCAAGAGGGAGAGAGCTTTGCCTGTTTCATTAGTGAGTATTTCCAAAACAGCCTGCAACTGGATGATCCAGTTAAGCGTGTAAGTAGGGGTCCGATATCCCCATGAACCATCCTCAGCCCATGTGGCTGGCCCATAGTACTCAACTGATTCCCTCCAGTGGTCGCTCATCATCTATCCAATCCCCTATTTTTAGGTCTCTCTTCTCCCTAGCGGAGTAGACTGGATACCCTAATAGCTCCCCGGTCTTAACAGATAATAGGAAGAAAGAGGGCTTAATGATGCCTATGACACAGCTACCTGTCCATCTCATGGATTACACACCTTATATTGCGTACGATTATATAAACAGGTTCCCTTCTGTGTCCTCGTACATTTATAAGAACTGCAGGACAAAAGAATGGCAGTAACTTCTATGTCCTACCTGGTGTACATACTGAGGGCATTCTTCAAAATTAGTTAATGTTCCTACTGTGCAAGTGTGAATATTAAGAAGAACAAGTCCCACGATGAATCTCCTCATGTTTTAGCCATGCATGGACCAGCCAGCTTCCAGGATGTGACTGGAGCAAGGCTTGTTGTCCTTTTTAAGGTGATTCTGCAGCTCTTGCCTTTGTCTAAGTCTCAGCTGTTGCTGGTTTTTACATGGCTGTTGTGGATTCAGGCTGGGATTCCCTCTACCTTCACGGCTGTGGGATTAGTCAGGATCAGGTCTGAGGTCCTTTCCATTGTGGCTTTAGAGGGGCTGTACTCCTGTCCTTTATCCACATGTGATTACCTAGTGAGAAAGGGTGAACTGGGGAGAAAAAGGCTTACAGGGTATTTGTTATTTACTTTGGTTAAAGTATCCTAAGTGATTCTCCTTAGAGCTGGTAACTAGCATCCTAACTCAATCTCTGCCACTCCCTAGGAGTTCCTAGGAGTGCCCAGAGTAGGTGAGAAGGCCTATGGTATAATATTTCATAGGGGAATATCCTGTTTTTCCTAAAGGAGGTACCTGTAATTTTGAATAACCCCAAGGGAAGTGCCTGCACCCACTCTAATCATGTTTCCTGACACACTTTCCCTCAGCTGTTTTTGATGGTCCGATTCATTTTTCTCCATTTTTCCAGAACTCTGAGGTCAGTAAGCAGTGTGCAGTTTTCAGGTGATACCCAGGGCCGTTGCTGTTTTCCGGACTAAATCTGCCACAAATGCTGTGTCCATTGTCTGACCTGATGCACTGTGGCAGTCTAAACCTAGGGATAATATCTCAAAGCAGCACACATGTTACTTCATGGGCTCTTTCAGTCCCATCCAGAGTAAGTGAACACCAGGACCAAGAAATACTTATGTCCCCCACACTTGGACATTTCAATAAAGTCTATCTGGAGATCTTCAAATGGAGCTGCTCCATAAGCCTGAATTCCAGGAGGAATAGCTGGCCCCTGCCTCGCGTTGTGTTGCTGACATGTAATGCATCGCTGTGCCACAGTTTTGGTCAAGGCTGCTAAGTGTGAGATGTAAAAGTACCGGCTCAACATCTTTTAAAGTGACTCTTACCTAAATGAGTGGTCTCATGTACGGCTTGTACAACTGCTGCCCCCTGCAGCTGTGGTACTGCTATTCTTCCATCTGGCAGTTGGATTCATTTTTCTTTAATCTGTTGCCCCCTCTGTCTGGAGAAAGTCTCTTTCCTCCTTAGAGTAAGTAGGTATTAGATCAGGGATCTGGGGAATCAGCGGGGCTGTAACTGCTATTTGGTAGGAAGCAGATGCTGCCTTATGAGCTGCTGAATCCGCTCGGGAATTTCCCAGGGCCACGGAGGTGTGGGCCCACTGATGTCCTCGGCAATGCACGACCGCCACCCTCCGGGGCTTCCAGACTGCTTCTAGCAGCTGCAAAATTTCATGCTGATGCTTTATTTCTTTTCCTGCTGAAGTTAACAGGCCTATCTCTTTGTACAGTGCTCCATGTACTTGGAGAGTCAGGAAGGCATATCAAGAGTCAGTGTAAGTGTTTACAACCTTATCTTTACTCAGCTCTAGGGCTTAAGTTAAAGCAATGAGTTCACCTTCTGAGCTGAGGTGTCCTGAGGCAGGGATTTGGCCTCTATCACAGTGTCCAGAGTTACCACGACATAGCCTGCACATCTTTCCCCTTGTGGATTGACAAAGCTGCTCCCATCCACATCCAACTCCGAGTCTGCTACTGTCCATGGCTGATCACGAAGATCAGGCCTGCTGGAATAGACTGTGTCCAGGACTTCAGCACAGTTGTGTTCAATGGGACCCTCTGACATTGGGAGCAAAGTGGCGGGGTTTAAGGTGTTGCAGACTTCAATGGTGATGCGGGGATTTTCACATAGCAGACCCTGGTATTTGGTCAGCCTAACATTTGATAACCAGTGGTGCCCTCTGGTATTTATTAGAGACACTACTGCGTGGGGTGCCTTGATATTTAAGTTCTGCCCCAGAGTTAGCTTATCTGCTTCTTGTCGTAGCAGAACAGTTGCTGCCAGGGCCCTTAAGCATGGGGTCCATCCCTTGGAAACTCCGTCCAGCTGCTTGGAGAGGTAGGCTACAGGCCTGGGCCAAGTTCCTACCATTTGGACTAGGAGCCCCACTGCCACTTGTTCTCTTTCTGCCACATATAATGTGAAGGGCTTTGTTAAGTCAGGCAGCCCCAAAGCTGGAGCTGACATTAGTTTCATTTTCAGTTCCTGATAGGACTGACGCTGCTGGGATCCCCTTCAAAGGGCTCCTTGTCTCCACCCTTTGTCACATCATAGAGGGGTTTGGCTAGTACTGAGGAGTTTGGAAATCCACAATTTACAAAACCCACCACTCCCAGGAGCTCTCTCGCCTGCCTTTTAGTCTCTGGTTCGGTCATTCTGCAAGCAGCTTGCTTCTTCTCTGCTTCTAGGCTGCGTTCCCCCTTCCAGTTGGTGAGCCTCAGATATTGCATTTGCTTTTTGGCAAATCTGGGCTTTCCTTTTAGACACTTTATACCCACAGTCCTCCAGGTGCCGAAGTAAGGTATTTGTTTGCACACCCGACTGCCGTGGGGTGTCCCAATATAAGGTTATCAGCATACAGGGCCAGCCTGCAAGCAAGAAACTTCTAGGGGGCAGTCACGGGCTGATGCCTCCCCAAGGATGAGAGAGTTTTTGAGCCCCTGGGAAGCTGGGTCCAGGTGTATTGAGTGGTTACACCTGCTTCTGGGTTTCTCCCATTGAAATGCAAACAGTTTTTGACCCTCTGAGGCCAGTCCAATGCCAAGGAGGTATTCTTTAAGTACAATTAAGTGAACCAACTATCCTCTTCTGGCAATAATCCCAACTGCGGGTATGAATTGGGTGCAAAGCCGCCGGAGCCGAGCCTGGATGACCCCTGCCGGAGGCATTTTTTGCTGCAGAGAGTCTTTTTTGTTGAATGCGACCATGGCCCTCAATTTGCACAACAGATTTTGCCGGAGAAGGGGGCAGGGGCAATTCATTAAGTACAAGAAAGTCTGTTCTCCTAACACTTTAATAGCTCTAACAATATTGGTTCTGTTTTTTTCCATGTGGGGTTACAGGGCTGTCGTCCAGAATGTGGGCTCTTTGGGGGCATATGAGTCTGGCCCCCCTCTCTTTTAGTCCAGTGGCCCTTCCATTAGACTGAACAGAGCCCCTTCACTTTTATCTGGATCCTCGTGCTTAGGATCGCCCTGTTCTCCCATTAACTGTGGACATTTCTTTTTCTTCCAATGTCCTATTTCTCAACAAAATGCACACTGATTGCATTGCAGGTGCAGGCAGGCAGACTGTGGGGCTTTCCAGGAACCCCCCATTTTCCACACTCTTGGGGGCATTCCTCTCACAGCAGCAATTAAGTCGGCCTTCCATTGAGCCTGACGTTCCTTTTCCCTATGATTTTTCCTCTGGCTTACCGCCTCTTGGTTTACAAATGCCTGGTTATCTACTTCCAATAACTGAAGTATTCATGCATGTAAATCCTGCCTGTTTCTGCCACTGAATTTGCCTGGACTTGGGAGTCTGCATTTTTTGGTGGTGAGGGGGATGGTGGTTTCTAGCAATATGTCCCTTGGCTACTAAAACGGTCGCTGCCTGCTATCTTAGCCACTTAGGAGGGTTTAACACTAACTGCCACCATGAGTCTATGCATGGAAATTGATTAAGGTGTTTTTGCTCACTGTATATAACCTCATGCCTTACTTCGGAGACAAGGGACCGGTCTAGGGTCCCCTCTGGGGGCCAACCTACCCTAAATGCTGGCCCATCTTCCCTACATAAAACCTTTGATTTCTCTGGTGTCATAGTTACTTTATAATTTCCACTAAATCCCTTCTTAAAATTTTTCAGCATAGTTTCTAAAGGGGTGGGCTTGCTATGGGAGTGACCCATATTAACACTTCAAAAAAACAATTCCCACAGTTAGGAGAGTGTTAGTTCACTCACAGCAGTTCCCATCCTATCTAGCAATATGCAGCACAGAGCCCTCTGCGATTTACATTCACTTCAATCGTTTTACAATGCCCAGAGGCTTCTTTACTCAGCCTTATGTGGCTGTCTCTAATTCTTACAAATTGCTCCACAACGCATGAACCCCTTCCTAATGGGCCCGATACCTTTTACGACTGATGAGTCCAGCTGGACACATCTACACACACAGACACACATCCGATTCCTCTCCTTCCAATTCAAAACCATAAGCAAAAGCTTCCAAGGTTACCTTCTACTGTAGTGCTGTTCTGGCACCTATGGGTGATTAGGCCACGCTTCTACCCAAAATGGGGTTGGCTGCTTTCCCAGGTTTACCTTTTCTTACAAATTGCTTGACGCATGAGGCCTTTCCTAATGAGCCCGATACCTTTTATGACTGATGAGTCTGGCTGGACACATCTACACACACAGACACACATCCGGTTCCTCTCCTTCCAATTCAAAACCATAAGCAAAAGCTTCCAAGATTAGTTACAGAGAGAGCTACTTTCAGTAGTGCTGTTCTGGCACCCGTGGGTGATCAGGCCAAGCTTCCACCCAAAATGAGTGGGCTACTTTCACAGGTTCAATCTTACCAAATTCAGCGGTCCGGACGTCCCCAAATACTCATTCCTCCTTGGTGTTCAGCCACTGGGTGGATCCACACTGCAGGGCCTTCCTACTCTCCTCTGGCAAGGCTTTTCCACCAGGTAAATACCTGCCCAGGAGTGCTCTCAGGATGCGCCACTCCAGTAAACAGGAGTCCCACTGCAGGGATGCTTCACAGGGCTAGGCAAACCACCTAAGAGACTTTTACCTGCCGTCTGCTATCCGAGACTCGCTTCTCAGCCAACACACCAAAATGTAGCAAGAGCGGCCATGGAAAATGGATCTCTCAGACACCGAATACAGGAAGAAGGAGGCTTTATTTGGCCAGGAGCAAGCTGGCATAGTTGCCTAACAGCCAAGCTCCCCTAACACAGGAAGGTTCCATCTTTATATAGGCTTATAATTTAGATGTTACACGTGGAAGAATCTTAGGTTTATAGCTTAACATATGAAAAGGATCTTGGCTTACGGTCTCAGGAATTACATATGAAAAGGGTTTTGGTTTACAGTCTTAGGAATTACATATGAAAACAATCTCAGTTTACCGTCTTAGGAATTAAAAGGGGAAGTTGATCTGAGATGCCTGAGTCTCCCTCTTCAGCACAAATATAAACGCATAGACCAATGAAACAAAATAGAGAGCCCAGAAATAATTCCCTGCATTTATACTCAATAGAATTTTGACAAAGATGTCAAGAACACACAATGGGCAAGCATGGTGTCTTCTCAATAAATCATGCCGTGAAAACTGCATATCCACATGCAGAGGAATAAAATTAGAACCTAATCTCACATTACATAGACAAATCAACTAAAAATAAATTGAAAATTTAAAGGTAAGACATGAAACTGTAAAATGACTAGAAGAAAACATTGCAAAAATCCTTTTTATAGTGGGTATAGGCAATAACTTTTTTTGATACCATCCCCAAAGCACAGACTACAGAGGCAAAAATAGATAAATTAGATTACATCAAACTAAAACACTTCTGCACAGCCAAGTAAACAATCGACAGAATAAAGTAACAACTTATGGAATGGAAGAAAATATCTGCAAGCTATATATCTGATAGGTAATTGTCATTCAAAATATATAAGCAACTCAACTTAATACCAAGAAAACAAATAACTCAATTTAAAGTTATCAAAGGACATGAATACAAGTTTTTTATAAAAAAAAAAAAAGATATACAGATGATCAAAAGTTATATGTAAAAGCACTTATTTACATTATGAAAATGTGTTTTAAAACCACAATGGAATAGCACATCCTGCTTCTTAGTTGTTGTTTTTTTTTTTTAAAGTAAAAGATTAACAAGTATTGGCAAGAATATGGTTATGAGACAATTTTATACTGTTGGTAGAGACATAACTTAATACAGACATTATGAAAAATAATGTAGAGCTTTCTCATAACATTAAAAATAGAACTACTGTATGATCCTGCAATTTTACTACTAGATATGTATCCAAAGAAAATTAATCAGTATCTCAAAGAGATCCACACTCTCATGTTCAATGCAGCATTATTTGCAATAGCCAAGTTATGGAATCAATTGAGGTGTCCATCAATAGAAGAATTTACAAAGAAAATGTGGCATATATACACTGATATGATTTGTCTCTGTACCTACACAAATCTTGTCTTGAACTGTGGCTCTCACAACTTCCACCTGTCATGGGATGAACCTAGTGGGAGGTAATTGTATCATGGGGGCAGATCTTTCCCATACTCTTCTCATGATAGTGAGTAAGTCTCATGAGATCTGATGGTTTATAGAGGGGCCCTCCTACACAAGCTATCTCCCTTTACCTGCTACCATGATTGTGAGGCCTCCCCAACCATGTGGAGCTGTTACTCCATTAAACCTCTTTCCTTTATAAATTACCCAGCCTTGGGTGGTATGAATTTCCTAGCAGTGGGAGAACAGACTAATATATACAAAATGAAATACTATTCATCCTTAATAAAGAAAATTCTGTCACTTATGACACATTTATATTGACAAGAAGCAGGGTGAACATAGAAACCATCATATCAAGTGAATAAATCAGGCACAGGAGACAAATACCCCATGATCTCACTTCTAAGCAGAATCAAAGTATGTCACATCACAAAAGAAGAAAGTACAATAGTTATTACTAGAACTGCGTGGTGATTGGGAAAATGTTGCTCAAAAGAAACAAAATTTCAGTTAGAAGAAATAGGTTTAAGAAATCTATTGTGCATCATGATGACTGTAGTTAATAATTTATTATATACTTGAAAATGTTGAGAGTAAATTTTAAGTGTTGTTACTACAAGATAAGTGATAAGAATGTAAGGGAAGTAAAGAAGTAATAGTAATGTGTTAATTAGCTTAATTTACACATGGCATGATGGCTATATATACATTTTTTACTCATCAATTAAAACAAATAAATAAAAATTAATCAAGTTAAGCTATCCAAAAACTGGGTAAAAAAATTTGAAGAAAAGCATTTTACTAAAGGAAATATATGCATCCCTAGTAAACACATAGAAAGATATTCAGTATAACTAGTTATCAGGGAAATGCTAATTAAGATTATATTGAAAGGCCGCTTTCTCTAAGATGTGATTAAATTTAAATAAATAAAATTAATGATATCAGTTGTTGATGGGGACATGAGATAACAGAATCTTCCACTTTGTATATATTGAGTTTATGCTCTTTGAATATTAAAAGTCTTTAGACTGCGGAGTTGATCAAATTGGGATAGGAAGGCATAGATATCACTGGTGGGAAACATACAGTTCTACTCCAGGGTTAGCAACTCTCAGAAGCACTGGCAATGTGGGAGCTATTGCTCATAATTTTCGAGCAGTCAACTTTTCCCTATTGCCATAATCAACCTAAACAAGAAGCCAGCCTTATAAAAAGAGCTGAAGTTGTAGATTCTGGAAAAAAAACATATAAATAATATAGCTTGCTCCTAAGGTCTGAAAAAAAGTGAAAGGTAATGTTTCAAACAGAAGTATCCTACTATAGAATGCATAATTTTTATAGAGTAAGAAGTATTATTAATATGTAGCATGATAATAAAATATGGCTAGAAGAAATGGCTTACTTAGTTTCATGTTATAGAGTCCCAATGGTACGTGAAATGCAGTCTGCCCAAAAGTTACAGAGTCCAGATGTGACCTTCACCAACTTGATATTTTATTCTTTTGAGAAATGTCTTAAATTTTTAACTTCCCTACTTGTCAGTATCACCTGTCTGTACACCCTTAGCACCCAGAAGGTTCATTTCACTGGTCAACTCGGTAAACTCAGCATCGGATTCATTGAAAGAGATTTCTTTTCTCTTTTTCCTAAGAAAAAGTGGGAGCTATATCTAACTGTTTTTCTAGCAGCTTAGGAAAAGATAAACCAATCCTAATCCTGCACTGAGGAATCATGTTTGATTTAAATATGCAAAGAAAGATTTGAACAGATACTTCATAGAAAAGTTAAAAAAATAAAAAATAAAAAAATAAGACCATGGGCATCAAGCCAAGCACACTTTAATGAATAGAATACCTCACACATTGAATGAAAATGGCAGCCCTGAAAAGGAATGCAAGATTTAAGTTACAATTTATGTGAGGCAGAAGCATAACCCTTCGACTGCTAAGGTTAATTAGGATTTCACTATAATAAATGCTTTTTCAGGTTGGGTCAAACAAATGGAATAATTGTATCTAGTGTCTTAGAATATTGTTATTGTTGAACTTGAAGTAATTGTATTTTTTAGCCAATTCTTTGTTGTTGCTGAGCCAGATAGAAACCAATCCCCTTTCTCCTATGAGAATTAACAAACCAATATTTTAATATGTCTTAAATACAATGCTCCTGCTATTTCTCTTTCACAACTCATGAGGAGAACTGAAATATACCACAGGAGGTGGGGTTGAGAGAACTTTATTTTTCCACTAGACAATTTTTTAAAAAATGAAATCTGAGTGTAAAATGAGCTCTAAATTGTCCACTTCTCAGAAATAATTTATACAATAATATAAACAAGTGATTGTGTAAATGCTATGATATTACTGCATAAGAGTTGTTTTATAAGATATTTATAACTTGCTCTATAAGATGGAAAACGCATTCTTAATATATATTTCTTGTAATTACTAGAGCAGGTTTAAGTCTCATTGATTTGAATGGTAAAGAAAATATTACAATTATATACCATTAGTATCAACCACCTCAATATAAAAGGGAAGCAGAAAAATTCAACTCTAGGATAGTACTGACTAGCTAGGTTTCCTGAAGTTTAAGTTTCCAGGAAACTCTTTTTCTGTTCTTCTTAGGATTATGGAAACAGTTAAAAGAAAGAATCATTACTAGTACTGGAGAAATCATTCTTCATATTATCTAATAATTAATGTAATATTTGATAGAAAGTGTAAATAAAGGGCTCAAATCTTAAGAAGCTGAACAAGCTGCCCTGAAACTCTGGAGGAACCAAGAAAATTGTGAGAAATGTTCTACATTGATATGAGATAATGAGGCTGGAGTTTTTTTTTCTGGGGTAAGAAGCAGGCTACGGAACGTAAGAGAGGAGAGGAGTTGGAGTGTTCTCTGCTTCCTCTTGACCATGTTCTGCAGCAAAAAGTTACATCCTGTATTAGTAATGACTCAACTTTCCACCGCTGGTGTGCTTAAGTGTAAAATCAAGGCTGTAGAAAAGCTCTGTGAAGGTGAAAAACTGAGAAAAAATCATGGGGCTAAGTAGATTAGGGCAGTTTATTCTCCTTCATCTCTAAATTTTTATGGCCTGTAAATTATAATTTAAGGAGCATCTGCTCCTAAACTGTTTGTCCTTTAAGAACAGAGATCTGATCAGAGGAGTTATTTTGCAGTATTTGAAATACTGTTCTGATGCTAGTGAGTCTCCATTGGAAAGTTCGTGTATAGTTCTTTGACTATTAAGTTTGTCTACCCAGAATGTAGTCTGACCTACCTAATACCCACAGGTTCCATCAGGATAATCGTTGCTTTCCCTTAAAATACTGGTAAGGCTGCCTTGGGCAACACAGTAAAGTTTCTTAGAAGATCTATTGTCTGATAGATGGGATATGTCAGTGGAACTTTTCTGACAATCATTCTCCAAGTCACTACTGATGGCCTTTCTGACATTTCATGTAGGGTTACATATTCTCATCTTGCATTTCACCTTTGCTCCAATGACCTTTTTTAACCTGAAAACAGTGGAAGGCTTGAGAATAGAAACATAATTTTAATTTTGAACCTACCTAATACTGGTTCCTTTCAATTTTTTGACAATTTTACTTAAAAATTGAATAACTACATTTTCAGTCTATTTCTTCTCTCTTTCATTTTATTATAGGTAGTGGATAAAATCCAGGTGGCACATTAATGTTCTATTTTGAAATCTCTTTAAATAAGTTACCCAGTTCTTAGTTACTTTTTTGTTTTTTTTAATTTTTCAGGTTTACAAAGCTGACATTTTAATTCCTACCACTACATAATGAAAATTCCACTCCTTCTAGCTTCTCACGTGTTCCTCTGTTCCTGTAAGCCTCCGACGATGCTTTCTTCAACAACGTCAGGCTATAAAACCTGACTCCTTGAAGCCCTTAGGCTTTGATCAACACTCTCTAAACATCCTTCAAGCTTCATCCAACCAGCTTTCCTTAAGACACTTGCACATGTTTTAAATATTTTCTACAACAAAACACTTCCAGTTATCATAAAAACAACCCCAAAATTTAGAGCCTTAAAATATTTTTTTCTCTGAAATATGTAACATTGGAAGGGCTTCGTTAAGAAGTGTATCACCTTTAGTCAACATCAGGAAATACAGCATATGATTATAATTGTAGGTTTGCTTATTTCTCCTTTTAGTTCTGTCAGTTTTGCTTTATGTATGGTAAAGCTCTGTGTTTATATGTAACAATATTTAGCATTGTTACATCTTATATATGAATTTATCCCCTTTAGGAAATCACTAAATGACTTTCTTTATCCTAATAAATGTCTCTTTTGTAAACTCTGCTTTAATATTAATATACCCACTCCAATTTTTTTCTTAGAACCATTTGTTTTTTTATATTTGTCTTTCAATTCTTCAATCCAATTTTAATTGAGGTGTTTAGACTTTTCTAATTTTATATGATTATCAATATGGTTAGGGTTAAGTCTACCACCTGCTGTCATCTGTTCATTTTTTTCCCTTTTTCTTTTTTTCTGTCTTCTTTGGAATTATTTTTTAATGTATTTTATGATTCTATTTGGTTTGTTTTCTTGGCATATGAGTTATAATTATTTATTTTAGTGGTTGCTGTAGACATTATAGTATACATTTTTAACTTACCAGTCTACATCTAAATAATATGATACTACTTCATGAATTCACCTCATTGTTCTTTTTACTATTTTTGTTGTTATTATAGATTGTATACATGCATATTTATAAATGCGACAGCATATTGTTTTTATTTAACCTTTAATTACTTTTTTCAAAGAGTCAATTATTTCAAAGATATTTAAATAATAAAAAAAAGTTTTGTGTATTTACCAATGTAGTTACTATTTCTGATGCTCTTTTTTATTTGTGTAGAACTATTTGCATCTGGTGATGATTTTTATCTTTCTGTAGAATTCCGTGTACATTTCTGGTAGTGTGAAACTACAGGTAATACAATCTTTCAACTTATGTCTGAACACGTTTTTAAAAATCATTTATTTCTGAAATATATATTCACTGAGTATTAAGTTCTAAGTGAACAGGTATTTTTTTCTTTCTATGTTTTCAAAAATATCTGTCCACTGTCTTCTCGTTTACATCATTTTGATAAAAAGCATGTTGTCATTCTTATGTGTACTATTCAGTATGTAATATATATTTTGCTCTGCATGCTTTTAAGATATTATAGGGAGCACAGAATTTGAAAGATTTGACTTGCTTTTCTTGTCTTTGTTTCTTGAGCTTAGGGATCATTGAGCTTCTTAGATCCATGAGTTTGTCATTTTTATCAAAGTTAACTATTTTTTCTCTTGTATCTGCAAATATCAAACCCTTTCCCAGCTGAGGGACTCACATAACTTGTTAGTCCACTTGGAGTTGTTCCACAGCTCACTGATGCTTTTATTTAAATTACTTTAAAATTCATTTTTATCATTTTAGATAACTTTTATTGGTGTGTCTTTAAATGCACTATATTTTTTATTCTGCTACATTTAAGCTGCCAGTAAACCAATCAAGTTCTTGTTTCATGTTTTGTCATGTGGTTTTATGTTCAAAAGTTTCACTTGAGCCCTTCTTATATTTTTTCTTTACTTAACATGTTCAACATTTTATCTAACTTTTCACACATATAAATACAGTTAAAATATTTTAAAGTGTTTGAGTACTAATGTAATAATCTGTGTTATTTCTGAGTCAGTTTCTATCAGTGGTTTTTATCCTCATTATGGCTTTTCATGCCTTTTTTGCACAGCCAGGAATTTTTCATTGAATTTTATCTTGCTGAATGGTATGTATTTTAAAGTCATATAAATATTATTGAACAATTGTTTAATATTGTTATAAATTTTGTTGGATGCAGTTAACTTACATGGAAACAATTTGATGCTTTTGGGTTCTGATTTTTTTTTTTTAAATAGGTAGAACTTTTTACTACAGTTGTAAAATATTTATGAGTACTCTTCTTATATCTACTCTTTTCCATGAATTATAAAGTTTTGCAGTCTGCCTGGTAGAATAAGCATCATCTCCAACCTTATATGAGTGCTGAGCTCTCTTCTCTCTAATCTTCTGACTTGGTTCCTCTGCTGGACGTGAGTAGTTTCTTCACACATATGCACAGGTTGTTACTCAGCTGAATGCTTGAAGGGGATTCTTCACAGATATTAAAATTTTCTGTATGGTTCTCTTCACTAGTACTCTGTCTTGAAAATGATAGCTGCCTGGCTTTCTCCAGATGCTCGGTTCTGTCTCTCCAACTGAAAAAATTCACAGGGTTTTTTCTGTGCCATTTCCTGGGAATTCCTTCTAAGCAGTGACCTGAGGCAAGAGTAGGCATCATGTCATATTTGTCTTGTCTCTCAGGAGTGAGTGCCTTCACTGTCTAATGCTCATTGTTTTGCAAACCATTGCTTTATGCATTTCATTTACTTTTTATTGTTTTAGTGGTTGTTTCAGGAAACAGAGTAAATCTAGTTCCTTTTACTTTGTCTTTTTTGATGCTGAAGGTCTGTTTTCTTTTTTAAATATAACCCTAAAAGGAAATGCAAACAACTTTTCTCAGACTTTCCATAAACCTTATTTATTCCACTAAATTCTCAATCTCTGTATTCACTGCAAATTCTTGGATTTTTTTTAATGGTCACTTTCAATACATTTTCAGTTTCATAGCATTGATAGCCATCACTCTACTGAAATAATCATTTCCAAGTTCATCATAGAGTCTCATCATAGAGCTTACCTTTCATGAGTTCTTCTCTATAACTGAAATAATCACTTTTAAAAACAACTATATAATCATTTTAATTTCCCTACTTAAGACCATTCAATGTACCCCTTTACTTAAGGTAAATGCCCAAACCACTATATCC